>NC_056735.1:76530068-76605068 GCF_019279795.1 Protopterus annectens | reverse complement strand
GCAATGTTTGTTAGCACTACCTGACTGTTGCCACACAAATTTCCGAATTACACAAGTATTATGCACATACATCTCACTTTGTTACTGTACACACTCTGGTCACAGCTTGACAACATGGGAGTGTAGATAAGACATACTTGAAATATTACTCTCCTAACAATTTTGGGGGTTGCTACAGTGACAGATGTGTTCTCATAGATGTTCAACAATCACTTGTATTCCCTGTTTGCTGGATAAACATCTGGGATCATCCCACAGACTTACCAGGGGGACAGGAAGACAGGCAGCAGATATGCACCCATATACTGGACATTCTGGCCTCATCTGTACAGTTGTGGGGTATGATTCTGTATGCAGCCTAATTCCACTCCAAGGATTCAGACCATGGCTGTGTCTGCTACAACCTAAACACTGTCCATTACAGTTGTGTCTGCTATATATATATTGCTGTATATCTCCTATCTGCTTTCTGTCTTATAAATCCCCTATGTTTTTGCATTCTGACCTTGTGTTACAACACTATTATACAGATTTCCTAGACAGTTATATGTTGTAGGACAGTGTGGATGAAAGTGATGTGTAATACCTCATTATTCAGAGCAACTGCATCAGTCGCAATGCCATACAATACCACTGTGAACATTACCAGTACTGGGTATCATTCATGTATTTCTGGGCACAGTGTTGGTATCTGACAGACCTGTGGGAGGAATGTTTATTAGCACTACCTGAATGTTCCCACACACAGTACCAGATTCCACATTACTATTATGCACATACATCTCACTCTGTTACTGTACACACTCTGACCACAGCTTGACATGTTGGGGTGTAAATGGGACATGTGTGGCACATAAGGTATTGGGGAGTTGCTAGTGTGCCAGCTTTGCTCTCATAGATGTGTGTCAATCAATTGTATTCCCTGTTTTCTGCCTATATGTCTGGGATCATCCCATTGATTTCCCAGGGGGACAGGTTAATAGGCAACAGATATGGGCCACTTTACTGGACATTCTGGACATATCTGTACAGTTGTGGGGTATGATTCTGTATGCAGACTACTACCACTGGCAGGATTCGAACCATGGCTATGTGTGATAGAAAAAATACAGTTCACATCTCAGTTGCTTGTGCTATTCGGTTTTTGTTGTCTACATTTTCCATTTACTGTCTATGTGTCTCTCAGTTGTACTAAATGGCCTCTGGGGATTACACCTGTCATATACAGGCATTCATACACATTCAATTGATGGTGCATGGTGTGGGTAACAGTGCTTAATACAACAGTACCATTACATGATTGCAAATCTACATTACCATATGATACCAGAATATACACATGCAGTCCAGCAGTTAGACCTGTTTTGTCAGGCTATTACACTTTTATTGATATACAAACAATATGAGACTCTTCCTGCCATATTCTCTAGTGTATGCAGTACTTACCTTGAAAAATACAGGTTTTATACGGGCAATTAATTTACTACTACGTTTAGTTTTATTTCCTATGACAGTAAATGCATGATATGACAGTAAATGCATGAGTATTACTGACCTGCCTCGCGTCGCAACCTTCCAGGAAACTGATGTGGGCCTCCTGGTTCACGGCCCACTCCACTGCAGCTGTGGGGGACATAAGAGGAAAATTTAGCCTTACCTATCCATTATATACCTGACCTAGCAATTATTACACACATACTGGGGTGATTCTGACACACGACTGGAACATCCCATGCCGCTCTAGCCTCTTGGAGCCACTCCGCAAAGAGGCCCCCTTATGCCGCTTCAGGTTGGCATAGTGGTGCCTGACCTGCTCACCAGTTCGGGGTATGCTAGTGGCACTGGTGAGGTCACAGGCAAGAGACAATCCCAGGCCTCTGCCTTATATTGGGAGCCCTGGTACTGGCCCTACAGCAGTCTCTGATCATGGTTTTGACAAGGAGCCCTACCATGACCTTGGACTCCTGGATGCACCAGCGCTGCGCCCAAAAGCACACACCTTCTCCCCTTACTGCCATAGTGCCTGCAAGAGGAAGCTACAACCAGTTATGAGATGTATTTCCACCTCTTGGGTTTAAGTAGGGCCGACTTTCTGCACTTTTTTGTGATTGGCCAGTTTTGAAAAGGCTAAGCTATAGGCAAACCTTCTTATCTAAGGTTGGCATTATTTAAAGGGGTATACCACTGGGCACAATGAGTTAGCTGGCCTACACATTGCTTACACCTCCTAAGCTGGCCTGTGCAATGCTTAGCATTGCTTACATTAGACTTTGCAATATAATTCCTTTTTTGGCATTGAGTTATTATTCATTACACCTTATATGTATGCCTGGTATCCATGATTAATGTGTACGTACACTCTATGGGGTCCTTGTGTTTTATTGGGGACTTCAGCACTCTATTACAATTACACCTGACTTCTGGCCTTACTGGCTTTACCAGAAAGGCTCATCCAGACTCTGCTACACTTTGTTGTGAAGAAAAGGTTAGTTTGCTTTTATTTGTTGTATTTTGTATTACTTTATTGCCTTTTATATTCTGAATACTGTGATTTGTTTTCTTTACCTTGTGTTTTACTTGCATTCTGCTTTAACTGCATATTAAAACTTCCAAAGAGATCACAGCTCTGTCTCTTCTGAGTCAGGCAGAAATCAGAACTGATCAATTAAGGACTCATTCATAAGATAGAAGAGGTCACTTAAGGTTAATCATTTGTGTACTGAGGGAGTGGAGCTAGGAACTAAACCTTCTATTTAAGGGGTAAAATAAAACATTTCAGAGCTTTACCAGAAAGGCTCATCCAGACACTGCTACACTTTCCTGTGAAGGAAAGGTTAGTTTGCTTTTATTTGTTGTATTTTGTATTACTTTATTGCCTTTTTATATTTTGAATACTGTGGTTTGTTTTCTTTACTTTGTGTTTACTTGCATTCTGCTTTAACTGCATATTAAAACTTCAAAAGAGATCACAGTTCTGTCTCTTCTGAGTCAGGCTGAAATACCACTGTCTTTCTAGTTGCCTGCCTTTTATGTTAATCTGACCATATATCTCATTTCCTCTCTGCTTTCACTGGCTTGTGTGAATAATCACAAAATCATCATTTTTGAAATCCCTCCCCTTCGACTATTTAAATTTATTGGCCATCCTACTGTATTCCATAGTACCAGAATGCAAAAGTGACCACCCCTTTCAATCCATCTTGCTGTTTTAAAAATAGTAACTCTCCACTAAACCTTAACTTTTTAAACAGGTAAAACTTAAGTTACCTACTTTCACATCTAACTTCTCTAGTGCACACTGCAGTATGCATTTTTTTTCATCTTACCTTTAAGCATCCCTGTGACTAGCACCTGTTCTAATACCTGCTGGAAAGCACTAAGAAGCCTTAAACTGATACAAGCACTCAGCTCTCCTTGCTAATAAGGAGAAATTAATCGTAGGCACTAAACAGCCTATAATTGCAAAGTACCTTGCTAAGGTAAGGGAAAACGGCGCCTGTACTTTACAAAAAAAAAAAAAAAAAAGCACCACACCAAGCATGTCCAAGGGTCAGCTTCCAGTGATTTCTCCTGTCCACCTGGTGAATCTGGGCATACTGGGGTAATGCAGAAATTGCCTCATGTACACAGACAACCGTCTCCTCCTACCACCCAAAACTACAACCTGTGAGAGATGCACTTACATAACCAATATCGAAGCAAAGCTCTCTCCACCCAAGATTGTGCTAGACAGTCAAGAGGAGAAGGTTAACATCCACACTACACTTCAAGCAACACTTGCTGTGAAGGAAAGGTTAGTTTGCTTTTATTTGTTGTATTTTGTATTACTTTATTGCCTTTTTATATTTTGAATACTGTTGTTTGTTTTCTTTACTTTGTGTTTTACTTGCATTCTGCTTTAACTGCATATTAAAAATTCAAAAGAGACCACAGCTCTGTCTTTTCTGAGTCAGGCAGAAATTAGAAATGAACAATTAAGGACTCATTCATAAGATAGAAGAGGTCACTTAAGGTTAATCATTTGTGAACTGAGAGGGTGGAGCTAGGAACTAAACCTTCTATTTAAGGGGTAAAATAAAATATTTCATAGCTTTACCAGAAAGGCTCATCAAGACACTGCTACACTTTGCTGTGAAGGAAAGGTTAGTTTGCTTTTATTTGTTGTATTTTCTATTACTTTATTGCCTTTTTATATTTTGAATACTGTGGTTTGTTTTCTTTACTTTGTGTTTTACTTGCATTCTGCTTTAACTGCATATTAAAACTTCAATAGAGACCACAGCTCTGTCTCTTCTGAGTCAGGCAGAAATTAGAACTGATCAATTAAGGACTCATTCATAAGATAGAAGAGGTCACTTAAGGTTAATCATTTGTGAACTGAGAGGGTGGAGCTAGGAACTAAACCTTCTATTTAAGGGGTAAAATAAAACATTTCAGAGCTTTACCAGAAAGGCTCATCCAGTTTGCTGTGAAGGAAAGGTTAGTTTGCTTTTATTTTTTGTATTTTGTATTACTTTATTGCCTTTTTATATTTTGAATGCTGTGGTTTGTTTTCTTTACTTGCATTCTGCTTTAACTGCATATTAAAACTTCAAAAGCGACCACAGCTCTGTCTCTTCTGAGTCAGGCAGAAATTAGAACTGATCAATTAAGGACTCATTCATAAGATAGAAGAGGTCACTTAAGGTTAATGATTTGTGAACCGAGGGGGTGGAGCTAGGAACTAAACCTTCTATTTAATGGGTAAAATAAAACATTTCAGAACTTTACCAGAAAGGCCCATCCAGACTCTGCTACACTTTGATGTGAAGGAAAGGTTAGTTTGCTTTTATTTGTTGTATCTTGGATTACTTTATTGGCTTTTTATATTTTGAATACTGTGGTTTGTTTTCTTTACTTTGTGTTTTACTTGCATTCTGCTTTAACTGCATATTAAAACTTTAAAAGAGACCACAGCTCTGTCTCTTCTGAGTCAGGCAGAACATTTTTCCCACCCAGTTACATTTGTCTTGTTAAATACCACTGTCTTTCTAGTTGACTGCCTTTTATGTTAATCTGACCATATATCTCATTTCCTCTCTGCTTTCACTGGCTTGTATGAGTAATCACAAAATCATCATTTTTGAAATCCCTCCTCTTCGACTATTTAAATTTATTGGCCATCCTATAGTATTCCATAGTACTAGAATGCAAAAGTGACCACCCCTTTCAATCCATCTTGCTGTTTTAAAAATAGTAACTCTCCACTAAACCTTAACTTTTTAAACAGGTAAAACTTAAGTTACCAACTTTCACATCTAACTTCTCTAGTGCACACTGCAGTGTGCATTTTTTTTCATCTTACCTTTAAGCATACCTTTGACTAGCACCTGTTCTAATACCTGCTGGGAAGTGCTAGCAAGCCTTAAACTGATACAAGCACTCAACTCTCCTTGTTAATAAGGAGAAATTAATTGTAGGCACTAAACAGTCTATAATTGCAAAGTACCTTGCTAAGGTAAGGGAAAACAGCTCCTGTACTTTACAAAAAAAAAAAAGCACCACACCAAGCATGTCCAAGGGTCAGTTTCCGGTGATTTCTCCTGTCCACCTGGTGAATCTGGGCATACTGGGGCAATGCAGCAATTGCCTCATGTACACAGACAACCCTCTCTTCCAACCACCCAACACTACAACCTGTGAGAGATGCACTTACATAGCCAAAATGGAAGCAAAGCTTTCTCTACCCAAGATTGTGCTAGACAGTCAAGAGGAAAAGGTTATCATCCACACTACACCTCAAGCAACACTTGCTGTGAAGGAAATTTTAGTTTGCTTTTATTTGTTGCATTTTGTATTACTTTATTGCCTTTTTATATTTTGAATACTGTGGTTTGTTTTCTTTACCTTGTGTTTTACTTGCATTCTGCTTTAACTGCATATAAAAACTTCAAAAGAGACCACAGATCTGCTCTTCTGAGTCAGGCAGAAATTAGAACTGATCAATTAAGGACTCATTCATAAGATAGAAGAGGTCACTTAAGGCTAATCATTTGTGAACTGAGGGGGTGGAGCTAGCAAACTAAACCTTCTATTTAAGGGGTTAAATAGACCATTTCAGAGCTTTACCAGAAAGGCTTATCCAGGCTCTGATGCACTTTGCTGCGAAGGAAAGGTTAGTTTTCTTTTATTTGTTGTATTTTGTATTATTTTATTGCCTTTTTATATTTTGAATACTGTGGTTTGTTTTCTTTACCGTGTGTTTTACTTGCATTCTGCTTTAACTGCATATTAAAACTTCAAAACAGAGCACAGCTCTGTCTCTTCTGAGTCAGGCAGAAATTGGAACTGATCAATTAAGGACTTATTCATAAGATAGAGGAGGTCACTTAAGGTTAATCATTTGTGAACTAAGGGGGTGGAGCTAGGAACTAAACCTTCTATTTAAGGGGTAAAATAAAACATTTCAGAGCTTTACCAGAAAGGTTCATCCAGACTCTGCTACACTTTTCTGTGAAGGAAAGGTTAGTTTACTTTTATATTTTGTATTACTTTATTGCCTTTTTATATTCTGAATACTGTGTTTTTTTCTTTACCGTGTGTTTTACTTGCATTCTGCTTTAACTGCATATTAAAATTTCAAAAAAGACCACAGCTCTGTCTCTTCTGAGTCAAACAGAAATTAGAACTGATCAATTAAGGACTCATTCATATGATAGAAGAGGTCACTTAAGGTTAATCATTTGTGAACTGAGGGGGTGGAGCTAGGAACTAAACCTTCTATTTAAGGGGTAAAATAAAACATTTCAGAGCTTTACCAGAAAGGCTCATCCAGACACCGCTACACTTTCCTGTGAAGGAAAGGTTAGTTTGCTTTTATTTGTTGTATTTTGTATTACTTTATTGCCTTTTTATATTTTGAATACTGTGGTTTGTTTTCTTTACTTTGTGTTTACTTGCATTCTGCTTTAACTGCATATTAAAACTTCAAAAGAGATCACAGCTCTGTCTCTTCTGAGTCAGGCTGAAATACCACTGTCTTTCTAGTTGCCTGCCTTTTATGTTAATCTGACCATATATCTCATTTCCTCTCTGCTTTCACTGGCTTGTGTGAATAATCACAAAATCATCATTTTTGAAATCCCTCCCCTTCGACTATTTAAATTTATTGGCCATCCTACTGTATTCCATAGTACCAGAATGCAAAAGTGACCACCCCATTCAATCCATCTTACTGTTTTAAAAATAGTAACTCTCCACTAAACCTTAACTTTTTAAACAGGTAAAACTTAAGTTACCTACTTTCACATCTAACTTCTCTAGTGCACACTGCAGTATGCATTTTTTTTCATCTTACCTTTAAGCATCCCTGTGACTAGCACCTGTTCTAATACCTGCTGGAAAGCACTAAGAAGCCATAAACTGATACAAGCACTCAGCTCTCCTTGCTAATAAGGAGAAATTAATCGTAGGCACTAAACAGCCTATAATTGCAAAGTGCCTTGCTAAGGTAAGGGAAAACGGCGCCTGTACTTTACAAAAAAAAAAGCACCACACCAAGCATGTCCAAGGGTCAGCTTCCGGTGATTTCTCCTGTCCACCTGGTGAATCTGGGCATACTGGGGTAATGCAGAAATTGCCTCATGTACACAGACAACCGTCTCCTCCTACCACCCAAAACTACAACCTGTGAGAGATGCACTTACATAGCCAAAATCGAAGCAAAGCTCTCTCCACCCAAGATTGTGCTAGACAGTCAAGAGGAGAAGGTTAACATCCACACTACACTTCAAGCAACACTTGCTGTGAAGGAAAGGTTAGTTTGCTTTTATTTGTTGTATTTTGTATTACTTTATTCCCTTTTTATATTTTGAATACTGTGGTTTGTTTTCTTTACCTTGTGTTTTACTTGCATTCTGCTTTAACTGCATATTAAAACTTCAAAGACACTACAGTTCTATCTCTTGTGAGTCAGGCAGAAATTAGAACTGATCAATTAAGGACTCATCATACGATAGAAGAGGTCACTTAAGGTTAATCATTTGTGAACTGAGAGGGTGGAGATAGGAACTAAACCTTCTATTTACGTGGTTAAATAAAACATTTCAGAGCATTACCAGAAAGCCTCAACCAGGCTCAGCTACACTTTGCTGTGAAGGAAAGGTTAGTTTGCTTTTATTTGTTGTATTTTGTATTACTTTATTGCCTTTTTATATTTTGAATGCTGTGGTTTGTTTTCTTTACTTGCATTCTGCTTTAACTGCATATTAAAACTTCAAAAGAGACCACAGCTCTGTCTCTTCTGAGTCAGGCAGAAATTAGAACTGATCAATTAAGGACTCATTCATAAGATAGACGAGGTCACTTAAGGTTAATGATTTGTGAACCGAGGGGGTGGAGCTAGGAACTAAACCTTCTATTTAATGGGTAAAATAAAACATTTCAGAACTTTACCAGAAAGGCCCATCCAGACTCTGCTACACTTTGATGTGAAGGAAAGGTTAGTTTGCTTTTATTTGTTGTATCTTGGATTACTTTATTGGCTTTTTATATTTTGAATACTGTGGTTTGTTTTCTTTACTTTGTGTTTTACTTGCATTCTGCTTTAACTGCATATTAAAACTTTAAAAGAGACCACAGCTCTATCTCTTCTGAGTCAGGCAGAAAATTTTTCCCACCCAGTTACATTTGTCTTGTTAAATACCACTGTCTTTCTAGTTGACTGCCTTTTATGTTAATCTGACCATATATCTCATTTCCTCTCTGCTTTCACTGGCTTGTGTGAGTAATCACAAAATCATCATTTTTGAAATCCCTCCTCTTCAACTATTTAAATTTATTGGCCATCCTATAGTATTCCATAGTACTAGAATGCAAAAGTGACCACCCCTTTCAATCCATCTTGCTGTTTTAAAAATAGTAACTCTCCACTAAACCTTAACTTTTTAAACAGGTAAAACTTAAGTTACCAACTTTCACATCTAACTTCTCTAGTGCACACTGCAGTGTGCATTTTTTTTCATCTTACCTTTAAGCATACCTTTGACTAGCACCTGTTCTAATACCTGCTGGGAAGTGCTAGCAAGCCTTAAACTGATGCAAGCACTCAACTCTCCTTGTTAATAAGGAGAAATTAATTGTAGGCACTAAACAGTCTATAATTGCAAAGTACCTTGCTAAGGTAAGGGAAAACAGCTCCTGTACTTTACAAAAAAAAAAGCACCACACCAAGCATGTCCAAGGGTCAGTTTCCGGTGATTTCTCCTGTCCACCTGGTGAATCTGGGCATACTGGGGCAATGCAGCAATTGCCTCATGTACACAGACAACCCTCTCTTCCTACCACCCAACACTACAACCTGTGAGAGATGCACTTACATAGCCAAAATGGAAGCAAAGCTCTCTCTACCCAAGATTGTGCTAGACAGTCAAGAGGAGAAGGTTATCATCCACACTACACCTCAAGCAACACTTGCTGTGAAGGAAATTTTAGTTTGCTTTTATTTGTTGTATTTTCTATTACTTTATTGCCTTTTTATATTTTGAATACTGTGGTTTGTTTTCTCTAGTTTGTATTTTACTTGCATTCTGCTTTAACTGCATATTAAAACTTCAAAAGAGACCACAGATCTGCTCTTCTGAGTCAGGCAGAAATTAGAACTGATCAATTAAGGACTCATTCATAAGATAGAAGAGGTCACTTAAGGTTAATCATTTGTGAATTGAGGAGGTGGAGCTAGCAACTAAACCTTCTATTTAAGGGGTTAAATAGACCATTTCAGAGCTTTACCAGAAAGGCTTATCCAGGCTCTGATGCACTTTGCTGCGAAGGAAAGGTTAGTTTTCTTTTATTTGTTGTATTTTGTATTATTTTATTGCCTTTTTATATTTTGAATATTGTGGTTTGTTTTCTTTACCTTGCATTTTACTTGCATTCTGCTTTAACTGCATATTAAAACTTCAAAAGAGACCACAGATCTATCTCTTCTGAGTCAGGCAGAAATTGGAACTGATCAATTAAGGACTTATTCATAAGATAGAGGAGGTCACTTAAGGTTAATCATTTGTGAACTAAGGGGGTGGAGCTAGGAATTAAACCTTCTATTTAAGAGGTAAAATAAAACATTTCAGAGCTTTACCAGAAAGGCTCATCCAGATTCTGCTACACTTTTCTGTGAAGGAAAGGTTAGTTTACTTTTATATTTTGTATTACTTTATTGCCTTTTTATATTTTGAATACTGTGTTTTTTTTCTTTACCTTGTGTTTTACTTGCATTCTGCTTTAACTGCATATTAAAACTTCAAAAAAGACCACAGCTCTATCTCTTCTGAGTCACACAGAAATTAGAACTGATCAATTAAGGACTCGTTCATAAGATAGAAGAGGTCACTTAAGGTTAATCATTTGTGAACTGAGGAGGTGGAGCTAGGAACTAAACCTTCTATTTAAGGGGTTAAATAGACCATTTCTGAGCTTTACCAGAAAGGCTTATCCAGAGTGTGCTACACTTTGCTGCGAAGGAAAGGTTAGTTTTCTTTTATTTGTTGTATTTTGTATTATTTTATTGCCTTTTTATATTTTGAATACTGTGGTTTGTTTTCTTTACTTTGTGTTTTACTTGCATTTTGCTTTAACTGCATATTAAAACTTCAAAAGAGACCACAGCTCTGTCTCTTCTGAGTCAGGCAGAACATTTTTCCCACCCTCTCACTCAGTTACATTTGTCTTGTTAAATATCTCTGTCTTTCTAGTTGCCTGCCTTTTATGTTAGTCTGACCATATATCTCATTTCCTCTCTGCTTTCACTGGCTTGTGTGAGTAATCACAAAATCATCATTTTTGAAATCCCTCCCCTTCAACTATTTAAATTTATTGGCCATCCTATTGTATTCCATAGTACCAGAATGCAAAAGTGACCACCCCTTTCAATCCATCTTGCTGTTTTAAAAATAGTAACTCTCCACTAAACCTTAACTTTTTAAACAGGTAAAACTTAAGTTACCTACTTTCACGTCTAATTTCTCTAGTGCAAACTGCAGTGTGCATTTTTTTCATCTTACCTTTAAGCATCCCTGTGACTAGCACCTGTTCTAATACCTGCTGGAAAGCACTAGGAAGCCTTAAACTGATACAAGCACTCAACTCTCCTTGTTAATAAGGAGAAATTAATCGTAGGCAATAAACAGCCTATAATTGCAAAGTACCTTGCTAAGGTAAGGGAAAACAGCTCCTGTACTTTAGAAAAAAAAAAAAGCACCACACCAAGCATGCCCAAGTGTCAGCTTCCGGTGATTTCTCCTATCCACCTGGTGAATCTGGGCATACTAGGACAATGCAGCAATTGTGTCATGTACACTGACAACCCTCTCCTCCTACCACCAAACACCTGTGAGAGATGCACTTACATAACCAAAATGGAAGCAAAGCTCTCTCCACCCATGATTGTGCTAGACAGTCAAGAGGAGAAGGTTATCATCCACACTACACCTCAAGCAACACTTGCTGTGAATGAAATTTTAGTTTGCTTTTATTTGTTGTATTTTGTATTACTTTATTGCCTTTTTATATTTTGAATACTGTGGTTTGTTTTCTTTATCTTGTGTTTTACTTGCATTCTGCTTTAACTGCATATAAAAACTTCAAAAGAGACCACAGATCTGCTCTTCTGAGTCAGGCAGAAATTAGAACTGATCAATTAAGGACTCATTCATAAGATAGAAGAGGTCACTTAAGGTTAATCATTTGTGAATTGAGGAGGTGGAGCTAGCAACTAAACCTTCTATTTAAGGGGTAAAATAGACCATTTCAGAGCTTTACCAGAAAGGCTTATCCAGGCTCTGATGCACTTTGCTGCGAAGGAAAGGTTAGTTTTCTTTTATTTGTTGTATTTTGTATTATTTTATTGCCTTTTTATATTTTGAATACTGTGGTTTGTTTTCTTTACCTTGCATTTTACTTGCATTCTGCTTTAACTGCATATTAAAACTTCAAAAGAGACCACAGCTCTGTCTCTTCTGAGTCAGCCAGAAATTGGAACTGATCAATTAAGGACTTATTCATAAGATAGAGGAGGTCACTTAAGGTTAATCATTTGTGAACTAAGGGGGTGGAGCTAGGAACTAAACCTTCTATTTAAGGGGTAAAATAAAACATTTCAGAGCTTTACCAGAAAGGCTCATCCAGACTCTGCTACACTTTTCTGTGAAGGAAAGGTTAGTTTACTTTTATATTTTGTATTACTTTATTGCCTTTTTATATTTTGAATACTGTGTTTTTTTTCTTTACCGTGTGTTTTACTTGCATTCTGCTTTAACTGCATATTAAAACTTCAAAAAAGACCACAGCTCTGTCTCTTCTGAGTCAAACAGAAATTAGAACTGATCAATTAAGGACTCATTCATATGATAGAAGAGGTCACTTAAGGTTAATCATTTGTGAACTGAGGGGGTGGAGCTAGGAACTAAACCTTCTATTTAAGGGGTAAAATAAAACATTTCAGAGCTTTACCAGAAAGGCTCATCCAGAGTGTGCTACACTTTGCTGCGAAGGAAAAGTTAGTTTGCTTTTATTTGTTGTATTTTGTATTACTTTATTGCCTTTTTATATTTTGAATACTGTTGTTTGTTTTCTTTACTTTGTGTTTTACTTGCATTCTGCTTTAACTGCATATTAAAACTTCAAAAGAGACCACAGCTCTGTCTCTTCTGAGTCAGGCAGAAAATTTTTCCCACCCTCTCACTCAGTTACATTTGTCTTGTTAAATATCTCTGTCTTTCTAGTTGCCTGCCTTTTATGTTAGTCTGACCATATATCTCATTTCCTCTCTGCTTTCACTGGCTTGTGTGAGTAATCACAAAATCATCATTTTTGAAATCCCTCCCCTTCAACTATTTAAATTTATTGGCCATCCTATTGTATTCCATAGTACCAGAATGCAAAAGTGACCACCCCTTTCAATCCATCTTGCTGTTTTAAAAATAGTAACTCTCCACTAAACCTTAACTTTTTAAACAGGTAAAACTTAAGTTACCTACTTTCACATCTAATTTCTCTAGTGCAAACTGCAGTGTGAATTTTTTTCATCTTACCTTTAAGCATCCCTGTGACTAGCACCTGTTCTAATACCTGCTGGAAAGCACTAGGAAGCCTTAAACTGATACAAGCACTCAACTCTCCTTGTTAATAAGGAGAAATTAATTGTAGGCACTAAACAGCCTATAATTGCAAAGTACCTTGCTAAGGTAAGGGAAAACAGCTCCTGTACTTTAGAAAAAAAAAAAGCACCACACCAAGCATGCCCAAGTGTCAGCTTCCGGTGATTTCTCCTATCCACCTGGTGAATCTGGGCATACTAGGACAATGCAGCAATTGTGTCATGTACACTGACAACCCTCTTCTCCTACCACCAAACACCTGTGAGAGATGCACTTACATAACCAAAATGGAAGCAAAGCTCTCTCCACCCATGATTGTGCTAGACAGTCAAGAGGAGAAGTTAACATCCACACTACACCTCAAGCAACACACAGCCCTTCTAAACCCATGCCACCAACATCCACATATAGCAACACTAAATCAACATATGCAGAGGCCCTTAATTGTAACCTGCCCAAGCAACAAGGACCTCTAAATCTGAAATGCAAACACCAATCACAACCAAAGTGTCACATAGCTTACAACACCAGTGTGCCACCCAGCAACAGCCCCTAAGGCAAGAAGATGTACCTAATACTTTAGTCATAGGTGACTCTATAGTCCGGCACACTGATGTCCCACTCACCAGATTGAACAAGGAGAAAATTACAGTCAGCTGCCTGTCGGTTGCCAGGATCCGCCACATAACGCATGCACTCAAGTCACTCCACAACAAGTACAAATATGACTCTGACATTGTCCATGTTGGAGTGAATGACTTGAGAAGTACCTCTCTGGACTACATGAAAAGACAGATGGAAGAGCTCTCGGATCATGTGGCCTAGGCAGGTATGACCCTAGCCCTGAGTAGCATCCTGCCTTCGCCCAGAATGATACCACAATATAAGGACAAAATTATTGACTTCAACAATTGTCTAAGCTTCTGGTGTCATTCACAGGGGATCCAGTATCTGTCTGCCTGGGATGACATGATCGACAGACCACGATGCTTTGCCAGAGATGGTCTGCACCTGTCAGCCCTGGGATTCAGGTTACTGGCTAAGGCTCTTGCCACCCCTATAGTGCCTTTTTTAGGCAAAGTTCAAAAGACAAAACCACCACCATAACAGGTACAAGCATGCAAAATCTGAAGGTAATGCTACTCAATGCTAGAAGTCTAAACCTCAAAATGCACTCTCTCGAGGCACTCCTAAAAATGGAGAACATCGATATCTGTGCAGTAACTGAGACCTGGTTCAAGGCTCTTTAGAGCGACCCTACAATAGCAGGCTACAACTCTTACCACACTTTTCGGCCACCAAACCAAACCTGAAACACTAAAAGTGGAGGAGTGTCAATATTCACCAAGGATATTCACACCACCAGGCTAGTTGCCCAACACAATGCGTCTGAAATTCTCCAGGTGCAACTAACACTAGGTAGGACTGCAATCCACATTGTAGTTTGCTACAGATCCCCCACCATGCCCCAAGATTCTCACTACACCTTTCTAAACATACTGGAAAATATTAAGATAGAACCAAACACCCTAATACTGGGTGATTTTAACTACCCTGCCAATAACTGTGAAAACTACTCGTGTATCAAAACCTTTGACCAACGGTTCTTGGAATTCATAAATTCCAACGCCCTGGATCAACTAATCCATAGTCCCATCAGGGGCTCCAATATCCTAGACCTGGTCATTACCAACATGGGAAATTGATGCTCCACACCTATGGTCACCCCTTCGTTAGTCAGGTCTGACCATTAGCTAATCACCCTTAACATCCACATCCCACACCCACCCTCCAGTAAGGAAACCTCCATAAAAACTTCTCCAAAACCAACTTCATGCTACTCAAGTCAGAAAGTGACAAACTTCATGACACCCACGCAGACGGAAACTGAAGTTCAACTGCTGAATCCTACACTAAGGCACAGTACGAGCACATCGACTCATGCATGAATCGTGCCATCCCAAATAGAACCAAGATGCTCTCATCCAAAAAAAGGAAGCCAATCTGGTGGTCCCCTGCCATAAACAAACTTTACAACAAAAGGAAGAAACTGTTGCAGAAACGAGGAAAATCCCAGGATGCAAAAACCTCCCTCACCAGCCTCAGTAAGAAACTGAGATCCCTCATAAAATCCTCCAAAGCTAGTTACGAAAATAAAATTGCCAAAGATTCCAAAGACAACCACAAGACATTCTATAGCTATGTCAAGAATCTAAATGGCAATGCTCAGATCTGCTCTGAGCTAAAACAGATTGGCATTAAATATACTGATCCCAAGGATATTGCCAATATCCTGGCAGATCTATTCTGTGCCAACTTCACCCCCTTCTCACCCCCTAAATGGCCCATTTCAATACCAGAAAATTGCCAAATTCTGGTAATGATGGCCACACAGATAAAAAACGCACTCTCCATATCTAAGAATACAGCATCCATGGGACCAGATGACATCCCGGGATGTGTACTACATGAACTACAATATGAACTGGGACATCACCTAAGTGTCATGTTTAATCATAGCCTCACCTCAGGTTTCATGCCCACTGAGTGGCGCAGAGCTACAGTTATCCCACTCCACAAGGTGGGATCCACCTTGGATTCCAGAAACTATCATCCCATCAGTCTGACAAGCCTTATCTGCAAGGCCATGGAACTTATAAACAAAGAAATTGGCAACCTTCAAACACTGGACCCCACCCAGTTTGCATTCATGAAGGGCCGATCTTGTCTCCTGAACCTGATTGACTTCTTCAAATCAGTCTCCAGAGCCATGGACTAGGGTAAGGTGGTTGACACAGCCTATCTCTACCTTGCCAAGGCCTTTGACAACATCCCCCACTCTAGAATCATAGATAAACTTACTAAGCTGGGCATTAATCCCTACATCACCCAATGGGTTGCTAACTGGCTTACTGATAGAATCCACATTGTAAAAGTAACCAATTCCAAATCCAGCTCCAGACAAGTGACAAGTGGAGTACCTCAGGGTTCAGTCCTGGGGCCACTCTTGTTTGGCATCTACTTCTCTGAAGTACAGGCCAACACTAAGGGACTCTGACTAACAAAGTTCGCAGATGACTGCAAACTGGGAGCCATTATTGAATCCCCAAATGATGTGGATACTCTACAAAAGGGCCTTACAGAAACAGTTGCTCGGTGCCAGAGCCATGAGCTCAAGCTCAATGCCAAGAAATGTATAGTTATCCCCTTTGGGAAAAACATGTACTCATGAATTACCATATAGGTGGCAGTACAGTAAACACTAAAAGTGTGATAAGAGACTTAGGGACACAGGTGGACAGTGGTCTCACCTTCAATAAACACATCGCCACAACAGTCAGGAAATCCTTCTATGTGGCACACCACATCACTAAGGGCTTTTCATCCAGAAAAAAGGAGGTCATTGTCCCACTGTACTCATCCCTCATTAGACCCATTATAGAATACAACGCCCCATTTGGTATGTACCTCTCAAGACATCTGCAACAACTGGAAAGGCCACAGAAATACCTCACTAAAAGAATCACAGGCCTAAAGAAGATGCCCTATGCTGACCACCTTAAAAAACTCCAGCTATACTCTGTCACATATCGTCTACTCAGAGGCGATCTCTGCTTAACATACAAGGCCATGTCAAACCCAGAGCTGTTGGACATGCTACACTTAAAGAAATCCCAATCCCTCAGAGCCACATGCTCCAGGGATCTAAACCTTGTCATCACAATAAACAAAACATGCTGGAGGAATAGGTTCCTGACCCAGACACTCCCCAGACTCTGGAATAGATTGCCCATACATGTCAAGCAGAGTGACCCTTTGGCCCTCTTCAAAAGGAACCTTGACGATTGGATGGGAGAAAGGAAATTCACCCCGGGGATCATGTCAGTCGCCCTGCTAGACAGGGGTTCAGGGAAGTAAATAGTGTGGGAAGAAATAGCCAGGGAATTGTTAAGGCTAGGCTTGTATAGGCCCTAGGGCTGATAGCCTAGTACCAACCTATGAACCTATGAACTGGTGTGCTCCGGTTGACATATTTATGTTATGTAGTGGGTTAAGGCACATATGTCTGTATACTGATTCCTTTCACAGGTTCAGTTTGGTTTTACTATGGTGAAGACTTGTTTGCTGATAGCTCATTCGTTTGGACTTCTGTGATGGCTTGGTGGTTAACTACTGTGACTGTGGTGTATAAGGTCCTGGGTTCGAGACCTGCATGGTGGTTTACTTTGTTGATGGCCAGAACAAGCGCCATTGGATACAGAGTGATTAAAGCACTTTTGAGCATTTGTAAGCATATTTGCGTGGGTTTGTGTGATGGTAAGTACTGCTAACCTGCAGTTACATCTGCTTACAGAGAGTTAGCTTTAGAATTCCTTAACGAGTGTAGGCATTGCTTACCGCTGCACAAACGGGTTAAACTCACTTACTAGTGCTTAAATATGCTTACTACTGCTTGTTGGTGCTTAAACCTGCTTACTAGTGCTTTATTCATTATGACACTGACACCTCACATGTGCATTTACTGCAGTACTCCAGTTCATAAACATATGTTATTTGGTGGGTTTTGCAACATAAATATTGATCATAACGTGCTTTGGCATAGAAAATGGAATGTGCTGCAGTGGGACTCGAACCGTGAATGCCTACTTGTGAGGCAAATGCTCTGCCCACTACACTATTGCTATGCTGTTTCATTTGCATATATCTTCCTTGTTATCCTCTTCAGCCATTTAAGCTGCATTAACCGTAGCTAAGCGATGGGCACACCCGCACACCTACAGTTAGCTTTAATCGGATTTTAAAAAAAGAAAAAAGGGTCTGTTCATTTGATTTATGTATACTTTTGCTGTTGTACACAAGGGGGACTGATGGTGGGGATATGCGGGCACCTATGAGCGGTCTCGCTCATTTCTTACCCCTTTCTGCTGTTCTTCATTGCAGGGGCATGTATATTCTGAGAGATCTACTCTAAGACACGCCTCCTTCACTCTTACATGCTCCATGTGAGACTGGGAGCTCAGACAGCCCACCTCATTACTATCCATGGTGCGCTGCCGTCCTGCTCCTATACGGCCACCTCCATGCAGGACTAAGCTAGTCCTGCACGGAGGAATAGTAAATCTGGGAGAAAGAAAAAAGCCCAGCACTACTAATCTATACTGCATTCAATAAATACATACAGAGTATATTCAAGATTTCCGCAATGATGGGTCCTTGTCTTGCAGTATCTTATATCTCAAAAATCTCATAAATGACATTTTTTATAGTCTTCAAATAAAATCCTTCAGATATAAATACTGCTGAATCAACTTCAGCTTTAAATGAATATCTGCCCTTAAAATTATTTCTAGGGAATCTCATTCTGGACTAAAAAAGAACGTCTCCATAATATTTGCTATCCAGGCTAACATTCCATTATACCCTTAAAAAGGGAAAGCGTTTGAATTTTTGTCCATAATTCATTTATTTGCATTTGTTTTGGAAAGAATGACTGTGCCATTCAAGACCCTTTTCAGCTGAGGCCCTGAGAGAAAAGCTCCAAAAACATATTTAGTAAACAAAATTGATTTCTACAGAAAAAGATTAAACTTTGCAGTTCAGCTCAGAATTTATAAACTCCTGAACTTGAAGCCAAGTGATATTTCTGAATGGCTGTTTAACATAACCTGTGATACAAGTCAAGATGTCCTCTTTCTTTCCTTTTATTTCCATCTAATAAACCTGCATTAAAATATTTACCCCAGGTTGCCAACAAAGTAGTGACCAGCCATACAACTAATAACATCCATAGTTCTTAACTTAACAGAAGGATTCCTGATGCATATAAAATTATTATTCTTAATCGCATGTTGCATCCATAACTAAACTCTGGGCCCTGGCTTACATTCCATTCCAATTCTTTAATAAAATAATTACAAACTATAGTTGCAATATCTGAACAAGAATCTGTCCCCAAAGAGCAAGACCCAAATCTATGTAAGAATCTTAAAATTCAATCCTTTTACATGCTAGACCACTTCCTATCATCCGGTAACAAAAATATATGACACTGTTACTTCTGCAACTAGTGAAATACACTCCACCTAAGGAACTGTGAAACTACAAAAAACAATTATTTAGTTTTCTATGTTTGATTTTGTTGTGGACCTCTGTAAATAGTTATGATTTCATTCTAAACATAAACATATCATGGTACAATTACTGAATTCATCCCATATATTCATAATACTACTACATTTTTAAAGTTTACACACCAACATTTGACTGACGCAGTTAATTATTTTGAATGTCACCATTTACAAGAACACGTCTGCTAGTTGTTTTGTGTCCACTATTTACAGGAAACCAACTTTTTCCAACACCTACTTACATTTCAGTAGTTATTACCCACTACACTGCGAGAATAGCATGGTCAAGGGCCAGCTAGTGAGATTGGCCAAAATGTGTTCAAAGTATGATAGTTTTGTTGTGGAATGTGACAAACTACTTACTATGTTTTTGGAGACAGTTTATCCACTTGACCTATTAACTCAACTTAGGGACGAAGGATCACCAAGAGTCAGGGCACTAAATACCATCCTTTATTAAGTTCTGATTCTCAGAATGAGTTCCATCACAACTTTTCTAGGGTTTGTAACCCTACCCAGATTGACAAGGAGAAATGTGTTAATTCCCTTGTTATTAGCTATAATTCTGATTACAGGCTGATTAACTCATTCCCTCCAGTACAGTTCTTTTGAGTGTGTACCTTAAACTCCCAGTGGGTGTGGCTTGAGCCTTTAAAAAATGAAGTTATCACCTTACAATTCTAATAAATACTCATAAGCAGACGTCAAATATCAATATAATTGTGTTTGCCATCATGTATGCTTCAAGATAAAATATTCTGATACCTTGTATGTAACATGGTTTTGGAATCACTAATGCAAATATGAACAAACAATATCTGACACCTGGAGGTGCTGTAGGAGGTACCTGCCGAATTATCCTGTTATAACCATGATTCACTCGGAATCAGCATACAACTGCTGTGGGACTCTGTTAGTTATGAAGTCAAACCAAGATATCTGAAGGGAGCCTCTTCTTCTTTAAAATCCAAATATTTCTGGATGTTAGATATGATTGTGTCCCATGCCTTCTCTGATTTTGCCTTATTTGGGGAAGGTAATGTATCTAAATCCAACATTGTCCATGTAGTCAATGCACCTTCATCTAATGTTCATAGGTTCATAGGTAGGTACTAGGCTATTGGCCCTAAAGCCTACATAAGGCTAGCCAAAAAGGTACCCTGGCTTTCGCCACCCAAGAAAATTATTTTCCTGTGCCCCTGTCAAGTAGAGCCACAGAAGTGATCCCCGGGATGAATTTCCTATTTCCCATCCAATCATCAAGATTTTTCTTGAAGAGTGCTAATGAGGAGCTTTGTTTGATATAGATAGGTAGTTTGTTCCAGAGTATGGGAAGTCTCTGGGACATGAATCTATCCCTCCTGCGTGTTCTGTTTATTGTGGTGACAAGGTTTAGGTCCCTAGAGCATGTAGCTCGGGCGGATTGGGATTTTTTTAATGGAGCATGTCCAACAGCTCTGGGTTTGACATACCTTTGTATGTTAGGCAGAGATTGCCACTGACTAGGTGATATGCGACGGAGAAAAGCTGGAGTGTTTTGAGACGGTCGGCGTAGGGCATCTGATTGAGGCTGGTAATCCTCTTTGTGAGGTATTTCTGTGGCCTTTCCAGTTGTTGTAGATGTCTTGTGAAGTACATACCAAAAGGGCCATTGTACTCTATAATGGGTCTAATGAGTGACGAGTAGAGGGGAACAATGACCTCTATTTTCCTGGATGAGAAACCTTTTGTGATGAGGTGTGCCATGTAGAAGGATTTCCTGACTACTGTGGCAATGTGATTAACAAAGGAGAGACTACTGTACACCTGTGTCCCGAGGTCTCTTATCACACTTTCAGTGTTAAGTAGACTACCACATATGTGGTAGCTCATGGGTACAGAGTTTTTACCAAAGGGGATGACAATACACTTTTTGGCATTGAGCTTGAGGCCATGGCTTGACACCAGGCATCTGTCTCAGTGAGGCCCTTTTGTAGGATGTCCACATTGTTATGAGTTTTGATTATGGCTCCTAGTTTGTAGTCATCTGCGAACTTCATTAGCCAAAGACCTTATGTGTTAGCCTGTACTTCAGAAAAGTAGATACCAAACAGGAGAGGACCCGGGACTGAACCCTGTGGTACTCCACTTGTCACTGGTCTGAAGTCGGATTTGGAGTCTGCTACTTTCACAGCGTGGGTTCTGTCAGTGAGCCAGTTGGCAACTCATCTTGTGACATAGGGATTTAAACCTAGTTTAGTGAGTTTGTCTATAATTCCAGAGTGGGGGATAGTGTCAAAAGCCTTGGCAAGATCTAGATAGGCTGTGTGAACCACCTTACCCTCATCTACGACTTTGGTGACTGCTTCAAAGAAGTCTATCAGGTTTAGGAGACATGATCTGCCTTTTACAAACCCAAACTGGGTGGGGTCTAGAGTTTGGAGATTACCAATGTCTTTCTTTATAAGTTCATTGATAATACGTTCCATGGCCTTGGAGACCAGGCTCATTAGGCTAATGGGGTGGTAGTTTCTGGGGTCCGTGGTGGCTCCTCCTTTGTGGAGTGGGATAACCGTTGCTGTGCACCATTCAGTGGGCACAGACCCTAAGGTGAGGCTATGACTAAACATGGTACTTAGGTGGGGTGCCAGTTCATTCTGTAGTTCGTGTAGAACGCAGCCTGAGATGTTGTCAGGTCCCATGGATACTGCGTTCTTGGCTTTGGAGAGTGTGTTTTTTACCTGTGCAGCCGTGATTACAGGAACTTTGCATTCTTCTAGTATAGAGATTGACCCTTTAGGGGGTGAGAAGGGGGTAAAGTTAACACTGAACATATCTGCCAGGATGTTGGCAATATCAGTTGGTTCTGTATATTTAGTGCCATTGTGCTGTAACTCAGAGCAGATCTGAGTGTTGCCATTCAGATTCTTGACATAGCTATAGAATGCTTTATGGTTGTGTTTAGAATCAGTGGCGATTTTGTTTTCGCAACTAGCTTTGGAGGATTTTATGAGGGATCTCAACTTCTTACTGAGGCTGACCAGGGAGTTCCTCCAACCATGGGTTTTTACTCTTTTTTTGCAACAGTTTCTTTCTTCTGTTGTAGAGTTTGTTTATGGCATGGGACCACCAGATTGGCTTCCTTTTTTTGGAGGATAGCATCTTGGTTCTGTTAGGGGTAGCACAATCCATGCACTCGTGTAAGTGCTTATAAAGTGCATTTGTGTAGGATTCAGCAGTCGTACCTCTATTGTCCATCTGCATGGGTGTCATGAAGTTTGCCACCTCTGTCTTAAGAAGCATGAAGTTGGCTTTGGAGAATTTTTTTACAGTGGTTTCCCTAATGGGAGGTGGGGGTGGGATGTTGGAGTCTAGGGTGATTAGCTTGTGGTCGGATCTGACCAATGAGGAATTGACCTCTGGTGTGGAACACCAATTGCCCATGTTGGTAATGACCAGGTCTAGGATATTGCTGCCCCTGGTGGGGGTGTGGATAAGTTGATCCAAGGTGTTGGAATTTATGCATTCCAGAAAACGTTGAGCAAAAGAGTTGGTACATGAGTAGTTTTCCCAGTTGATGGTGGGTAGTTGAAATCGCCCATTATTAAGGTGTTGGGTTGTACCCTAATATTTTCCAATGTATCAAGAAACGAGGAGTGGGAATCCTGTGGCATGGTGGGGGATCTGTAGCAAGTTACAATTTGGAGAGTTAGTTGCACTTGGATAATCTCAGATGCATTATGCTAGTTACTACTTAAAGCTCAAAACCATGTCTTCTCAACTCCCTGTTGCTAAACTGTCTTCTGCACTATACAGTACAACAGGACATGAATAGGGCAATTCTCCATTGCCATGTCCAAATGTTCCCCTAGTCAGTATAAATGGCATCTTGGGTGTCTCTTGAAAAGAGGCCACTGACATAGTGGGGCAAAACCAGTCAACAAAAGATAAATACAAATAAATTGTTTCCCACTTAGTAAGTGGGATGCTTACTCTGCCCATCACTGCTTCCTACCCACACCTTTCATTACTTAAATACAGAAGAACAACACTGAATTCTCTTTCGCTTTTTCCTATACTATGCATGTACATCATTGCATTTATTACTCCTCTCATCCCAGCACATCTTTCTAATGTTCTCATCACACAGGTCACTGAATACTTTTTATTTATTTATTTATTTATTTATTTATTTATTTATTTATTTATTTAAAATTTGTTTACTGAGAAAGTCCAACTTGGAACAAAGCCAATCTTCAGCAGAGGCACAGGGAGTAATAATTCAGACACATGTCTTTGTAATGTGGGAGGTAAATGAAGCACCCATAGGAAACTCACACAAATGTAGGGAGGACACGCAGACTCTGCACAGAAGGCACCCCAGCCAAGAATCAAATCGATGAACCTCTTGTTGGGAGATGACAACGCAACCACTGCCAACTTCTCTTGCTGCACTGAGCTACAAAATATTCAGCAAAGTAACATTAGTCTATATTTGGTACAAAGGCAAAGACCACATTTCTTAATCACTGGCAAAATCGACATATCATATATCAATATTCCTAAATTAAGCAAAGACCCATTTTGATCTACTCCAATGCATGGGTCCCCTCCAGATATCTGTGTTTTGACCCAGTAATTATTGCTAAACTGCTAAAATATCAAATAAGGAAACATACTAATGCCAGATGTTAAATAAAATCAGTTTAATCATTTTTAACATTTTCATCCATTACATAAAAATTAGAGTTCATCTAAAAAACAAATACATGAGAATTAAGAAAATATATAATATTAGTAAGTCATGTGACAACTATTAAGTGACCAAGTCACTCACATATATGTTTTCTTAAAGAAATGAAAACATTGTATCAAATATTATCTCAAAGATCAAAGTTTCAACACACTTTTAATACTGATCATTCAAACATAGGGAATGATCAGTATTTAATTTCAACTGGCATAACAATTTTTTTCTTTTAATAAGGAAACAAAATTATCACTCCTCTGATGTGATATAATATAATCCAATATTGAAAAAATAAACTTTTTAAAACCTACCCAATTAACAGCATGCCTAAATAAAGCATTATTAATATCTTTATAAATAATTGCATATTGTTGTTGTCGGCTTTTTTCCCTTTTAGGTCGCCACAGAAGAACTTCCTCGAAGTCATTGTAATAGTTGTTGATTGGTTGTTGAGTTACCAGCCCTGATGCACAACCTTCAACCTCAACAACGCCCATATTCACGTCCATTCCACAGCACAGAAGGCGGTCTAGAATCGAACCGGAAAGCGTCTTACTGTGAGGCGACAACGCTACATTAATGTTCATAAATTCTTTTAAATAAAGCAGAAACTCTTTCTCAACAAAGAACTGGTTACACACCATGAAGGAAGCTGCATACAGTACATATTTGCTTTGGGTGTTTATACACATTCAAACCAGCAGGTATGCACAAATGCAGTATGTGTAAATATTGCAGGTACCTAGCAGAGGGTCCATTTATTAGCTTTGAGGATTACAATTTTATAGTGCCAGTAAACGCCTATTTTAATTTTCAGAGTAAATTGTGGTAAGCAGTTTTATTAAAATGAGCATTTCCTTGTATGCTAATGAGGCTAAACAAAATGGTGATATGATTCATAAACATATAAATGCCGCACAATGGGGCTTCACCCACATCATATTTGAACTCTGCTCAATGTTCATGGCCAGATTAAGTAAATCACTAAGTAATGTTAGGGGCTGCTTCCACATTACTAAATGTGTATCTGCAAGAGGATCTCTTTGCCGATGTCATATGCTCAGGGGCATGACATCTGCCAGGGCGAGCCAGGTCATCTGACCATGCTTGATATTTCACATCCTCCACAACATAGACATTGTGGATGGGCAATCTACAGACAAGGACAACATTAAAGAAACTGTGGACATATAATGACCTCATCTACAGCACCATGGGAGCTGTGGAGTAACCCCCCCCCTCCCCAGTGGATATGAATGCATGTGTGGTTATATGCATATTAGCTACTGGGTCCTTTCAGTGAACTACTGGGGACAGAGTAGAGTTATTTCAGAAATGTGCCTCCATATGTCATATTTCAGTATTCAGGGGAGTGTGTGTTTTTCTCACTTATGCCAGAGGAGCCAACACCATTTGGCATTTCTGTGACATAGCCCATTTCTATGAGGTACTCGAGACCATAAATTATACTCCTATGCTAATAATGACTGCATCTGGTGAACTGGGAAGAGGTGCATGAACCACAGATGGTATCACTCCATAAACTGTCAGGTGGCAAGTATTGAACAGGATGTCATCTACAACATGTGTGCAGGCCATCCAGGAAATTATCATCACTCCCACATATGGCACACCTGTGACCTGTACCAATGAACTTCAAGGGGTGAATTCTCACAGGACCATATTTTTGGTGATACCAGATATGCCTTGGACCCCTAGCTCCTAATGCCCTTAAGAAATCCACAAAATCAAACAGACCAGGGATACAACTGAAAACAATAACAAACAAGAACATTACTGAGCATGTGCTTTGACTGCTGAAGGCAAGGTTACTCTCTGGATTCATCTAGAGATGCCCTGCAATAACAACCTGGCACATGTGCAAAACTAGTGCCAGTGTGTGCAGTGTTATATAATATCATACTTAAAAAGCAGTTACATCTGGTTGGGCACTTGCAGGGGCAGCAGTCCTAGCACATCTGACAGTGGAGCCTGAGACAAGGGGTCAGTGCAGGTGCCAGTAGCAGGGGATGACCATGCCAGACAATGACGGATGCAGTTTGACATGGCGCTAGTCAGTGGTTTGTACATAACTTCAGAACATAGTAGACTAGAGTAAAGCAGACACACTACAGTAAAGCAGACACACTACAGTAAAAATGATGCATGCAAAAAAAGTCAGGCTGTGCTTACCTATGGCCACTCCCATAGTCACTTCCATGGCCTCTCCCATGGCACTCTGTGCATCAGACATACCTTCATAGGATCATAAGTTCACAGGTGGTTACTATGCTATCATTCCCAGGAGCCATTTTAAGCCTAGCCAAGGTTACCCAAATTTTAAAAAATATTGTTGACGTGTCAATACCGCAAGGAATTTAATGGTTATGATATGGGTTTATAGGTATCAAGTGTTCACAGGAGGCTGATATCCATTAAGGACATAGGTGCCAAACCATGCCTAAATTTCTGATTTATCATCCATTAATCAAAGTTACATTTGAATAGGATTAGGGATGAGCTTTGCTTCACATGGATGGGAAGCCTGCTCCCGTGAAAGGGTAATCTTTGAGACACAGATGAAGATTAGGTCCTCACATCAGGTATTTCTGTTGAATAAAATTAAAGACTTTGTTAATTGAAAATTATCATTATAAACAGTCTGAAAAAATAATTAATGAATCTGCTTTTATCTTGATATGGCATCTCCAACATTGATCTTCAATAGAATACATTTTGGCTAACCTATGTGGTGTATAGAAACTTCTGTGTAGATATCTCCAAGTGAATAATTGCCAGTATTTTGATAATGTAGAAAATCTGGAAGCTTTTAGAATATTACTTCTTTCTTCTTCAACTGGAGGATGGTTGTTTATTAAAGTATAATAATCCCAGTATGATTTTTCATGATAGTTTTTGTTTTTAACAATTTTATAGATATTAGACAAATAACCTGTACCCTGATAAGGCTGTTTTGTGATAAGGATAAGGTATTCAATGAGTTTTGGAGCTTCATGTCTAACTGAAGGTTGCATTTGTTCTATTTTATTTATAAGAAAATGCCTTAGATTTTGTAAAAACAGCCAATTGTCTTTATTTATATTATAATTATAAATTATCTGTTCCTTTGTTAGAATTTTCCCTTTCTCTATAAGTTGATGCCAAAAGAGTAATGTTTCTTCTTTAAGTATAACATCAGGTATTTCTGATGATATTTGTTTTGTGGATGTGCAACAGATCCATCAGTTATGCCTTGCAGGCTAGGCATAGATCATCTCTCAGCAGTCTGTAAGAGACTGAGTTCAGGAATAGGGCTTTAAGATAGTCCACATAGGACTTGTTGTCAGGAATAGGGCTTTAAGGTAGTCCACATAGGACTTGTTGTTTACTCCCTGTATTCTTTTTCTGAGGAACCTCTGTGCTCTCTCTAGCTGTTGCAAGTGCCTGTTAAAGTCATGCCAAATGATGCATTGTACTCTATGATGGGTTTAATGAGAGCTGAGAACAGTGGAACAATAACCTCCTTTGACTTTGATCCCATGGCCTTACTTATAAATTGTGCAATATAAAATTATTTGTTTACGGCTGTAGACACGTGGTAGTTGAATGTCAGGTTATTATTAACATGCGTTCCCAGATCCCTGAACACTAGGTCTATTTTTTGTAGGAGTATTAGCAATGTGGTCATTTTCAGAGATGATCATGTTTCTGAAGGGTACTTTTATGCATTTTTTCACACTGAGTTTTAGTCCATGGCTCTAGCACCAGCTATTTGTCTGTTTCAGGCCTTATTAAATGGTATCTATGTTTAGGGGATTTGATAACCACACCTAGTTTGCAGTCATAGGTTCATAGGTGTGTACTAGGCTAATGGCCCTGGAGTCTTTACAAGCCTAGCCCATAGGATTACCCTGGCATCATGCCACCCGACCTTAGTTCCTAGTGCCTCTGTCAAGTAGAGCCACTAGAGTGATCCCTATTTCCCATCCACTCATCAAGATTTCTCTTGAAGAGGGCCAGTGAGGTGCTCTGCTTGACATGTATGGGAAGTCTATTTCATAGGCTGGGCAGTCTCTAGGTTATGAACCTGTCCCTCCAGCATGTTCTTTTAATTGTGGTAATGAGGTTGAGGTCTCTGGAGCATGTGGTGCGGAGGGATTGGGATTTCTTTAGATGTAGCATTTCTAACAGAGCTGTGTCAGACATGGCTTTGTAAGTCAAGCAGAGATCGCCTCTAAGTAGACGATATGAGACAGAGAATGGTTGGAGTTTTTTGAGTCTGTACATATAGGACAAGTGTTTAAGGCCTAGGATCCTCTTTGTGAGGTATGTGTGTGGCCTCTCCATTTGTTGCAGGTGTCTAGTGGAGTACATGCCAAATGGGGCATTGTACTCGATGATTGGCCTAATGAGGGAAGAGTAGAGGGAGAAAATTACCTCTTTCTTCCTGAATGCAAAACCCTTAGCAATAAGATGTGCCACATAGAAGGACTTTCTGACCACAGTGTCAATGTGGGGGTCAAAAGAGAGGTTAATGTCAACCTGTGTTACTAGATCTCTTATAATGCCTTCTGTGTTCAGTGGACTACCATTGATGTGGTAATTCAAGGGAACCAGGTTTTTTTCCACCATCTGTAAACTTGGTCAACCAAAGGCCCTTGATATCTAACTTGACTTCAGAGAAGTAGATGCCAAAGAGGGGAGGCCCCAGCACCAATCTGTGTAGGACTCCTCTAGTGACTTCCTTCTTTGTAGTGCTGGATTCCTCTATCCTAACTTCTTGTGTCCTATCAGTGAGCCAGCTCGGTATCCATTGGGTGACATATTGGTTTATGCCTAATTTTGGAAGTTTATCTACAAAAAACAAGTGATATGTTGTGTTTTATACCTTGGCCAGGGTTGAGGTAGGCAGTGTGCACAGTTTTGCCCTCATCTATAGCTTTAGTGACCGTCTTGAAGAAGTCTACCAGGTTAAGTAGGCATGAACTGCTTTTGACAAAACCGAACTGGGTAGGATGCAGTATCTTCAGGTTTCCAATGACATTGTTTAACAGATCCATGATAATTCTTCCCATGGTCTTGCATATGACACTAGTCATACTTATCAGTTTGTAGTTTCCCAGGTCTGTGTAAGCCCCGTCACCTTATATAGATTTATAGCCGTTGCAGTCCTTCATTCATTAGGCATGGAGGCTATGGTTAAATACAGATTCAAGTGGGCCTGACAGGTCATGTTTCATGCTATTCAGAAGGCATCATGGGATTTTATAAGGCCCCATTAAAGCAGTGTTCTTGGCCTTAGAGAGGGCAGTGAGGACCTGCTTCCTAGTGATAGTTGGTGGAGATATGATGTTGAGTATTTCCTGAGGAAGTGACAGTGAGTGGTGAGGGCTAAAACTGTAGCTAAATTTATAGACCAATGGATCTGCTATATTCTCTGGCTCCATACAGATGGTTCCACTCACCGCTAGTTCAGCATATTGCTAGATGTTGTGGACGTAATTGAAGATCTTTTGAATGACCTCAGCTTGGAAAGCATTTTCAAATTTGGCTTTGATGGTCTTGATTAGTTCCTCGAGTTGCTTGCTCAGGATGATGAGGGAGTTTTTACCTTACTGGGCAACACCCATCATGATTTTGGACTTTATTTTCTTTCTTTTTTTAATACATCCTATTTATGCTGGGATTTCATAAGGTAGGCTTGTTTTTGGAGGTTGTCTTAGGTTACTTTCAAGTAAGCACAGATGTCTCATCGCACTTCTTTACATGAGTTTACCTGGTTTGGCGGGCTTAAAATTGTGCTAGACTATCACTTAGTAGGAGGTATTTAGCTTTGGAATAGTTTTTAAATGTTCCGAGGTTATCTAGAATCCTGGGCTTAAATTTTTTTTCAAAGGAGACAGCATTATGGTCCAACCTGACTGATGAGGACTTTATACTAGGGGAGTGCATTATTCTGCATGGTTGTGAAGACCAGGTTAAGCATATTTGCACCCCAGTGGGCATGCATACTAGCTGTTCAAGTGTGCTTGTGTAAACAAAGTCCATGAATCTTTGGGCCTGCATGCTTGAGGTAATGTATGATTCACAGCTAATGTCGGGGTAGGTAAAGCTGCCCATGAATATAGTGTTGGTATGAATGAGGAGTGTCTCTAGTATGTTTAAGTTTGTCTTATGGGCTTCCTGGGTCATGAAGTGGGACCTGTACTTGTAAGTATATTGTATGGACTTTACTTCTAGTATGTTGGATATGGAGAAGATCAAGTGTGTCATACTGTATGACGAGCCTTGAGAATTGTTCATGACTGATGTAAATTGAGATTCCTCCACCTTAAACTCTACCTGTGCTCTAGCTAGTCTAAATATATGGATGGCATTATAGCCTTATACTGTCGGGGTGCCCTCTGTGGTGTTAAGCCAAGTCTCAGTATCTGCACAGATGTCTATATTTTCAGAACTGAGGAGAAACTTGTAGAGAATGGAGTTTCCTGTTTAGACTCCTGGCATTGAGCCGTAGTACATTTAGGTTACACCAAGTCAGAATGAGTTAGATATGTTAGTAAGTTTATCAAGCTGACACTTCAAAAAAAAACACTATAAGGATAGACAAGGTTTTATCCAATATTCAGAAATATTGCTGGGACAGGTGCAGACCATCCCAGGCAAAGCACTGTGGTCTGTCTACTATATCCTTCCATATAATCACAAAGAACTTAATAAGTGGCCAAATGGATCCAATAGACTAATAAAAGAACAAAATGAAAATAAAAAAGCCAGAAATCCAAACCGCAGGAAACACCTTTAATAACACAGCAAAGCTTTTGAACCAAAAGTTCTTTGTCAATGCATATACAAACATGTTGAAAACAACCATTTTTAAATTAAATACCATCCAATCACTACAAGCCATTGTCACACATGACTAATTATTCAATAAAATATGTAATTAAACCTAGTTAAACATACTTATTAGCATATTACCATATATAACAGCAGCCCTGAAGTTAATAATAACAACAAAACACTTTAGATCTAAGTATAATTATAAATAATTTCTTAACTCTCTTCTCTATGTGCTTATATAATTTAAATAAATATGTCTTTCTTTCTTTTAAAACTGGTTTAAGACTATGTTCAAAGCAGGAAATCTGTCAACCCTAAAATAATGAATCCACTTATATTCACATAATTCAGTTTTGTTAACGATATCTCCCTCTCTTTTCAGCTTATGTATCTTTTGTAACACTCTAAATGTGAACGTATGCTGTGGCCCAAAGTCAATTAGATGTTTACTAAGAGCGTTGGTCTCAACGCTTCTTCTAATTTCAGAAAGGTGGGATCCAATTCTCTTTTTTAATTTTTGATTCATTTTACCTATATAAAAACAAGGACATGGCTTGCAGTTAGCTAAATATACCACATTTGCAGTTACACAAGTGGCAAAGGTATTAAATTTAAACACTTTATGTGTAATCGGATGAAGAAATCCATTGTCAGTGTTTATATAACTACAATACATACAATTATGACAAGGAATTGTAGTCCTTTTGTTAGTCACAAAACCATCAATTTCAGTATTAAAAGCACTATCTTTATAACATAAAATATGTTTCAAATTCCTCTGTCTTTTATAAACAAACATAGGTTTCTTTCCCACCACATTCTTAACCACAGGGTCAGAACATAGTATAGACCAATTTTGTATCACTTGTATCATAGCTGAATGCCTGTATATTTTATAATGTAACCAGGGTGGAAACTTGCAGTATTAGAATCATTATTTAACCTATTATGTCTATATCTGAAATGGTGATTAAAGTTATGTCTCCCATAATAATTAGAAAAATAAGGTGCACCTATATCTTCATAGTGTGCTTCAACAAATTCTTTACTTTTAAGTACATCCATATCATAAACCCTTGCCAAAAACCCATCAGTCATACTTTGTAGTTCTACAATAAAGTCATTATCACTCGTATTCAACCTACTAGCCCTTAGAAATTGACTTCGTACCATGCTGTTGTGCATAAATCTAAGATGCATACTAGTATAGTGCATATAAAAATAGATTGCACATTTTTCTTCTGTACCTTGGTAAGCAGCTATGCCTCCGCTTGAGACACTCCTTCCTCGAGCTACATTCATTACCCAACTTCCCTGCTTGTAGGCCTTATCTGCAGGCATTTCTGAGATGTTCCTGATCTGATAAGCAATGAATAATATTACAGAACTGACTGCTGATCTCTAATAATGTTTCTTTGTTTTATATAGTCAGTGCAGATGAAGCTTGCATGTCTAAACACTTAAAAAACATGTTGCACCATCTTGAGGCAAAAAGAAAAAAAATTCAGGGCCCTTTCTGGGTGTGGTGTTGATGCTATGCAAATGGCAGTTCTGTGAAAATTAGTTCAGAGTGGTGCAAATATGACAACTTTATAGCAGCACACAAAACTGCTAAAATAAAAAAACTGGGCTTCTGGCAAATCACCAAATCACACTAAATGCTGACCAAAGTGATTCCCAGCACAGACACAATTCAGGCTACCTTAAGAAGCTGAGATCCCTTATAAGATCCTCCAAACTTAGCTACAAAAACAAAATCGCCACTAAATCCAAGGACAACCACAAAGCATTCTATAGCTATGTCAAGAATCTAGATGACAATACCCAGATCTGCTCTGAGTTACAGCACAAAGGCATGAAAATTACAGAACCAACTGATATTGCCAACATAACGGCAGATAGGTTCAGTGCTAACTTTACCCCCCACCCCCTAAAGGGCCCATATCTATACAGGAAGAATGCAGAGTCCCTGTAATCACAACTACGCAGGTAAAAGCTGCACTCTCTAAAGCCCAAAACACAGCTTCCATGGGACCGGACAACATCCCAGGCTGCGTTTTACATGAACTTCAGAACAAACTGGCTCCCCACTTAAGCACCATGTTCAATAATGACACCAGAAACTAAGCAAATTGTTAAAGTCAATACTTTTCTGTTTGTATTGAGGCATCATTCTGGGTGATGGTCGAATGCTGCTTAAGGCTAGGGACATACCTCCCTGGGACACATATTCAACAAGCTCAATCATGTCTCTCTTCATATAGTTCAGGGAGGTATATCTCAAGTCATTCACACTAACATGGACTCATAACAGTACCTGTTATTGAGAGAATTGAGTGCGTATGTGATATGGTGGATTCTGGCCCCTGACAGACAACTATCTGTGACTTTCTCCTTATCCAGCCTGGTGAGAGGCACATCTGTGTGTCTCAAAGTGGAGTCTCCTATGACTAATATGTTGTGTTTATCATTAAGTCTTAGTGGCTATAAGACACAGGCATGTGGACTATGCGTGGTATGTGGTGTGAAGGGATGTGGAGATTGTGTGTGTTTTTGCCTCGGAGGTCTCCTTTGTTTGGGTATGTTTTTGTTGAGGACCTCCGCATATGTGGATGTATGTTGTGTAGGAGTGGTGTTTGAGGTGTAGTGATTCTGTTGACAGCCTTCTCAGTGCCAGAAATATTGGCTTCTGAAGGAGATAGCATAGACACTAGGTTCCTAATGTAAGTGCATCTCTCACAAATTGTGTTCCTAGGTGGTAGTAGTAGATGATTGTCCATGTACATGAGGCAGTTGCTACACTCTCTTAGGATTCCCATATCAACCAGACTGGCAGGAGAAACTGTAGAAAATTGTCCATCCATATTTGTCAGAATCTGAGGGAGAAAGGCCAGGGAGAATCTAAGGGATGGGCCTAAAAACCAAGTGTTTAAACCAAAACTAAGAGGCTTAGAATAAGACTTACCATTTAAACAGGTTATAAACAAACAGTAATAAATGCAAGGGGAAAGATGCAATAAAACACTTTAGAGAACAATCAGCAAGTAGCAGAAAAAGCAAGGTAAAGTAACAGTGTAGGAGGAAGAAACACAAATACAGTAAAAGCAGCTGAATAAAGTGTTTTTTTTTTAGTAAAGTGGAAAGGGAGAGAGGAGGAAGAGAAGGTAATACAAGGTTAAGGAACTAAGAGGTTTGGTCTTCACAAATGATCTCTGTATTAGGGAGAATGAGCTAATGAGATGACACTGGGGGAGTGTCCCAGATCAAATTTACAGTAGGAGTAGACAACTGTACAAGCCACCAATGTTAAGAACACAACAGCAGTTGGGTGGGAGAGAGGGAGAAAAACCAAATTCAGCCAGAGGTCATCAAATATGTAAATGCAGACACAGATAAGTAAATAATTCAGTCAAGCAAATAAATAAAAACAGTGTAGCACTGGTAAGAAACACTGAACAGTTCGATAAAGTGCAAAAATATACTTATATCAGCTCTATATTTCCAGATTGTTTAAAGAGCACTCTAAGTCAGGCACAAGAAATAGCCAGGGGATTGTTATGGCTAGGCTTGTATAGGCCCTAGGGCTGATAGCCTAGTACGAACCTATGAACCTATGAACAATGGAGCTTCTAGCAAGATAATCAGAAATTCACACAAAGGTAATATTTTTATACCAGCAAGATGAAAGACCCATCCAAAGCCAAGCTTTCAATCAGCTAATACAAAAGTTGTTTGACCAGTGTTTTCACCCTGGAAGGAGTTCATCACAAACTCCCTGCTGCCCCAGAGAGCTGTAAAGGACCCCCTGTGTGGAACCAATTAGTTCAAGCTAAAGTGCTCTGCCAAATGCCTTAGAACAGAAATAAAAACTTCAGCAAAGATCAGGAAACAAAATTCAACCAGAGGTCAGCAAATATATAAATGCAGCAATGTGCTTCTGCTTTGCTTTTTTGGGGCGTCGCTCTGTATTTATGGAAAACAGTGAAATTATGAGTCTTGTTCCTGTGTGTCCCTGAAAAATCTTTACATCTCTACTTTACGGACTGAACACATAGCTTGTTGTTTATGTGCCCTGACAGTTATGTATCTGTATCTACTCTCTGTAATTACTGTCAGGCACATAACTTTACTGAGCACTGGTCCACAACAAAACAATACCTGTACCATTGTAAATAACCAGGTTCACATTACTGCGTTTTGCTAGGTTAAAAAAAGTTTTTCAAATACACATGCAACCATATCCCACACTCAAATTCCTTTACTGGACGTGGAATTAGAAGCCCAGTAAGAATTATATGACCTGTGTTCTGAGGATGTGTTAATGCTTCAACACAACCTAGCGCTTTATTATTGCAATCCCCCTGTCATTACACCTCCTCAATAATAATACAGTTACAAGTACTGGGAAAATTATTTCTTATGGTGTCAACAGATTCAATAACAATAAAAGTACTCTGTACTTGAAAATATGGAGTAGTAAAATGTAGCACTTATTTTGTACAAATGGAGTTTCAGATTTGCTTGAGCACTTCTTATATATCTCAGATACATTGTAGTTGCTGAACTTGGCTGCTCTGTGCTTTCTTGCAGTGTGATAAGACCCTCTGCTTACCATCGTACTTTTATCCAGTAGAGTATCAAGGGTGGGGTGAAGGGGACAGTTATCCTGGGCACAAAGTGTTAGGTGGCCCAATCAAAAACAGAAATGCAGAGTGTTTTATTTTGTTTTTTTTTTTGTTTTTTTTTTGCTGAGGGGCATGGGTCTGTTTTTGCCCACAGAGATCTAGCCACTTTGAAAAAGTGAATGAATGAATAAATGAATGAATGACTTCAACATAAATAGATACTTTGTGTCTAAAAAAGCAACACATGTCATGTTCTGGTATAGTCAAATAATAGCTACCATGCCATGGCTGATTTATTTGTCCATAATTCCAGTAAAGTTACTTCTGTTTGAAGACTAAGAGGGACATCACAATGTGCCCATGTAATAACATTGGAAGTATAAAGTTAATAAACTATTTACAAAGACATGCATCTAGAGCCTTTCTCCCTGGGTCTCCGCTGAAAACTGGCTTTGTTCCAAGTCAGACGAATGTTAAATAAATAGAATAAAATAAAATAACTAGCTTGTGTGACCAAGACAAATGTTTAGGCAAAATGCTTCCATTTCTGTCTCCAGATATCTTGATTATTATCAGAATCAGACTTCACACCTACAATTATTAGGCACTCCCGACTGTTCTTTGCAGGAGACCGATTGGTTCATCTTTTTTGATGATGTTATATGGTGTACAAGCCTTATAGCACCTGTGATGCTCGTGCATTGGCCCAGTAATCCAGGAACCTCAATCCTTACCAGTAACACTAGTGAGAGATGTGCACATTGGGTGGATAACAAGTACACACACAGTAGAGTACAATTTCCCTTAAGAGAACACAGAGATCACAGCCAGTCTGGGGTTGGTTTCTCTCACTCTCTCTCCAGATCACCAATAAACCTCCCCATTAGCACAGCTATAGAGTGGAGTCCCTAGCCAGGGTTCCAAGCCAATTCCTCCCAGCACTCTCTCTATCCAACCAGTTGTTCATGTCCCTGCCCAAGTAGCTGAAACACACACACTTTGAGATATGATTTATACACAAACACACACCTGGGAAAGGCTGGCACAGGTTTACTAGCTATGCCCCTTTATGCCCAGACCATAAGGTAGTTATCACTGCCACCAACCTCTACTTATCAGCTACTATAAAGGCCCTTATCAAAGGGTGTCCAGTTCTACTGTGCAATGTTACTATTATTCAAATGGTAAGTGTGTCCAAGTTTAAGGCTATTTAGGAGTGTCCTATACATTATCACCAAATGTATGTGCAAGTACACTAAGAGCTCAAACATCTCTACACAAAAACAACCACAATTAAAAGGTTTAAAAATATTTAATAATAAATAATAAAAGCACAAGACAATACTTATTAACTCAACACAGTGACAACAGAGTTCACAATCACAGGAAATACTTTAAAACAGCATTGTAGGACAGTCTCACACAAATACAGAAAACATCTCGAATATTTGTGCTATATTCTTATCTATCTCTAAGAGAAACTATGTTCTAAATAACTTACAGAGCAAGGCAAAGTGTGGCTGGTGAGCTGTTAACAAGTCCAAAACAAAATACAAAATGCACTTTTTCTCTCTGAGATAGTTCTTAAATTGATAATACACATTACTGTTGAATCATCTCAGATTATATTATTCTTGTCACCTCTGCCTAGTTTCCCAGGCTAGGAGGAACTTAAATTTTTAACATATCTCTGTTCAAAAATACTTATCTCTCAGAAGCTGACAATTCTCTCTTAGAAGCTTGCCTGAACTGGAAGTCATAAAACAATTATCTTGGAAACCTGTAATTACCTCTGTTTCCAGACAATAGAAAGAAGCCCCTAGCCTAGGCATCCTGTCTCTTAGCCTGAGATAAAGTGACTTCATAAACATCGTAAAACTCTTTACTTATCAACTTATTTTCTTAGAGTTTTGCAAGTTAACTCTGCATATCCCAATTTCTACTATGAAACATACATTTGCATAGGCATGTAGTTTATACACATTTCTGCTCTTTTCCAGCAGGGTGCACTGTGGTTACATTCCTGAAGCTCAGTACAGAGCATATAGTTTTCTTACATTTCTAAGGTAAGCATACAAATCATATTACTGTTCACAAATGACATAGAATTATTTACAAAATTATATCTAGCTGGGCTGGCAGTGCCACCTTTCTATATAAATCATATTAATATTTTCAAGTTACATCTAATTATTTACAAAATTGCCGCTAGCTGGCCTGGTAGCATCTCGGTTTATCACAGCACCTTTCCTGGGCCCAGTTTAATCTTCGTGCAATGCTCTCTGATAGATTTTAGTAAATAGCTAGCTGCTGGTGTCCTCCATTTTACAACATTAAACTGAAAAGCTTTATTATACCAGGTTTATGCTGCCTGCAGTAAATTCAATTAAATAAGGAAGAAATTAACTGGTTAATCAATACAATATCTCAAGACTTAAAAGCAAAACACTGAATTCAAGTCAAACTTTGATTAAAAGAAATTTGTGCCAGCTTCTGTGTAGCGAGAGTTTCTCTGGTACCTGTGAGATCATACATTTTGGATATGGAATTAATTTCCTAAATGTACACATAAATTGTATGCTTCTGTAGAAGCAAAGTAAAATGTCAGTTTGGTAATTTGATTTGCCGATGACAATTTGCAAGCCACATTTTTGTTTTGCCTTTTTGTACCAATCTTAAAAATTGGGCGGCAGCGGTGGTGCAGCGGTTAGCGTTGCTGCCTCACAGCAAGAGGTTCTCTGGTTCAATCCTCGGCTGGGGTGCCTTCTGTGCGGAGTCTGCATGTCCTCCCTGTGGTCATGTGGGTTTCCTCCCACATCCCAAAGACATGCTGTATGTGGATTGAACACTCTAAATTGGCCCTATGTGTGAGTGTGTGCATGTGTGTGCCTTTTGTGGTATGTTGGGCATCGGGCTGGCACCTCAACACCGTAAAACTCCACTGCCAATCATGAGTGGACAGGTGATTCGCTGTGGCGACCCCTAACTGGAAAAAAGCCAGAAGAAGAAGATACCAATCTTAAAAATGTATAAAAGAAACCAAGTGTACCCTGTTACTGCACCTGAAGTCCAGCATTATTTAATTGTATGTATAACTTGGGCATCTGACAAAATTTATAATCTTATATATAATTATTCCTTTTGAGCACATCACTTCCAAATAAACAGTGCTATCTGATACTACTTAGCTGTTCTATGATTACAGAATAAACAGAAGGTAAAGCCACCACGAGATTATGTCTGAATGAAAAGACCACTAGAGACTCCGAGTGAATGTTTTTTTTTCTTTGTTTTATATAATTAAAAAATGAAATCATATATTAAGATAACAGGGTCATTTTTTTTTTGAAAAAAGGTTTACAAAACTATGTTAGCAAAATGATTTGTATGTACATCCAGCTTTCCAGTATTCGTGCGTTTCTTTTCAGGGCAGTACCAGACAGCTATATCAAATTATGGCTTTATAATAACAATATATCAATAAACTATTGCATGATGTTTTTACTAAAGAAACATGAGACTTTAATTCAAAATAAAGAAAACTAATGAAAGGCTGCAATCAGGATACCTGTTTTCTAAAACATATGCTCTAGCAAGTTTTTTTTTTTTTTTTTTGTCAATTGATCTCAGATTTTTGCATTTTAACCTGAATGACAAGATGTTGTAATCTGTATGAAATAAACAGCCAAAATGGGCCTTTGTAAATAAAACAAAATGAACCAGGACTGGAAAGCAAATAAATATATGGTGAAGAATCCTTTTTTTCTATATTGCTTTTACTTTTTGACACCCTCACTTAACATGATATGAACATTAACAAGCAATGTTTTGTAAAATAACATGAACAAACAGGCAGTCATTACATAACATGAGATAGAAACAGTACCTTCACTTTTAAGTAGTCAACAATATATTTAATGGCCTAAATTATTAGTAGCAAATTTTCAGAACTACACTTCCATTCCAGACTCAAAAAATACAACTAAACAGAACTACAGAATTAGAAAGCCAGTTCAAGAGGCATAGAGGAATATTGCCCAAATAATCTGAGTGTAATTAGCAGCTCAAGCACGCCTGATATACATATATATTTATTTATAGGATATGATTGGGTCACCAATCATAATCTGCTTGTTATTTGTCTGACACAGGGATGCCAAAAACTTCACCTCCAAAATGAAGCTCAAGAAGTAAATCTTGGCATCCACGTCATGAGCACATAATAAAGTGTTATGACCCGAGACCCAATCATAATTCTTTGCAATCCATAGAGCTTTATCCATACTACTAGTTACAAAAAAGAAAAAAAAGTGCTCAGTGTTTTTCTGGCTTTCAAACCCATAAAACACTTACCAGCATTTCAGAAAAACAGTGTAACATACTCCATTATATTTACACACACCCTGCCATACCTGTCAAATGTTTCACAAAAGATTTTGCCACATATGTTGTTCTGTTCCTCAAAAAGGTTTAGATTTTTGGACAAATCTGTGAGGACTGAAGTCACTAAATGATGACAAACATTTCAGTTTCCGACTCATATCCTTCAGAAAATGCAAGCAGACACACATCCTGTTATATTAGCTACATTTCAAGTGTATGAGAGGAAGTGAGAGATACATTACTGGTGCAGAGAGCAAGCAGAAACAAATCTGTCTTTATTTGCTTCTGTCTTTTGTTGGTCAGTACTGTCACATTTGACTATCGTGCATGAGACCTGACCTTAACAACTTAAGCATGGGGTGCTTAACATTTGTTAAGATTAGGTCTCGCATTATAGTAGCAATTAACTGATTTGTCTTTTTCTATCAGAGCATAATCACTGCAGTCCATGCATTACATGTAAATTTCCACTGAGATCCCTGTATCTTGGAGATGAAGGAATCTTCAGCAATAGCATAATAATAATAATAATTGCCCTTTCTTATTACACTTATATTTTTGCAGTTCTGAACAGTGTAGCTATGGTCCTCAAACATGACAACTGAAACAACATAAATATAATACTACAGCAACAAACTCTATCATTATCCAAGTACAATGGGAGATGAGTCCTATGCTTGAAAGAGTTGAAGATGTAACTAAGAAACCAATACCCACTGAAAACGCAGACAGTGTGACTGGCAAATGAAGCTCATATACAGATACCGGGGTTATAAATTTGAAGGTGTTGTCCAGCTTAGTGAATTTTCATCATCTCTCCAAAACAAAGAAAACAGGTCAAGTAAACCCAGTAGGTACAACAGGTGAAGCAGATTAAGTCAATAAACCAGCAACCATAGTGAAATGTGATGCTTCAGCAGAGGATACAGTACCATGCATGATGGAATCCAAGTAAACCCAGTAGGTACAACAGGTGAAGCCGATTAAGTCAATAAAACAGCAACCATAGTGAAATGTGATGTTTCAGCAGAGGATACAGTACCATGCATGATGGAATCCAAGTAAACCCAGTAGGTACAACAGGTGAAGCCGATTAAGTCAATAAAACAGCAACCATAGTGAAATGTGATGTTTCAGCAGAGGATACAGTACCATGCATGATGGAATCCAAGTAAACCCAGTAGGTACAACAGGTGAAGCAGATTAAGTCAATAAAACAGCAACCATAGTGAAATGTGATGTTTCAGCAGAGGATACAGTACCATGCATGATGGAATCCATGGCAGATGCTGTAGCAGCAGCAAAGACTGAGGTCGCGTTAACTGCTTCTGCACTGGGCAATATTGACCTACTGAAGCAGTCAGAGTGACAAGAGACACAGCACTCAAGGCAGATCAACAGCATTCAAATGGAAAAGAGTCACTACAAAGTCTAGGCTTTCAACCTTTCGAGACAGATTTAGACACTTACTGACTGGGGCTACGGTAGGCCATTTAGACACCTAAATTCAAAGCTATGTCTCAGGCCGTTACAGCACTGGGCATAAAAGAGTGAAAGTTCTTTTTCCTCCAGATGGGTGGTGATGTGGACAGATTACAAAATGCTTGTGCAAGGACTAAGGCAACATGCTAAGCAGTAACTCCACACCCCAGCCCAAAACCTCAGATTGTGCCTATTTCATACAGTGTATGCTAATGGGGACCACCTGACCTCTACACATAATTCCAAAAAGGAAATCTCACTTGCTCTACTAAAACAGTTCTACACTGTACATTGGAGAAGATTATCCATGTACAACGGTGAATCACTTGAGAAGCCCATTAATAACAAATAACAGTTTCAGTGAAGCAGACTAGGTACTGCAGGCATTACTAAGCAGGGAGTCAAACTGCTTGTATTAACTAGTTTCACATACAGGTAAATCTACCCTGAAGTATCCTGGAGATGAAAGGGGGAAGATTAGGATCACAGGTGTGTGTGCATCTGAGTGAAGTTTGAGCAATTCTCAAACTCCAGAGAGGATGTCTCAAAGTGTCCTTTTTCATTGAAATTAGATTTAATTCCATGGTGAGCTTGTGACACTGCATGACCTTCCCTTGCCATGCACAGGGAGCATGCAGGCACAACACTCATACCGGCTATCATACCAGCATTCACTGATCTGTCCTGCAGATAGTGCTCTTACAATGGATGACCTTTCAACTACATCTGCATGGCAGATCTGGTGCTACTGACAAGCTCTTCCATGCAGGTGCAACTGTTGAGCAGACACAATCAGTGGGACTCAGCAGCCCAGCCAAGTCTTCAGGTAGATATGTACTATGCAGGAAACAGGAAATGAGAATCATTAGCATAGCATGCCATGGAATGCCATTTTATGCTCTGTACCTAACAGAACCCATGGTCATTAAGTATCTTGGCATTGTGAATTGCTGAAACCGGTGAACCCTGTCCCTGTTTGAGGTCATCCCATGGAGTGGGATGGAAAAGTCACTGTGCAGATGTGAGAGTAGGACACTGGATGCTGTCTGTTCTGCTACTCCAAAGCTTTCAGAAGCTGATACCCAGAATTGCCAGAAATGAGGATACACAAAATTTCAACAAAGTACCTTTGGCCAAAAATAAACACATAGAATGAAGGTTTAAGTTTAGAAAGGTCACAGAAGAACCAAATCAACCCTTATTGAATTGCTACACAATGTGGATAGTTAGTTTTCAGGCAAATGAACCAAAACTTAATATAGATCAAAACAGATAATCCAGTATTGTTACTTAAGAAAGCTAAAATAAGGGAGTATCTGACACAAATATCAAAATAAAAGAATTACTCAGCTATGCAACGCCATTACAATTTCAGGAATGCAAGCAAAAGCATTAATGAATCATAGAATTAAGGCAGTCAGTAATATACAAGACAGCAGGTTTCAAAAAGACAGTGCAGCAGATCAAAAGCAGAGATATCAAAAGAGAACTCAGAGATAAAGAATATAAATCAGAAAAGAGGTGAATATGCAAAAACTGTGGGAATAAATACTCATATAGAATTTCTTGAGCTTTCAGTAATAAAGCATATATGAATTGTAAAAGGCAAATCATTTTACAAGAGTATGCAGACATACCAAAACAAAACAAACCTATCAGGGCAAAACCAAAGACAGGTCCCAGAATACCAAAAACAAATTATAACTAGAGAAGATAAAGTTGCTCTGATATAAGAATATCAGAATATGAACAGCTGCACCAAAACAAAACATCTGAAAACTTATATTCCTCCTGGCTCATAAAGTTGTAAGATATGGTGAAAAACAATGACTAACGCACACACACACACACACACACACACACACACACACACACACACACACACACACACACACACACACACACACACACACCTGCAAGAGACTGCAAAATAAAGCAGTACTCATTTTGTGGTAATGGTTACTATTGCTCTCATCATAAATCAGCTACCTTTCTCACAAACACGTGTGCACAGTCATGCATGTGTGCACGTATGTACAAAGACACACACATACAACAAAAAAATCAGGATTTTATAAAAACACTGCACCACCAACTCAAAACTTAAAACTGAAGACTGAAACAAACCCCACTGGCAGCAATGAATATCCACAGACAAAATATGAATTTTTAAGCATTTTTGTTCTTTAATTTCATTAGAACTTTATCAGAAAAAAACTAATCTGAATCAAAACCATTTAAATAACCCTCCAAAATGGTCAACCGATCCCATCAGAGCAATAGAAACTTGCAATGGCTTGCATCACACTTAAACCAAATTAAAGAAACATACACTAAATATTAGTATACAAAGACTGTCAACTAATAAACATAAAAATAAAGAAAAATTAACATTTGAATTTAAGTATTAATTAAATATTCAAGTATACTTGTGCTGCAGCAAAAAACATTTAATATTAATAGATTTGTTAAGGCCAGGCTTCTGATCAGCACTAGGTCTGACCTGCTAGGCTGTTTCTTTGCATACAAGCATAGTTTTAAAGTCACCAACGAACGCAGTACTGTTAACTGGATCCAATACTGCAAAAGTAAACTTTTTTAAAGTTTGTACAAGACACAGCATGCTTGGCCAAAGCATTTAAAAAGTCTTTCTTTTTAAAGGCCAATGCACATAAATTCTTCTGTTGAGTGCTGTCACTGTAATAATTGTGGCTATAGAAAAACTCTTAAAAGAATTACAGTTAGCAGTGTACACAACACAGGTGGAGCAACAGTCAAAGCTTTGTCCCAAAATAAATAGCTCCAAGATTTGAACTCTAAAGAAGATGAATTAACAAAGTATCTACATTGTTTACAATGTCCACAACTGTAAGTGCCATATGCTAAACTAGTTTTCTTCATTGTAGAGGTGGTTGTACTTCTTTCCATAATGGACTTAAGGCATTGGGATTTCTTAAAGGTGAAAACAGGCTTAGTCCCAATAATGCTGACCAAATCTGCATTGCCCATAAGCACCTTCCAGTTGTCAATAATGCAGTCCTTAATAACCCACATGTCATCACAAATAGACAAAGGAAAAGCTGAGACAAAATTCTTCCTGCTCTCTACATTCTCTTCCAGAGGAGTAGGACCTCCAACTTCAGATGAAAACGTTTTTCTCAAAATGGGACACGCGTTTGTCTTCCTTAGTAAAAGGACCTCTTCCGCTATTATATTTGAGCCAATGCACGCCATAACCTCTATCACTAAAAAAACTGCACAACTTGGATAATTCACTCAGAGAAATACTCTGTTCAGAGGTAAACCTGTTCAAACGTATGACTTGCCCTTTGATAACACCACGTTTCATATGCATAGGATGCAAGCTGTCTCTGTGCAAATACTAATTGATGAATGTGGACTTCCTAAAAATTTGGCTCACAAATTCCTCATTAGCATAATCAGAAGTTAAGTGAATATCCAAAAAGTTAATATGGCTGCCAAAGCCACCAATTTTATATCCAAAAGGTTAATACGGCTACCAAAGCCACCAATGTTAAGCCTTAGAAAGCCAGTATTTTCATTCAATTCATTTGTAAAGGAGGTAAACTCTTCACAGCTGCCCCCAAAAATAAAAAGGTCATCTATGTAAGATCTATAGAACAAGATCTTGTCTGAATTAGGGCGCTTAACAACAAATTTTTGTTCCCACATTGCCATGAACAAATTAGCAAACACAGGGGCCATCGTAGCCCCCACAGCAACACCAGAACTTTGGTTGAATAATCTCCCATTAAAACTAAAAAAAAATGTTCAGAATTAATTCCATAAGAATACAGATGGTATTAACTTCATGGCTAGTAAAAGTAGTAAAGCTGTCCAAATATTCTCTCAGATAATCAATGCCTATCTCCTGATTGATGGAAGTATACAAGGAAGCTACATCAAGTGAAGCAAAATAAAAGGGAATCTTAGGAATGCTTAAATTCCCTAATAACTCTAACAAATGCCATGAATCATGGAGATAAAATGGAGAAGCTTGAACCACAGGGTTCAAAGTATTATCAAGCCAGATAGAAAAAGGCTCAGTCTTTGAAGCTGCAGCAGAAATAATTGATCTAAAAGGTGGAGTTGTTTGGTTTTTGTGAACCTTAGGAATTCCAAAAAGCACAGCCATTTTTGGAAATTCCACATGCAAAAAGCAATAAGTCTAATAGCCCAATGCACCTTGACAAAATAAATCATATAATGTGTTATATACTGTTGAAGAGCTGCTATGGATGACATTACAGGAAACAACCTTATAACAGGACTCATCGTTCAGCAGATTATTTATGGCAGCTTAGTAATCAGAGGTATTCATGGTCACCAGCAGGCCACTCTTGTCCACTTTCATGACCCTGGCATCCATAATTTTCATCAAACAATTTAAAGCAGCTCTCTCATCTGTTGAAAGATTATCAGTTTGTAAATTTTGATTCAACTTAACTCTCAAAACTTGTTTGCAAATGTTCTGAAAAGCTTGAAGGGTGCCAATCAAAGGTGGATTGTAAGTACTACATTTGTTTTATTTTTTCATTCAAACATCTAGATGTCAATACATTATGCATAATGTACTGCAAATTAAGCTTTCTTAAAAAAAGCTTAAATTGTATTAGCACTTTGATAATATCAATGGAATGATCAGGCACAAATGAAAAACCTTTCTGCAACAACGACAGGGTACTGTTGTCTAATGTAATACTGCTGAGAGTCAAAATGTCAGTGCAAAAAGTTAATTCTTTTTATGATTCTTCCCCTTGGCCTTCCCTTTTCCTTGTTGATTGTTGGACCACTTCAAGGTCTTCACATTGCCCAGTTGATCCACTAAAAATGGGCTTTATGTTGCTGCAGGCAACACAGAACCAGTAGTGTCTGTTGGGCAGGTGGGGTAGTTAACTTCAGCATGCAAAGTGATGTTATTACATCATTAGAAGCACTAGTTAAATTCTGACTAATGTCAATGTCCAAAGAAACTCCATGTGAGACCTTTAATGGATAAGCAGAGCTTTGTGCATAGGCTCCAATGTACCTCCGGAGCTCACCCTGTTTTATGGTGATAATACTAGCTCTTAGCCTCTCAATTTTAGCTCCTATGCAACTGTATAAAGTTGACAAAGACCCAAAACAGCTGGAAGCTGTAATACTGGCATCAAGCCTCTGCATTTGTCCCCGTAAACTAACCAAGTTATTGTTGTAATGGTTGACCAAACCTTTCATAACAGCAATACCAGTACTGTTAAATAAATTGACAAGTTCCTTGAATAACTCATCTCCATAATGAACACAATTTGGGAACTTAAAAACATGCAGACCCTGTGGAACACAACCACATCTAATACATTCTTCTAAGAATAATACTTCCAAGTTAAGAGCTGTGTATTTACAAGACAATTGTTCAAGTTTAAAAATGTTATGCTTACAGCTGTTTTGTCATTAACAGAAGATACAGAACTTACAGTCAATTCATTGCCTTTTTTGTCCTTCCAGCAAAAATGAGTTGTCCGTCTGCTTAAATACACACTCAAGCACGTTGAGACTGTTAAACATGAAACTACCATTGGAAACACCAATGTCAGCTTGCATCCCAGAAATACTAGCATGGTTAACAGTACCAGATGCAGGAAGAATTATAGTTACAAAATTCTGCCCTGAGGTCAAATTAATCCTTGAATTTACTGATAATCCATCACAAATTGCACCAGAAATAATGGTGGACAGTTGTTCTGTCAATGTAGAGACAAAATCAGGCAATGTGTGTGTACTGAGACTTAAAAGAGTGTCCTAGGATAACACTTCATCTGCCATTGAAGGAAACAGAAGAAAACAAGCAAAAAACATATAAAAACACTGCACCACCAACTCAAAACTTAAAACTGGAGATTCAAACAAACTCCACGGGCAGCGATGAATATCCACAGGCAAAAGATTAATTTTTAAACACTTTTGTTCTTTAATTTCATTAGAACTTAATCAGAAAAAAATCTAAACTGAATCAAAACCATTTAAATAACCTTCCAAAAAGGTCAAATTATCCCATCAGACCAACAGACACTTGCAATGGCTTACATCACACTTAAACCAAATTAAAGGAACATACACTAAATATTATAAACAAAGACTGTCAACTAATAAACATAAAAAATAAATTAAAATTTTATTTTAAATGTTAATCGAATATTCACGTGTACTTGCTCTGCAGCAAAAAAAAAAACATTTAATATTAATAGATTCATTAAGGCCAGGCTTCCAATCAGCACTAGGTCTGACCTGCCAGGCTGTTTCTTTGCATTCAAGCATAGTTTTAAAGTCACCAATGGATGCAGTACTGTTAACTGAATCCAATACTGCAAAAGAAAACTTTTTAAAGTTTGTACAAGACACAACATGCTTGGCCAAAGCATTTGAAAAGTCTTTCTTTTTAAAAGCCAATGCTCATAAATTCTTCTGTTGAGTGCTCTAATAGTTTTGACTATATAAAAACTCTGACATGAATTACAGTTAGCAGTGTACACAACACAGTTGGAGCGACAGTCAAATCTTTGTCTGGCCCAAAATAAATAGCCACAAGATTTGAACTCTAAGAAAGATGAATTAACAAAGTATCTACATTGTTTACAATGTCCACAACTGTAAGTGCCATGTGCTAAACTAGTTTTCTTCATTGTAGAGGTGGTTGTACTTCTTTCCATAATGGACTTACGGCATTGGGATTTCTTAAAGGTAAAAACAGGCTTAGTCCCAATAATGTTGACCAAATCTACATTGCCCATAAGCACCTTCCAACTGTCAATAATGCAGTCCTTAATAACCCACATGTCATTACAAATAGACAAAGGAAAAGCTGAGACAAAATTCTTCCTGCTCTCTACATTCTCTTCCAGAGGAGTAGGACCTCCAACTTCAAATGAAAAAGTTTTCTCAAAATGGATAAGCGCTTTCATATAACACATCATCAGACCATGACATAGGGTAAAAAAAAACAATTGTTTAAAATACACAACCATCGTAAACCATTAAACTCATCATCCTATAAGAATAGCTCAATCAACGACCCAAATGTAAATTACTCAATGAAGTAACCTCCTGGTTTTTAAATAAGGTTTGAAAGAGAGACTGTCATTTAAACCATAACCTCTATCTGCTTGTAGCAGTAAAATCCATTTTAGTTTGGATACCTGTAAAAAGAACAGGAATCTCAGTATTACATGGATAGATTACAAAAAAGGATTTGATAGTATATCTCACTCCTGGATTCTAGAATGTTTACAAATGTATAAGATCCATCACACCCTGGTAAATATTATTGCAATTACTATGAAAGCATGGCAAACTACTTTGTAGCTGAACCACAAAAAAGGACAAATTTCCATCCAGGGTTGAAAAATTAAGCTTGGGATATTTCAGAGTGTTTCTTTATCACTATTAATGTTTTGTCTTGCTCTAAATTCATTAAGCTGCTTCCCCAACAACTTAAATAATTAATTCAATCTGACACTAAGAAAATCAACAAGACAAAGGATATCTCATCTACTTTTTATGGATGATCAAAATTGTACAGTTCATCACCTGGAACAGCAGCTACAAGTCATTAAAACCTTCTCAGATGACATAGGAACATCATCTGGGCTTGACAAATGGCCAAAGCAGCATTTGAATGAAGAAAACTGAAGAAATGAGAAGACATAAAACTTGGGGAGGAATATGATCTAAAATATTTGGATCAAGGAGGAGTGTATAAATGTCTTGGACAGATGAAGGGGCAGTGATACAAAATGAAAACAAATGAGAACAATGTCCAGTAGGGGAGTATTTTAGAAGACTAAAACTAATACTGAAAACTGCTTTGATATCTAAGAATAAAGTTCAAGCTATAAACCAACTTACACTTCATGCTGTAACTTACAACTTTGGGGTGCTTAGACACAAAAACAGCTGGATAAGCTTGTTAGGAAAAGATTAACATTGCTTACTGCCTATCAAATGATGTACAGGAACCAGTGTTTGCCAAGATTATATATCCCTCATCTGAAGAAGGAATGGACATCCTTGAAATCAACTATACATATAGGTTAGTGATTGTGTGATCACATACAGATTTACTGACAACATCAGATCAAAACATATTGAAAGTTCTAAAACATGAACAAAATAAGTCTAAGATAACCTTTTTGCTTAGGTTATTTGAAGCCTTGGGGCAACAACCAAGCATGGAAATCCAACCAAACATGGATAAAGAAGGTAGAAGCAAACAGACTGGATATTGTTATTCAAGAAAAAAAGACAGAAATAGATAAGATTATTGGAATTGCTACACTCAATGACTATTGGGCCATACAAGCTGAAAAAATGCATTTGCAAAATATCGAGACTTGCAAGCAGAAACTAGAGCAATGTGGAGTAAGGATGTAGTTGTGGCTGTAGCAGGAGCAATTGGGTTAATAAAAAAAGAATCTTCAAGCATATCTAAATATGTTACTGATAAAAGTAGCCTCTTATGAACTGCAGAATTAAAACTTTAGAAAAATGTATCCACAAACAACTCCTAAACCATCTTATCCATAACCTACTTGCTGACTGTCAACATGGCTTTAGACCATCCCACAGTACCACCACTGCTCTGCTTTCCTTCACAAACACCATTAACACTAACCACAATTCAAACAGCCTTTCTTCTGCTCTATTTATTGACTTATCCAAAGCCTTTGACATGGTGAACCACAAAATGCTTCTACATATTCTCAAGTCTCTCTCACTTGATCCTAATAGTATAACTGGGGTGCCTTCTGTGTGGAGTTTGCATGTTCTCCCTGCGTTTGCGTGGGTTTCCTCCGGGTACTCCGGTTTCCTCCCACATTTTAAAGACATGCTTCTGGAGCGTTTCTCCCTGGGCCTCCACTGAAAACAGGATCTGTGGAACCTAGTCAGACTTTCCTGGTCAACAAATGTTAAATAAATAAAAATAAATAAAATAAATAAATAACTTGGTTTAAATCTTACATCGAAAACTGTCAACAAGCTGTAATCTGGAAAAAGTCACTATCTGACCACCTTCCTATTTCCCTAGGTGTCCCACAAGGCTCAATCTTAGGTCCTCTTCTATTTTCCATCTGCATCAATGACCTCCAAACTGCTATCCCTTTCTCTATATGCATCCAATATGCAGATGACTCCACTATTATCTGCACAGCTACCTCTCAGGCTGAACTTCAGTCCCTTACACAAAAAGCATTTAACACAGTTGAACAATGGTTCTCCCAACGCTGCCTCCTACTCAACCCAAAGAAAACAAAACTTCTACTCTTCTCACCAACATGCAACCAAACCCCCCTATAGTTCTCTCTTACCTCCAACAATAATATTCGTATCACTCCAGATACCTCCACAAAACTACTAGGTATTACAATTGACAATAAACTCAATTTTAAAAATCACATTAACTCTACTATAAGAACTGTGAACAAAAAAATAGGAACCCTATATAGAATTAAACCATTTCTTACCCCAGCTACAAGAATCACCCTAGCCAAGACCCATCTAATCTCTACTCTACTCTACTCTCTGCATGTCCCATCTACACCAACCTGTCAAAAAAACCTAAATAAACTAGTTACATCCTACAACAACATAGCTAGATTTGCAACCGGATATCCTTTTAGGACCCATCACTGCACTAACCTAAAACAACTTGGCTGGCTTGAACTTCCTAATCAGATCAAACTACAACAACTTATTATAACCCACAAAACCCTGTACCAACCTACCAAAACTCCTATACTCACTAGCCTCATTACCCCTTACTACAACCTGAAACATCTACGCTCCTCTAATAAACTACTGATAAAAAGAACTATACCCAATAACTCTGCTGGAGATTGCTTATTCTCCAACTCAGTTGGGAAACACTGGAACAATCTACCCGCTGATATTACATCCCTGACTTCTCTTCCTCTCTTCAAGAAGAATATCAAACTGTACCTTAATAATAAATGGCTCTGCCCATGTATAAACCCAGACTAGCCTGCTCATCTGTCTCCTATCTCTCTTTTCCTCTCCCCTTCTCTACCCAACTACCTCAATAATAATTGGCTCTACCCCTGTAGAAACCCAGACTAGCTTGCTCATCTATCTCCCATCTCACCTTCCCTCTCCCCTTCTCTACCCAACTCCCCAATAGCTTGTTTTCCTAAGTTCCACAACTACACATAAATTCATGGAACTTGCCCCGTGAACAGCACTCATTCATTTTAACTTTCTCTCCTCTCTTCTTAGGTATTTTTCTCTCACCACTCCTTCTTAAAACAACTTTTAAAGCTGTTAGACAATTATGTACTCCTCTACTCATCCTATTCTATCTTTGATATCTGTCCTATCTATACTTCACAGCTATCTCTCTTTATCCTTTCCTTTATATTTCGCCACCTTCATAATATTGTACTTTACACAAAAAAAAAAAAAATATTTTGGGACTATTTTTGTTTTTTCATAATTGCTACTCATGCTTATTGTTTCTTAGCTTATCATAACCTTATACAGCCTGTTATTATGAACTATGTATGTTCTATGTATTATAACCTGGAGCTTTTCTCCCCGGGCCTCTACTGAAAATGGACATATATCCAGTTAGACTAGCCCGGTCAACAAATGTAAAATAAAAATAAAATAAAAAAATAAGGGAGTTCTGGGTGTACATTTCAAGTGCTAAGAAGAGCACTCATATCAAATTTCAAATTCTAAAGAAAACTGATTTCATGAACTTTAATTATGAGGTCTATTCCTGATAAGGTATGTAAAAACCTAAATTTGGAGAAATTAAACCAAGACACACACACACACACACACACACACACACACACACACACACACACACACACACACAACACACACACACATACACACACATATGCATACAGACACACATACATATACACACAGTCAAGAACATAATTTATTTTCTTTTTATGTTATTGAATTTCCAAGCCACCTTGCTATACTGTGCAAAGCTGAAAAGATAAAGTTTCTCCCCTTAAAATAAAGCAAAGAGATCTTTAATCAGCAGTGAGGGATATTTAATTTCTGTTGCATAAATATACTGGATGACGCTGTACGATCAAATGTAATAAAAGTGTAATAGATGCCATCAAAACTGACAGCTCTGCATAGATGCAGACTTGTAAAGCTGTCATGCGATTTTTAAAGAGTTTATTAAAGGCATCTTCTAAACAGAGTTATCACTTAATTTTAAGTCTATGCTCTTCCACATAAAAAATAAACGAATATGTTACATTTCGCTCACTTCTGTTTGCAGTATCTTCTTTCCTTAACTCTAGTGTCCATTGCATACTTGGAATAAAGATATCCATTGTATACAATATCATAGAATAACAGGACGTGTCAGACTTAAAGTACTCAGCTTCATCACACACCTCAAAAATAAGGCATGCCAGGATCCTACAAAAAATGCCTGCCTTGTATTATTTCCTTCTTTAGTTTACGCTCAGTAAACATAAATATACTACTTTACTAGCCAAAAGCTGCTTTTATATCCTTCTACCCTGTCCCATGCAAAAATGCCACAATACTATATGCTCCACTACAAATGAGTGTAGGAAAGTTTTTATTTATTTATTTAAACTGCAAGATCAGAAACAAGAGAGGAAATACCTTCCTGAAACAAAATGTAATTCATTTTGCAAGGGGGGGATCCCTGCACTTGTATGTGGTAGGCATCAATGTGTGTCCTCTTTCTTAAATGTATGAACTCCAGGTTTGAACAACATTGAAGAAAGGAGAAATATTCTTACAGGGTTAATACCATACTCACATGAACTGCAACCAAACAGTCCAAGTAAAAATGTAACAGACATGAGTGGGCGAACAAATCATCAGCAAAAAGGAAGTGGAGATGATAGGGACTGACAAATTAGGTATCAACGACATTAGAAGAGCCAAAACAAACCACCTAATTGTCCAAGGTATAGATCCTTCACCTTATTTACTGCTGTCATTAGTTATATAATCTTGTACTTGCAAGGAGATGACATATTTAACTTTTGGAGGGAGTGTATCAGGAAAAAGGCAGGGCTGTCACTTAAGCCAGTAAAGTACAACAGTCCTGCTGTTTATTCTACTTAGCTTCCCAATTTAATGGTGCAAATGTATTGCATCATTAAATTGGGAGGCAATACATGTGCATCATTAAACTGGGAATCTAAGCAGAATGATGCAAATGTATTGTGCAACCAGCTCCGGAAAATGTGATAGTACTGCACCAATGACTGGCTTCAAAATAGTTCTGTCATAAAATGTCAATAAATGTCACTTTCGTTATTATTTGTGTCAGTTCAATATAGTCAAAGAGCTTTTTTGGATAAAGTAAACTATTTCAAATGTTGTTATTTCCTGAACCAGAAGTGAAACTAAGGCAGAACAGAGGTTGCAAAAATGAAAACAGAACTTGTGTTACACACCACCTTTGCTGAAAGGAAGATCATGTGTACTTTAGGACTGATTCATACATTATTTAATAGGATTAAAAAAATACAATGCAAGTTACCATGCGGTATAACTTTTACATTTTAATTTGGTTTATAATATTGGTTTTATGAAAGTTTAAAATTAATGTTAATATATGATACTATTAATAGTTGTGTTTTTCAGCATAACATAAGATGAACACATTCTACAAATTTAACACGCTTATCCAGCTACTTTTTTTATGTAAGTAGGTCATTTTGCTTTTGTTGTGACACATAAGGCAGCTAAGATGCAGCAATGTCCAACCATTCAGCAACTTCCTGTTCTGTATTATTTCTAGTTATACAAACAATCAAAAATGAGCAAACAAACTTGTAAAAATGTGTAGAAACAGGCAACCTGATGTCCAGATAGTCAATACTAACCACAGGAAACAAAGTCCAAGTTTCTTCTTTAACGTAAAAGTATTTTATTTTTGACCCTGTCACAGCTTCCTCAGAAGAAGACAAGTAAAACAGCTAAACTGGTCTGTTCAAATACTCAGTTAACAGGAAGTGACAAATAATTGCACTTCTTGCACTAATTTGACTCAATAAAAATAATGAATAAAATCATGAATAATTATAAAACTCCATTAAATTATCTATAAATATTGTATGATAAAAAACAACATAAAAATGTTCTTACTAGTGCATTTACATTAACATTGTAAAAAATTATGCATTAAACCCACAAAATAATGTACATATAGGCATTACCTAAAGTAGCTCCTTAGTTTAAGAACACATGAAATGTTACAGTTCTCATTGAGGCCATCTAGCCTAAATGCATCTAAATTCAACTGCCATAAAAGAACTATCTGAAAGGGGCCTCCCCTATCGGTTAAAGGTACTTGATCAATACCCATAAAACAAAAAGAGTGGTCAGGGTTACTGCTAACATGTTTTGCTAAGGCATTCTCTAAAAGAGTTTTTTTTATGGCATAAAGGTGCTGGTATATTCTCTCTTTTAGGATACCCTGTCCCTCTTTTAGAAGAGCTTATAAATGAAGTTGACACTAAAAGAACAAAAGGGTTGTATAAACCACTACTTGATCAATCTAATGTAGGTAGGTCTACTAATGATAATGAATTAGCACACCAAAATTCCTTACTAAATCAGCAGAGAAACTTTTCTTTAAGTTTTATAACCCAATTTAACTTGAATTCAACAGGAATTTGGGCCATTATCTTAAAAAACTGGCCACTAGTTATTAATTCCGTCAACTTGATTGACAAGTTAGGTCAGCGCCCTATGTAATTTACAGGAGAAGTAATAATTTGAAAGAACTTTTACAGCATACTTCTAACACTTATGGTCACATAAGACCTAGAGGTTCATTTAAATGTGGATGCTGCAACATGTGTAAAGTGATGAGAACTGGAAATTCCTTTATAGTTAGGAATAAAAATACAACATTAAGCAGAGGATTACTTGTGATTCAAAGTCAGTGGTGTACATTGCTTTGTGTAATTCCTGCCCTTCCTTTTACATAGGAAAAACCAATCGTAAACTAAAAGAGAGAATATACCAGCACCTTTATGCCATAAAAACCTCTTTTAGAGAATGCCTTAGCAAAACATGTTAGCAGTAACCCTGACCACTCTTTTGTTTTATGGGTATTGATCAAGTACCTTTAACCGATAGGGAGGCCCCTTTCAGATAGTTCTTGAGTGTGTCGAACTTTTATGGCAGTTGAATTTAGATGCATTTAGGCTAGATGGCCTCAATGAGAACTGTAACATTTCATGTGTTCTTAAACTAAGGAGCTACTTTAGGTAATGCCTATATGTACATTATTTTGTGGGTTTAATGCATAATTTTTACAATGTTAATGTAAATGCACTAGTAAGAACATTTTTATGTTGTTTTATCATACAATATTTATAGATAATTTAATGGAGTTTTATAATTATTCATGATTTTATTCATTATTTTTATTGAGTCAAATTAGTGCAGGAAGTGCAATTATTTGTCACTTCCTGTTAACTGAGTATTTGAACAGACCAGTTTAGCTGTTTTACTTGTCTTCTTCTGAGGAAGCTGTGACAGGGGTCTGTCTTTTGAAAAATAAAATACTTTTACGTTAAAGAAGAAACTTGGACTTTGTTTCCTGTGGTTAGTATTGACTATCTGGACATCAGGTTGCCTGTTTCTACACATTTCTAGTTATACAATATATGTAATAATCCAGCAACAATACTGAAGCCATGCTATAAGAAGCACCTGGCAACCAATAGGTCACTAGTCACTAGGAAAATAAAAACATAAACACACTTTCTAACAGAAAATACTGCAACAATATTCTCAATGCAAACCGCATAGACAGTCTGCAACCAAGCATACTGAATTTATATGTATGCACACCATGAATTTAATTGAATGAGATTTTAGTCAACAACTGTTTAGTCAACAAACTTTGGTCGACTAAGCATATGGTTGAAAGGTGTATATGTTCACATAATTTTTGGGGAAGGGGACAATGCCCTTTCCCTAATATTGTGTGATCTTAGAGCTGGTGTATGTAATTAGCAAAGCCTGCATTTTTTTGCATGCACTGAGGTTGTTGCTTGGCACATATGTAGTAGCATGCCAACATTTGTATTCTATACCTTTCTACTTTTGCATCACAAGACAACGTTAGAAGATCATACATGTAAAACATACTTTTAAAAACAACTTCATCCCCAACAAAAAAATTCATGAACATCAATAATAAAAATAAAAAAGGGATGCAAAACAAAACTTTTCAAATGAATGGCATACCATGATGTGCATAGATATGTAGATGCTCATGCTAAGAGACTGCCTACTTCCATCCATCTTCAGTAAATTCACTGAGACACAAAAGCATTTTAAGGCAAGACATTTATTTTTAACAGAATGTCAGCAAGCTGATATTACACATAAAGTGAAATAATGTGAAATTTAACTAATTCTAATATGGCATGAAACAAGGTACAAACTAGTCTCACATGGTACTTTCTGGAAAATACTTTTACATCATAATACATATCCTTAATTCACAGCAGAATAGTACTGTGATGATGTGACCTAGTGCCAGCTATGCCAGGAGAAGTAGGGCAGTGGGTGTGTAACATATGCCAGCTCAGTTGGCTGGAGTTTTGTAAAGAATTATATGTCATTTGTATATCAAACTCATTTGTACAGATACATGGACTGAAAATGTATTTGTAGCACAGGAGCTCCTGTGATGCATCCAGTAAATCAGGTGGTGAGGTCGGTGTAATGGTTAAGGTGTTTACTTTGCAAACACAAGGTGTAAGGTTTGATTCCCACATGGGGTAATTGGCTAGACTTAAAATGGCCCACACTTGCTGTTAGCCTAGTACTAATTTATTAACCTATAAATTTGCTTGTGTTAAACATGTACCAACAGTGTTACATCCTGACTGTATTGTAACTGAATTAAATGTGTATGTTTGAACAGAAGGTACTGGAAGAGGTTAATCTCAGTCCCAGCTAATTTTGAAAATTAGTTGAAATTAAATTAGGTGATACAGGCTGTATCTTACAGTTCTGGTTGCAGCCAGAGACACAATGTCTGGAAAAACAAGTATTAGGAAGCCTTCTGTATTGTCTCTAGCAGGGAGCCTCAGTCCTCACCTCTGACACTGGAGAAGTGATGAGGTTTGAAATTGTTTTTGACTTCCAAGAGCTGCAACACATCTCATCAAGCCTTTGTCTGTGTGTATGGTAACACACAGATGCTAAAATCCTGACTGCTTCTAGTGTTGGTGATAGTGTAGGAAACAGAGTGAGATGACCAGATGTGATGTCATTCTGTAAGTTGTCCCAGAAATAATATTTATATATTATATTGAGAAGTCTCTCTGTCAGGCTGAGCACTCTGTTTATTGGAACCTGACATAGAAGGATACCTCATCTACTTCATCTTGCCTTGCTCTAGTAAGTGAACCAGGGAATATTAACTCTTTAGATTAGTCAGGAAAATATAGTGAGACTAGTTAAGTACTGTTGTCCTTTATCCTTGTGAATCTATTCATCTGTGTTATTTTAATATTTCCTGTGTCTGAAGCTCTGGTGTTTACTGTAAATAGATATTTTATGTTTTCATGTTCTTTTATTACTTATTATAAAATATATTTAAACTTTTCATTGTGGCTGGTCCTTTAGAGTACATTTTATCCTTTGAGAGTACTTATATGTATTGGTGACACTGTGACCACTCCTGAAGCCTAGCTGCTTTGTCAACATTTCCATTTGTATTAATATTAATTTCACTCAGTATAAATGGGTACCCTTAGGTAGCTGGTTTTGTAGTGTCTGGTGGCAGGGGTAAATACCTTATAGACTGAGCAGAAGGGGGCACAGTGGGTAAATCTGTGACAGCCTTTCCCAGTTGTGTGTGTGTGTGTGTGTGTGTGTGTGTGTGTGTGTGTGTGTGTGTGTGTGTGTGTGTGTGTGTGTGTGTGTGTGTGAAAATCAAATCTCAAAGAGTGTGTGTGTGTGTGTGTGAGTGTGTGTGTGTGTGTGTGTGTGTGTGTGTGTGTGTGTGTGTGTGTGTGTGTGTGTGTGTGTGTGTGTGTGTGTGTGTGTGTGTGTGTGTGTGTGTGTGTGTGTGTGTGTGTGTGTGTGTGTGTGTTAGCTACTTGGATCATGGGAAACAAAGCACTGTTTTCACAGAGAGAGTGGTAGAGGACCTGGCTTGGACACTCAGTTGAGGACTTAACTCTACAGCTGTACCAGTAGGGAACCTTACTGAGGACCTGGGGAGGGTCAGAGAGAGAGAAAACCAGACTCTGTGCTGAGTGTGTTCCCTGTGTGCTCTTAAGGGAAGTTGTGCTTGATGTAGACAGCTCTGCATCTGGAAATACTGTGTGTATCCATTTGTATTCCAAGTGAAGGTCACTCTCCAGTGTCAGTGGTGAGGATTGAGACTGCTTGATTACTGGCCCCAAGTGGGGAACTCATAAGTACATTATTCTTAACCTGTAAATGCTGTTACATCTCTGCATATTCTCATACACTGTTCTGCTTTCCATGATCTCATGTTTACAGTAATTTTCCTTATGCAAACAAGACTGCATTCAACTGAGAGGAAAATTCTTTATGAATTCAATACCAAAAAGAGATAAGAATTATGAAACCTAATAAGGGTATGGGGGTAGTTATCATGGATGGTTGGGATTATGTGGTTAAGATGTTAAATTTATTGAACAGTGGCTCTACATACTCCCAGGAATCTTAGAATGAAATTAATATGGCCTTTAGACAAAATGACTTTACGTTAAAAGACAGTCTTTTGCAGGGTGCTATTGATAAGACCATATATGATTTTCTTACCATCACAGAACCAGTTATCCTATCTAGGTTTAGAATACCTAAAATTCATAAACATTTGTTGAATGTTGAATCCACCTCTCAGGCCTATAGTTGCAGCAGCTTGATCCAAAGCTTACAGCTTGCTGGTCTAATTGGATAGGAAACTGAAAATTATACTGGAAAAGTATGAACACATATTGGTAGACTCTTGGGATTGCCTGTGCAAAGTGACTGATACCCACTTCCATCCACAAAGCCTTTTAGTAACGGTTGATATTCAAGATCTCTTTTCAGTAATTCCTCACACCACAGGTGTAGAATGGTGCACTGATATTTTAAGAGAACATAATTTTTTACTAATTCAGAATTAAATGTAATAGCTGAATGTTTAGGGATGGTTTTTAGATAGCAACTATATGTACTATGTGGGTGAATATTATAAGCAAATGAATGGGGTGGCTATGGGGGCTACCTGTGCCCCCCTCTTTGCTAATATTGCTCTTCTATACTGGGAAAAGAAATATGTATTTAACTCCCCTTTTTCTGAGAAAATTGGTATCTATTTATGATATTTGGATGATATTATTATAACTTGAAACAGCTCTAGCATTGAACTTGATGACTTTGTCCAGTATATAAATGCTGCCACTGAATTTTTAAAATGCTCTTATACTACTAAACAGGAAGAAATAACTTATTTGGATGTTAAGTTTATCAAAGATTTTGGAAAAAAATAGCTTTAAATATAAGCTCCATAGAAAAGAGAACTTTAGTAATGCATACTTATATTTTGGTAGCAATCATCCACTACACCAGAAAAAAAAACATTGTGAAGGGTCAGATGGTCATGGTTGCCTGGATGACCTCTGAGAAAAATTATCTTCTAGGAGAACTAGGAATAGTCAGTGGGTTATTCCTGGAAAGAGGCTACTCTGAACAATTGCTTATGGAAATTAAAAGTGAAATTCTGGAAGGATAAGGTGGTAAATATATACCCTTGCTGGGTTTGAAAGGTGGAATTGAACAACCAAGTACTCCATATAAGATAGTTGTAGCATGTTTCGGCCATGTAATACCAAAGTAAACTATACTAGATTGTTAACCTTAAAATATAATTATGATAGAACAGGGATATGGAAAATAGTTTAAAAGTACTGGGACACTTTTTCCAATATGCCAAATGGTTTGGAAATTTTAACCTACCCCTTTTGTACAGTTATAGAAAGGGATTTAATATTAAAAATATTTTGTAGTCAGGGTCTAGTGAAAGAGGAATATCCAACAACTCTAGGAAGGTAGGTACATACAAATGTGGGGCATGGAATATCCAACAACTCTAGGAAGGTAGGTACATACAAATGTGGGACATGGAATATCCAACAACTCTAGGAAGGTAGGTACATACAAATGTGGGGCATGTCACCAATGTAAACATATAGCAAACTGTGGTGACTCGAGTCTTTCCACAATTAGTACCCCTATGAAGGCTAAAGGGTATTTTTGCTGCTCTTCTAAAGGGGTTGTACATCTTGCTTACTGTCAAATTTGTTTTGCTTTTACACTGGGAAAATGGAAAAGAGCTCTGAAAACTAGGCTATATGAGCATTGTTATGATATATCCAGACAGATTGGAGTAAATGCACTATACAGGCACCTTAAGAGTTGTGATAAAGGTACATTTTTGCTCTGGATATTGGAGCAAGTGGAACCCAGCCCTAGAGGTGGGCAATGGGAGATGCGGTTAGAATACTATGAATTAGTTTGGCAGATACGACTTGGTACAGCTACCCCTCCAGGATTAAACGGGCATATATCATTTGGTTCCATTTTGAAAATGAAAACAGCTAAATTGTAATTCAATTTTATTTAATGAAATTTTATTAAATGAATTTTATAATGTGCCTACCAAGGTTAGGGTTGGTTAAGAATTTTTACTAACATGGTGAAAATTAATAAATTAAATAAAAATGTGTATATATCTTACTATTAGCTATGTATTTTAATTCAGTTTATTTTATTTTGTGATGTACAGGAAATTACATTGTTGTGATTTTAATTTAAAAAAGGAAGTGATGTAATATTTTTGGCAATTAGAGATTGCTGTTGGAAGCATATATATAAAGGCTAAGAATATTTTGTGTGTTGTTATTCTGATGAAGTCTACGGAAAAGATGAAAGCACTAAATAAAAAAAAGTTTTTGAACCAGAACACTTGGTGACTATCAATAAAGAGGTGTTCTGACTGGTTATTAGTGACATTTGCACTTATTTCTACATTAAGAACACTTGGTGACTATCAGTAAAGAGGTGCTCTGACTGGTTATTAGTGACATTTGCACTCGTTTCTACATTAAGAACCCTTGGTGACTATCAGTAAAGAGGTGCTCTGACTGGTTATTAGTGACATTTGCACTTATTTCTACATTAAGAACACTTGATGACTATCAGTAAAGAGGTGCTCTGACTGGTTATTAGTGACATTTGCACTTATTTCTACATTAAGAACACTTGGTGACTATCAGTAAAGAGGTGCTCTGACTGGTTATTAGTGACATTTGCACTGATTTCTACACTAAGAACACTTGGTGACTATCAGTAAAGAGGTGCTCTGGTTATTAGTGACAGTTGCACTCATTTCTACATTAAGAACACTTGGTGACTATCAGTAAAGAGGTGCTCTGACTGGTTATTAGTGACATTTGCACTTATTTCTACATTAAGAACACTTGGTGACTATCAGTAAAGAGGTGCTCTGACTGGTTATTAGTGACATTTGCACTCGTTTCTACATTAAGAACACTTGGTGACTATCAGTAAAGAGGTGCTCTGACTGGTTATTAGTGACATTTGCACTTATTTCTACATTAAGAACACTTAGTGACTATCAGTAAAGAGGTGCTCTGACTGGTTATTAGTGACATTTGCACTCGTTTCTACATTAAGAACACTTGGTGACTATCAGTAAAGAGGTGCTCTGACTGGTTATTAGTGACATTTGCACTCATTTCTACATTAAGTACACTTGGTGACTATCAGTAAAGAGGTGCTCTGACTGGTTATTAGTGACATTTGCACTCGTTTCTACATTAAGAACACTTGGTGACTATCAGTAAAGAGGTGCTCTGACTGGTTATTAGTGACATTTGCACTCGTTTCTACATTAAGAACACTTGGTGACTATCAGTAAAGAGGTGCTCTGACTGGTTATTAGTGACATTTGCACTCGTTTCTACATTAAGAACACTTGGTGACTATCAGTAAAGAGGTGCTCTGACTGGTTATTAGTGACATTTGCACTCGTTTCTACATTAAGAACACTTGGTGACTATCAGTAAAGAGGTGCTCTGACTGGTTATTAGTGACATTTGCACTCGTTTCTACATTAAGAACACTTGGTGACTATCAGTAAAGAGGTGCTCTGACTGGTTATTAGTGACATTTGCACTTATTTCTACATTAAGAACACTTGGTGACTATCAGTAAAGAGGTGCTCTGACTGGTTATTAGTGACATTTGCACTTATTTCTACATTAAGAACACTTGGTGACTATCAGTAAAGAGGTGCTCTGACTGGTTATTAGTGACATTTGCACTCGTTTCTACATTAAGAACACTTGGTGACTATCAGTAAAGAGGTGCTCTGACTGGTTATTAGTGACATTTGCACTCGTTTCTACATTAAGAACACTTGGTGACTATCAGTAAAGAGGTGCTCTGACTGGTTATTAGTGACATTTGCACTTATTTCTAAATTAAGAACACTTGGTGACTATCAGTAAAGAGGTGCTCTGGTTATTAGTGACATTTGCACTCATTTCTACATTAAGAACACTTGGTGACTATCAGTAAAGAGGTGCTCTGGTTATTAGTGACATTTGCACTCATTTCTACATTAAGAGCACTTAGTGACTATCAGTAAAGAGGTGCTCTGACTGGTTATTAGTGACATTTGCACTCATTTCTACATTAAGAACACTTGGTGACTATCAGTAAAGAGGTGCTCTGGTTATTAGTGACATTTGCACTTATTTCTACATTAAGAACACTTGGTGACTATCAGTAAAGAGGTGTTCTGGTTATTAGTGACATTTGCACTCATTTCTACATTAAGAACACTTAGTGACTATCAGTAAAGAGGTGCTCTGACTGGTTATTAGTGACATTTGCACTTATTTCTACATTAAGAACACTTGGTGACTATCAGTAAAGAGGTACTCTGACTGGTTATTAGTGACATTTGCATTCATTTCTACATTAAGTACACTTGGTGACTATCAGTAAAGAGGTGCTCTGGTTATTAGTGACATTTGCACTCATTTCTACATTAAGAACACTTGGTGACTATCAGTAAAGAGGTGCTCTGGTTATTAGTGACATTTGCACTTATTTCTACATTAAGAACACTTGGTGACTATCAGTAAAGAGGTGCTCTGGTTATTAGTGACATTTGCACTCATTTCTACATTAAGAACACTTGGTGACTATCAGTAAAGAGGTGCTCTGGTTATTAGTGACATTTGCACTCATTTCTACATTAAGAACACTTAGTGACTATCAGTAAAGAGGTGCTCTGACTGGTTATTAGTGACATTTGCACTTATTTCTACATTAAGAACACTTGGTGACTATCAGTAAAGAGGTGCTCTGACTGGTTATTAGTGACATTTGCACTTATTTCTACATTAAGTACACTTGGTGACTATCAGTAAAGAGGTGCTCTGGTTATTAGTGACATTTGCACTCATTTCTACATTAAGAACACTTGGTGACTATCAGTAAAGAGGTGCTCTGGTTATTAGTGACATTTGCACTCATTTCTACATTAAGAACACTTGGTGACTATCAGTAAAGAGGTGCTCTGGTTATTAGTGACATTTGCACTTATTTCTACATTAAGAACACTTGGTGACTATCAGTAAAGAGGTGCTCTGGTTATTAGTGACATTTGCACTCATTTCTACATTAAGAACACTTGGTGACTATTAGTAAAGAGGTGCTCTGACTGGTTATTAGTGACATTTGCACTTATTTCTACATTAAGAACACTTGGTGACTATCATTAAAAGGTGCTCTGGTTATTAGTGACATTTGCACTAATTTCTACATTAAGTACACTTGGTGACTAATAGTAAAGAGGTACTCTGTCTGGTTATTAGTGACATTTGCACTTATTTCTACATTAAAAACACTTGGTGACTATCAGTAAAGAGGTGCTCTGACTGGTTATTAGTGACATTTGCACTTCATTTCTACATTAAGAACACTTGGTGACTATCAGTAAAGAGGTACTCTGACTGGTTATTAGTGACATTTGCACTCGTTTCTACATTAAGAACACTTGGGGACTATCAGTAAAGAAGTGCTCTGACTGGTTATTAGTGACATTTGCACTTTGTTTCTGCATTATGAACAGCTGGTGACTGAAATGCATAGAGAAACCTCCAACAGCATGCTGATATATGCTGCTGTCTACACAAGATTTTTTTTTTAGAAATGTCATCATTTGAGCCGAGCTGCTGGAGTCACATGCATGACATCACATATTGTTAGTCAGCTCCAGTCCTGCCCTGTAATCCTGATTCTTACTGGCTGGCTGTCTTGTTATCATAGTAGGTTCTTCATCACCAGAAGAGTGCTTTGTTGCAAACAGAGGCACTTCCTCTCCCCTCCCCCTGAAGTCAGCAAACTGGTCAGTGCTGCTCCTTCCCACGCCCACATCCTCATCTCCCCCAGTGAATGAGTCATCACTCTATCTCAGGTCCCCTGGGTAGCACTCAGGGTTCCATTCTTCCATGCCATAGAACACTTAATGTTATTTTGTGGGAACATAGACCTTAGACATGAACATTGCTATACATTATACTGCAAGGACACTGTGTTATAATGAATTTGTTACATATTCCAGCTGAAGGAGCTAGTTGGAATGAAAATCAAAAGACCCTACTATGTCTCTAGGAAATCTAAATGCATTTTGCTACAGCCTGTCAGTAACATGCAATGCGATCACTGTCAGATATTGATGCTGTAACATGGTTATGCTGTGACTACGCTCTCCATGAATCCTACCTGATGCTTTTACTATATGTAGTGGAGCAGGAGATGTGTTACTGAATTACACTTCGAACTCTCTTAGCAAAATCTGCAGATTCATTAGTGCAGCTCACAGCCTACCCACACACATGTGCTGTTAAAACACTTGAATTGCTTAGTCTTAAACAAAGCCATGGAAAACCACCTTGTCTCTTAAGCAAGAAAATCTCTCTTAAGCTTGATCAAACTGTGCACCCATTTTCCACATTACATGCATTAGGGACTTCATTTTTGTACCATTTTCTCAAACTAGATTTGTCCTGCATAATCCAGATCCCACAAAAGTTCTGCCCTTTGATGAAGCCCCTTCTCAATAGCATGCCGTTTTATTCTTTTAATCCTCAACCCCAACCTAAGTACCTTCAAGAAGCTCAAATCTTGTTTTACACATGCATGTGTGTGTGTGTGTGTGTGTGTGTGTGTGTGTGTGTGTGTGTGTGTGTGTGTGTGTGTGTGTGTGTGTGTGTGTGTGTGTGTGTGTGTGTGTGTGTGTGTGTGTGTGTGTGTGTGTGTGTGTGTGTGTGTGTGACTGTGTGTGTGTGTGTGTGTGTGTGTGTGTGTGTGTGTGTGTGTGTGTGCGTGTGTGTGCATGTGCATGTGTGTTTATATATGTGTGCATGTATGCATTTCTTTCTTGCTCTATATGTAAATATGTACATAATGTAATATCATATGACTGCACAATAAGTTACAGTTCTCAAGAAGCATCTATGTTAAAATGAACTGTTTGCACTTACACAATTTTTAAACTTTTCATCTGTCTGCCTTGAAAATTGCTGAGAAAAGACATTTACCCAAAAGGTAGAATTATTTCAAATTTTGTTTGACTCTGTCCGACTGTTATGACACATAAAATAGGGCAGAAGAGGGTCTAACTTGATGTTATCATGGACAAACTCACCAACTTCTGACTTACCAAGCAAAATCCCCTATCACTCCATCTGACCAGCACAGTAAATTAAGAAGTAAATAGTATTTAAACTCCAATGTGAGTGTGTCAGCGCTGCTCCAAACCCCCCCCCCCCAAATCTCTATACTTGCTTAAAGATCAAATCAGCAAGATCTGCTCCATGGAAAATAGGGATACAGCCCAGACTACATTAAAGGTGATCTTAGTGCATATAGTGGCTCTGGCACCCATAGGAACTGGGAGGGGAAGATAGGAGTGAATGCTCGCTGCTGGTTTGCTCTTCATGAGGGAGGGACATCGCTCTGACTAGCCACATGTGTGGCACCTAGTGAGAGCATTAGGGGTCTTCCTTGTGGTCTAGCTCATGGACCTCATACGTATTGAGCCTGTACTACTGTGTGCAAGTTGTACTGTGAGCCAAGAGGAATTCACTGCTTAGAGATGCTTTCCCCTTGTTGGGCAGCTGTAGCAGATCTTGGAAGAGGGGCTGCAGGGTAGGACTTACTCCACTGGGGTTGGGGGTAGGTCACCCTCCAGGACCGGCAAGCTGGCCCACTTCCACAAGAGTGGATGAGAACATGTTGGATTCCAGGCAGGAATAAATGGTTTGCAGAGCAGTTGCCTCCAACAGGATTCCCCATCTCCTGTGACTTCAGAACAAATAGGTCCATTGGATGCAGATAGAGAAGCAATTTTGCTCATTCCTATGGGAAGGAGATGTAGCTTGAAGGTAAATAACATCTTTTTCCATTTTTTCTAAGTCAGTATGACTTCACATCTAGTATATTTAGAGACTGGAGGTGTGTGTGTGGGGGGGGGTTGATTGCCATGCCCCCAATTAGGGGCATTCCCATTAAAACTGAAACTGGATCAATTTATCATAATGATCATGTGTGGTCCTTTAAACTACAGAAACTCAAAATATACTCCCAGAAGAAATGTATTCAGCTTGATATCACAGAAGACTAACTTGTCACAGTGTATGTTCAAGATGGAAAGTCTGACTAAAATCTAGCTAACTTTGTTGGATCAATTTAGCAGTCTGAAATTCATGTGAATAAACATTGAATGGCGTACAACTTTAAGTAATGTTAGAGGATAAAAAAAATTCTTCCTAATGGAATTGTTGAAAACAATATTAACTTTTTGAAGAAACAAGATAAATCTGATTTAGTTTATATTAAATCTAGCAAAATGGGTACAATGTCATAGGGGTCTGGTCTATTGTTTGCTAATGTGTTTCACCCCATAGTCCCAGGTTTGATTCCACAAATTTCTTCTTGCACGCATTGTTACTCTTAGCAATACCATTAACCATAGAATGCTCTCAAACTGCCACTGAAAGCAGACATATGTGCCTGGTGGGCTCAGCTGAATAGTTAGGTCGATATAAACATCAGAATCCTGTCAAATGAGGGCCTGTTTGTCTGACTCTCTAGCTCTTCCTTCCTCCTTTCTTGACATTTTTCTCTCATTGTTTCTGCCACCACCAGAGTGACAGCCTGTGAAAAGAATGGGAAGCAGCTGCTTATTGTACTAGGAATGAATTTCAGCAAGGCTCCTATATTTGAGGCTTTTCTAATAAAAGCTTTAAGATCTATCCCAAAAGTTCAAATCTGAGATGCTTTCTTGAAAATGTAAAATCACATTTGTGTCTATGCCCTTAAAATGCTTTGAACCTTTCCACTAAATGGAAAAGACTCAAGTTTGGGATACTTTTGTTTAAATGCCATTTAAAGCTTTGCAAATATATCTTCACGAAGTGTTTGTGTAAAGCTGCAGCAGTGATTTGTTTTTCCCCATGGTTCTCTGGCCAAATGTTAGTAGTAAATTTGTACGGCATCAGACTTCACTGTTCCCTCAGATGTCTGACATATTTGGTTTCACCTCTGATCTTGATCTACATATTTATTTTTAAAAAAATGGACCATCATTAAAGTTACCAGTTTTTGGTTAATAAAGTATTAAAATTCTATTTTCATTTGTTGAATTTCCAAGAACTGCTACAGGACAAGAGACACTGATTGTTAATGTAATATCTGATCACTAAGGTGATTTTGCTGTGATATTTGCTATTCTGGGGGATTCAATGAACTTTGCGCAAAGCCTACATGGAGTTTACGTGTTATCGTTATGAGCATTTGCGGTAATCGCAAATTAATGCTGCTCATCGTGCTTTTACACAAATACAAGCAACCGCATCACCAGCCAGCAAGCCATGCAGGGCAGCACGCATATAGAAAGAAGGTACATTCAAGTTTGTTTACATAGAATCACACACACACGCACACACACACACTCACACACACACACACACACACACACACACACACACAGACACACACATATGCACCTGCGCACACTCGCACACGTGTACACACGCACGCATGCACAGACGCACAGACACACTCATACACACACACACACATATGTACATGCGCACATGCACACACGCGTACACGCACACACGCACGCACGCACACATGCACAGACACACATAGACACACACATGCACAGACATACACACACAGACACATACACAGACACACACACAGACACACACACACACACACACACACACACACACACACACACACACACACACACACACACACACACACACACACACACACACACACACACACACACACACACACACACACACACACACACACACACAGACACACACACACACACATATGCACATGCGCACACGCGTACACATGCATACACACACACACACACACACACGCACACACGCACAGACACACAGACACACACACGCACAGACACACACACACAGACACACAGACACACAGACACACACACAGACACACACACACACACACACACACACACACAGACACACACATGCACAGACACACACACACACACACACACGCACACACACACACACACACACACACACACGCATGCATGCTTGTGCACATGTACTCACACATTCCTTAAATTGATTGTTGTTGTTTTGTTGTTTAGTTGAATCCAGCTCTTCATGACCTTGAGGACTTTAGCATGCCAGGCCTTTTTGTCAAGAGCTGCTTCTTTCTAAGTTCTTACAAATTCATACACATTACTTCAATAATGCTGTCCATCTCCCTAAGCTTCTGCCACCCCTTCTAACTTTGCCTTTCATTTTTCCTACCTTTGATATCTTCTTTACTGAATCCAGTCTTTGTATTATGTGCCAAATATTTGAGTTAAGAGTCTTACTATCAGGTATTTCATTGAACAGTCTTGATTTATTTCCTTAAGTATTTGACTGTTTTAATCTTTTTGCAGTCAGTCCATAAAATTCTCAAGTTTTCTCCTGCAAAAGAAAATAGTATTGTAGTCTTTGTTCGTCGCTAATAATGAGTGTAAGTTCATGTTGCAAATTAACAATGTCATTAGTATATAAAGTTGTTTCAAAAAAAGTGTTGTCCACCACTATAGTACAAAAGCATTGATTTTCTAGTACACGGCCTGATTTATAGTCTACCTCTAACTGTCACATATTACTATCTTACTACCGGAAATAAATGAGTCATTAACGCCTACACTAAGTGTACATCATCTGTATTCAAGAACATTCCTACCACATTTTTGTCCTTTCTAGTCAATCAGAAAGGTTACACTAAGTGTACATGTAGTCTACACTTTGTGGCAACCTTTATGAATTTCACTAGATAGTTAAAGCTGCACGGAAAATCCATAGGAAAATCAAAATTAGGAGGAAAAAGGTATTATGCCTGTGCTGTCTGCTCTCTCAGAACAGTGCACGCTTAATGTGCACTTAGTGTAAGCATTATTGAATCCCATGGATTGTTTCAAATACATGGAACTTTCCTATCAAAATGATGCCTTTGCTTTTTGAAATCGTATCCAAATTATGCATTTGTTTATTGTATTTGTTTACTGGGATAGTCTGACTAGGCAGGAAAAGATCACCCTTTTTAGTGGGAGACCAGGGAGAAATGCTCCAAGCTAATAATAAATAAATAAAAATGAGTAAAATAACAGATTACATGACTGTAGTACATTATGGGTTGGAAGGGTGGCCTATTGGTTAAGGTGGTTGCCTTACAAAGACAAGGTGCAGGGTTTGAGCCTCACAAGGGATAATTGGCTAGGCTTGCAAGGGCAGTTAGCTTAGCACTGACCTATGAAATCAAAAGAATTCTGTATACAATGGGCAATTAAACAAGTATATTAGAAGTGCATATAACATAATAAAATACAAGATTGCAATTTAACATTTTAGAGAAGGGATAAAAGAAAGGAGAGATAATATTTTAAGAGAAAGGAGATGAATGGTAACTAAAGGCAATAATAATATGAGATGGAGAGAAGATGATATGCAATGTTATCCGTTTATCAGAAAGTTAGCATGCAGTAACTGAAATGAAGGAAGAGATAAGCTTTGTAAAGCGTGGGGAAGAGTGAGTAGGTGTTATATAGGAAAGGAGAGGGTGATAAAGTAAGCTGGTAGTTATAAGGATAAAATAGTCACGTTAATAAGTTACTATTGTTAGTTGGAACAGAAGAACATTTCAAAAGGTGGGGAAGTGATAATGAAAATGTTTATGGCAGGAAACTAGAGAAAACAGTAATTGTGTTTCATTGTATATAATTAAGTTAGCAGGTAGGAGTTATTCAAGCGTGGAGCATAGCCTTGTGTCTAGCAGGTCTTGTTTTACTTATGGATTTTGTAATTTCAGCTTAGCTGATAGCTAGGGGGATGGATTTGCCATAGCTTTTATTCCAAAAGCAAGTACTTTTTAATTTCATTGCTACAAAATACACCTGCAAAGATCTTTGAGACAGTGGAGATAAAATCAGTCAGTTCCTCCCCTTCGTCTCCATTTTTTTGCAAGAAACTGTTTAGACAAGAGGACTTCATTTTATTTATTTATTTATTTTTGTTTGTTTATTTTGGTTTTGAGCAAAATGCCAGCTTTTGTGCTTTCTAGTTTCCTCTTCATCAGCAGGCTCTTCAAGCCTTCCTCGTTTTCGTCTATTAGAGTGGCATCATCTGAATATCTCACACATACCTCTGAATTGTATAGATTTTTGCATCAAATATTTGGTCCATTTTCATAAAATTGTGGTTTTCTGACAAATTGGTGGCAAGCTGTTAAAGACTGAAATTAGAAAATAATAGCAGACATTTGAGTTTCAGACTTCATACCCTTCAGAAAATTCATGCTAATGCAAAACCTGTTATTCTATCAATTCTAAGTTTGTAAGAGCGACGGTTAAAAATTGTCCCTATTTTTGGACCTTTGTCCCACTTTTATTTATGTCTTTGTCCAGATTTCTTGCTGTAAGAGGTTGAGAGGTATGATCTCAGATTGTTAACATTTCACTCGGCACTTTAAATTCAGCATGTGATTCATCTTTCCCAGTATTTCACATGGTATATTCGCCATACCAACTGAGTAAATAGGATCATAATATACAGTCTTGTCACATTCCTTTTCCAGTCATAAATCAGTGAATTATTCCAATTTTACGTCTTGTTCCACATACAGATTCCTGAGTAGGCAGGTAAGGAGACATGATATCCAAGAGCAACAGCCTAAGGAAGAAAAGTGACTCCCCCAGATTCAGCAAGCAGCCGTGCAGGAATAAGTTATTCCTGCATGGCAGGGTCCGTTCCTGTTCAGCACGGCAGCGCTCCATGCATATGTATGAAGGCACATTGCTGTCCTGTAAAATGGACATGGTATCATGTATGAGCACAGGGGGTGTGTCTGATAGCAGAGCTCTCACAATACACACGCTCCCTGCACTCCAGAATTGACCTTTGGCAATTTAAAATGAGCGAGAATGCTCGTACCACCCCCAATCCATCAAGGTAAAATATCTGAACAAAGCCATAAGGGACAATCATTCCTACCAAGCCAAAAGTGGATAGAATAACAGATTTAGCATAAGCACATAGCACACACCTCCCAACCCATCAGAGTAAGGAATGTGGACAAAGCCATAAGGGACAATTGTCCCACAAAGCAGAAAGTTGATAGAATAATAGGTTTAGCATTAGCATGGATATTCTGAAGGGTACAAATAAAAAAAGACAGCAAATTCATTTTTTTATACATGCAATAAAGTTTAAACATTGCTGCGTGGGTGTGCCTGTTGCTTAGCTACACTTAGCCCAGCTGAAACAGCATAATAAGTTAAAAAGCAGTAGACATCCAACAAAAACATAAGTGCAATAGTGTAGCGGTTAGAGACTACACCTTGCATGTAGTCATTCATAGCTCGAGCCTCACCAAAGTCATATCCATTTTGTATGTGTAAACATTAAAATTTTAATTTTTTGCATATTTATGTAAGAAGTAGCTGATTTTTCTCAACCACAGTAGTGTATTAGGCCCAGATGTGAGGTATCAGTGTAATAAAGTAATGAAGCCCTCATATAAACGCAAGTGCCCCATGCAGTATAGTCACACAAGAATAAATTAATCACAGCAAACATGGGGGATGTCAGGGAAGGTAAATAAATCTAATATTATGTAATGAATGATGAATCAATCCTATACAGATAGTAGACCAATAAAATAAAATATAAGCAATGCTAAGCATTGCACAGCTATGTTGACTGGGTATAAGCATTGTGTACATATGAATACTAAACAATGGATAGCCCAGATAAGTGGATTTGTCCATTGGTAAGCAATGCTGAACCTGCCCCTTTAAGCATTGCCAACCTTAGCTAAGCAGGTTTGCCCATAGCTTAGCTTAGCTCAGCATTTTCAAAACCATCCAATCATGGCAAAGGGCAGGAAATCAGCCGTATTTAAACCCTGCAGGTGGGAATACAGCTCATAACTGGTTGTAGCTCTCCACTGTATGCAGTATGGCAGGAGTTGGAGAGGGCATGCACTTCCGGGCGCAGAGCTAGGGCATACAGGAGTCCAAGGTCATGGTAGGACTTCTGGTAAAAAAACATAACATGAGTCTGCTGCAGGACCAGTACCAGGGCTCCCAATATAAAGCGGAAGCCTGGGAAAGGCTCGCCCATGATCTCACCAGTGCCAATGATATGCCTCGGACTGGTGAACAGGTCCAGCACCACTATGCCAACTTAAAACAGAGAAGGAGGGAGTTCTTGGAACAGTGGGTCCAGGAAGCAAGAGAGAGGGGAAATATCCTAGCAGTGTGTAAGTATTCATAACAATAATTGTTTATCAAAGTCCAGCCTGTGTACGTGATGGATAGGTATGCATAAATGTTTCTCTATTTTCATTACAGCTGCAGCTGAGTGGGCTGTGAATCAGGAAGCCCATGCCAGCAGGTTGCAAAGGCTGCTTAGCTAGGCTTGAGTAACAATCCTGCTTGTAGTAGTCATACCAAATAAAGATAAAGGAGTAGAATGTCACCTGGCAGTATAAAAAATGTGTATGGTTTGTACATAATAAACCAGACAATATGACAGTAATAGTCCCATATAGGTCATATTTAAATAAAAGTGTAACTGCCTGGCAATAAAGTTCTAAATCCTGGACTGGTTGTGTTTACTCTGGTACTGTATGGCCTCACATGTTGCATTCACCAAGATCTGCTATGTGAATAGTACTGTTGTGTCAACTGTTTCTCACACTGTGCTACATAAAAAATATGTCTAAGAATGTCTGTATAAGAATGCTGTAATTACAAGGTCAGATTGTACAACCAAGAGAGACTTAGACAGAAAACACTGAAGAATAAAACAGCACTTTCTAAATAGCTCACTCTAACAAAACACAAGTTGTCGTATTTTTAGCACACAGCCATGGTTCAAATCCTGGCAGTGGTAGTAAGCTGTATACATTTCTGCAGAATATCCAGATATTTGCCTCATATTGTTAGCCTGTTCCTTTGTTTTACTGGCAAATCACTGGGATGATCTCAGGACTGTAGTCACTAAATAATGACATACATTTGAGTTTCAGACTTCAACTCCATCAGAAAATATATATTAAAACAAATCCTGTTAGTCTAGCAACCTTCTAAACATTTAGAAGAGCAATATTTAAAATATGTCCCTATTTGTACCCCCAGTTTGTCAAGCTTTATACAGATTGTTTGGATTAAGAGGTTGAGAGGTATGTGCAGAATTATAACTAGGCATCTGGGAATATGTGTAGAAACAGTCAGGTAGTGTTAACAAACATTCCCTCCACAGGTCTACCAGGTAAGAGAAGTACAATTTAGCTATAAGACAGCTGAAGTATACACTGTGTACAAACATACCACTGCCCAAACCAAGGCCATTTGGGTATTGTAATAATACCTGTAGAGTAATGATTAGAGCAATGATCATTAAAGTTGAGAGTACTCCAAGGATATACAAGTTGTTAATTGACATCTCTCCCCCACCCCACACCATATCTGCAACAATAATCTAAATGCACAAATTAATGGGTATGTTCTACACCAAACTTACTGCTGGGACATATATCCTATTGTTCAACAAATATTTAAATGTGTTTCTATTAATGTTCCATGTTGAAATACTATCATTGGTGGCCTGTTGCTATCAATGTCACCTGCATGCCATTGTAATGGCCACTATGGTTCCAAATATGCATGTGTGCTGTTTGCTATGCAACTGTTCCAAATCTGTTGTTTTGGGTTAATGGGAATATCTATGCATGCTGTTATAATTAATCCTGGATTGTGTTGACTATTACTAATCCACATATGTTCTAAAACTGGAACACCATAGCACGTTTGGGAAGGCTGGTCCCAGCGGACTCACCTCTTCCACCTCATCTAGCCATGGCACTGGGCCCCAGCACATCTGGGACCCACCCTTGGACCTCCTCATCTGCTGGTCCTGCATCAC
>NC_056735.1:76375068-76527568 GCF_019279795.1 Protopterus annectens | reverse complement strand
TTTCTTATAGGATTTAAGTGTTTGAAAATACATAATAACTGATTAATGCAAATTTCAAAGAAAACATATGCAACAGTGATCTGCAAAACATAACATACTTTGTTGTCTAGGCAAAAGCCTTCAAGTAGTGCAACAGTAAAAAAATACACTTGCCTTGAAGATAAGAATCAATCAACACTTAATTACAGATGTAGTTCACAGCCCCCAATAACACTCTGTACTAAACCCCCAGGGGGAAAAGTATCAGCTGCCACAATGTAAATGTATCTGTTACATAACAATGCTTAACTTAAAACGTCACTATCACACTGATAAACACAACTGTGTGCAAGACAGTAAGCTCTGGCCCACCACTGTTCCCATGGTGAAATGTATGACAATGTACAGCCATATATCTTAATGTTTCTTATTACTGATATCCCTCACATGTTGTAACAGCCTAGGTTAAAAACATTTAATATGCCTCCCCCATAAAATGTCTTACAAGTGCATATAATTGCATATTCTATCTACTAACCTCCAGACTGTACAAGGTCACACATGTTTTGTCCAGCGGTAACCCTCATATATAGGACCCTACCCCACAACTTGTGTGGGAGTCCACAACATCACTGAAATGATAACTGGAATGTCAGCACTAAATAATGATAGACCATTAACTATCAACCTCTTACTGCATGACATCTGGACAAAGCCTGGCATATATGTGGAGGACAGAGGCTAAAACACAGGGCCATATTTGAAATATAGCTGTTATACACTGTGAAAGTTGCTGGTGTTACAGGATTGGTTGCAACATACCCTTACTTAGGAATATGAAGTCAGAAACACAAATGGATGTTGCCATGTACTGATAGCAATCAACGGAGAGAATGCCACTGATATGTCAGGGACAAGACCTGTGTGGGGAACAGACAAAACATAGCAGCCAATCCTCTGGTGGCCATCATGTGGATAGGCCGACAGTCGAGAGCTATGCAGACATAATGCATTTAATGCAAAACTAGCATGTGCACACAAACCCTGTAAAACTAGCAGTATTCAATGCATATAACAGCAATACTCACACACTATCCCTAGATCTGGAACCTTATACAAACATGTAGTTGGTCTGTGTCCACAACTAATGTTGTAAGATGTATTCCTACCTGCTGTCTGTAACACTGCTGCCCCCACACATTAAGGATGTCTTCCATACAGGAAAGGTAAGGGGACAACACCCACATGATATAGTTATTTATAGTAGTTTGTTGTTATGACATTGGTTATTGGAAAAACTACACAGCTGCCTGCATGCAATTACCGAGTGGGGAACAGCAATTGGTGCAGAAGCCATCACCTGAACATGAGCATCCTCTACAAAAGCCATGTTCAACCTATTCAAACAAGCTCAATCTCAGTAGTGGAGGGAGAGAGTGAGAGATAGAGAGGGAAAGAGAGAAAGAGAGGCACAAAAAAAACACATAAACTAAACCTCAAAATAAGACATAAGAAACAAGAAGACATCCTGTACACAGAAGGAACCTGAAGATAAACCAGGTATGTGAAACATGTAAGCATGTAATTGAATGGAGTACTTGGTCTGCAATAATGGGATAGATGATTATGAAAGATGTATATGTGCCATCAATACTTGCTGTAATGATGTTTTGCTGAACAAATGCTATGGACATAGCATCTGGCTCTGTCTGTAGTGGGCCATACTTGTCAGCTGTGCAGATCTTCACAGAATGTCAAGATGTAGCCATAATAGTCTTTGTTCTGTTCTTCCAAACATCTATATTAGTCTGGCAAATAGCTGAAGGTGGAAGTAATGAAGTCATGTCAAACACATGAGTTTCAAACACCACCACCTTCAGAACAGTCATGGTAATGCAAAATGTATCATGCTACAAACTTCATAGGTTTGTAATAGGCATATATCTACTATCTGTCCCTATATATATATCCCCCAGTGTTAGGTTTTGTCCACATGTGATGCTCTAAGAGGTGGATATGTTGGGTCACAGCTGACGAGCCTGACACACCCTGGGAAAGGACAGCTCACATATGGTAACCATTAGAGTGTCTGTCAAACAGTCATGTCTGTGCCATTGCTAGGCCAGTTAATGGGATGTTACCCATATCCATATGTTACCTGTGAATATGAGTATTATACATGTTTGTATTGTAAATTTAGGGTACCTATATAGGGCATGAGCATAGTAAAGCACTGTTGCAGATGTGTGTGTTAAACTGCATGTGATATATTGAATTAATAACATTCAACTGTACAGTGTTCTTCTGGACAAAGTTCACAGTTGTGACAGATATCTGTAGTCACTTACACATATACTTGTGTTATGGCAGCTATATTAAAACTTTATCAAAACTGACTTCCCTGTTTTGTCACCCAGTGATGTGGACCAAAGAACAGAAGTCCTGGTATAACAGGTTGAGACATATGATTACACTGCAAGACTGTAAATACAGTGTGCCATAATGACATAGAGCACAAATGTGTACCAGGTATCCCCTGAGCATGTGTATGTATGCGTATGTTCAGCTGAAAGACACAGACATAATAACATGTGTCACAAGCAGTCCGGAAAATAGGATGTGCATGTTGCACATGTGTAATATCACTCTCACTGCATACAACACAATACAATGTGTATTGACTGATGCATTGCCATGACACCGATATGGGTACTACAGTAGGCATGCGTATCACGTAGCAATCAGAGAAGTGTACAACTGTGTTATGACCCACTGTCCATGCCTATCACTAACAGCTATATCAACACCCATATACACTGGATATCAAAGTGTACACACTCCTGCTGGAATGCCAGGTCTGTGTGCTGTATGCCAATGAGACCACAGAAAGTCATGTCAAAATGTTTCTCACCTCAAATGCAACCCATAACCTGTACAATTCTATTGAAAAAGAAACAAAGCTGTTTCATGTAAGGTGAGCAACTATTGCCAAGTGAAGATGTGAGATGACGTTAGAGTACAAACAAAGACAAATGGATGCTGTAATCATCTCAGCAAGTGTTTACACAACATATCAGTGTAAGGGTGTGCACACACATTCAAATGGCTTACTGTACTGAGTAATAATTCCCACATGTTTCCACCGGACAGGTTGTTATGTTCCCTATTAAACTGAGCAGGTTATAGGACACATCACAGGTGGGGATTGTGTTGACATGTGCTCTTCTGGGGTCACGTTCCAATTGCACAAGTAGCATGCATTGTAACAGGAGTGTGTACACGTCATATCTACTGCAGCTATATGGAATCAGCAGTACCTGACCTGTGCAACCACCATCCACCAACGATAGAGTTATCCCCCTTGGTGGACAGCACCAAGACACAAAGTACATAATAGGTTGCTATAGTTGCTGTACAGGGACACATAGGTGCAGACCACAACTTGGAAGCAAGTGCACCTCTATCTGAACAAGCTATGACCAGAAATCAGACATATCCAAATCACCAAGGCCAACTGCAACCATGTCTACACATATATCAGAGCCAGTAACACAAGTCAGCCTGTACTGGGGGTAAAGCACACCTCATACACACATGCCATGGATACAGGCAACCTGGATCAGGCAGGATAGGTGGGAACAGTGGCACCCTGTCCACAACATTAGTACAGGGGGAGATGCACATCACTCACACTCCTGCCTGCATCAGTGGTGAGCATGGACATAATGCCAACTGATGGCACCAACAGCAAGTCTCCATGGGCCATGAGAACACCACAGTTTGCCTCCTACATGAACACAGGCATGTGCTCACAGTTTCATCACACACTACAGTCAAACACACGCATGCCACCATCCACAAACCATCCACATGGAAGATGGCTACTGTCATCCCTCTACACATGAATTGTGAATAGCAGATTCTGCCATTAAGTATCTAACATTGGAGGAACTTGGCAGGCCAGGGCCAGGAGTGTAATGCAAGATGTCAAAGCCATGATAGCTTACAGTGTTATGGTATAGTCTGGATTATTTGCAAGTAATATCCACTGTTGATGTGCACATGGACAACCATATGAGGTCCTGTGACCTTTTTTCCTGTTTATGCCTTCCAGGTCCAATGTCGTGGGAATGTCTACCTGCATTCACAAACCTGGAAAATTATGCAATCATCCAGTACGTCATCATGCATCATGCCATCCTCTTTGGCTGCAGGGCCCAGGATCTGCAGGAGAGGACCACCCTGTGGACTGAGTTTGTCCACAGGATAAATGATGTCAGCCTGCACAACCAAAATTAGGAGCAGGTGTGGCAATGATGCACCGATCTGATCTGCCATGCCCGTCAGCATGCTGCTGCAGTTAGGAGGGATCAGCTAGCTATGGGTGGTGGTCATGCCATCCAGTCCCCACTGAGACATGCTGAGGAGCTCTTCACCGGCACCCACCCACCAGCTAAGCCAGCAGGCTGAAGACAGAATTGTGGAGGTGGGTGACACCCACACAATGGACAAGGAGCATGCAGGTAAGGCTCCAGGGAACATTACTAGACCACTGTTGCATATCCATTTTCATCTGTAAAATATCTACATGCATATGTCAGAAAAGTCTGTTGCTGCAGTGTAGTAATGAACAGATGTGCATAATCTCTAGTATTGTGTGTTTGTATTTTCAATGTGCTGAACTGCTGCTCCCACCCTGTACCAATGCCACAGGTGTGGCTACTTACATCACTTCTGTCTCAAAACTATTTAGGTCCCTCTGGTATACAACTGGTGCAGCAGCCTGTAGATGGTGAGTACGGTGTTGTTTTGTTAAGGTTTGGCAATACGCCGGCCATGTTATGGCCATGCTATTTGCCATGCACACATTTAACACACTTACCCATAATGCATGCTGTACATGTTCACTTATTGTTGGTGTTAACTGCACTGCATCACATTGGTCACCATGGTGGCACATCTGAAGGGTATGTAAGAGTCCTGCAGTATACCTAACAACCTGTCAGTGCAAGATGTGTGGACAGAGATGAACATAATGCTGGGACAAATGGCCTGCAGTAGGGACATGTCTGAAACATTACCCTCATACAGTGGCTACAACAGGGTATACACCACTATTACAATGGCAACTGTGCCTGATATAAACAACGGCAAATCACAATACCACATTCCACACCTTTTACAACCTGTAATGTGCTCCTAACATGAGCAATGAATATGTAATATGGAATCCTATGTTAGGACAACAAATATGGGGAATACATACCTTAACAAACACTGGAAGCATATGTGTGCACACACTCCAAATAACATATTGTGGAAGCAGCTTGTGATGTACTGACAGCATTCACTCTTCCTGGGTAGACACCTTCCATCAAGTACAGGGCCTCAATGTCACACCAAGTCATGGTCTGCTGTCCAAGAAGTATGTCCATGACATTTGCCCACTCACCTGTAACAGAGGCAGCTGTGGTTTACACACATCTTACAAACCATGAAATGGATCCCATATCCAAAAGGTAGTACTCAAGAGTAGGTAAAGTAGCCTTACCTCACCATTGCATATACCATGGCAAACATTGCAGACAGTCATGTAAGTGTGTATGAAGTATGGGACAACATTGATATTGTTTTTATTTTTATTTATTTTACATTTGTTAACTGGGGGTGTCTGACTGAGCCAAAAAGGCCCTTTTTCAGCAGAGGCCCAGGGAGAAAAGCTCCACAAAGAAAAATTACAGATACATTTAGTTATTTAGACATGATCAGTGTACACACAAATTACAAAAGACATGTTTTTACAGTGGTATGCGGCACATCAACAGTTACAGTGGAGAGAACAAACAAAAAAATATTAATTTAAAAATAAAGGTAATTAATAGATTTGTGGTGTACAGTTGAAATTTGGAACATAGGTAGAATACATACATAGTACACAGGTACAGTACATTCATTGTAGATTAGCCAGTGTTTGTGAGTAAGATTGAAAACTATTATCAAGTACTCTAGATTTAGTATGTATACCTTATCCACTTTCACAAGCCTTTATATATGTGTATGATATAGAAAATAAACAGATGCCCATCCAAAGCAGATGACAAAACATGTTGCAAACTGGTCATGGAGGCTGCCCAGAAACATGTAGCACCACTGAGGGACTTGCAGGAATGTCTAGCAAATACTGCCTGTGCAGTACCTGTGTCGACAAGTGCCTTAATAATGCTTAAGTGTGGCCTATGGGTTAGGGTAAACACACGGAAGAGTTGTCCCACATGACACATCATCCAGGGCTCTCTACAGGTAGCATAAGCTTAACATCAAGTCTCCCAAAGGCATGGGTTGCAATGTGTAATGGTGTCATGAGGTCAAGGTTCAAACCTAAAGACAGTATTCATAAAGATACATGTGGTGCATAAGCAACACCTCACCGCACCTTAAGGCCACCATTCCCGATATTTAGCTTGCTAGTGCCAGTGTACACCTTTAGGTTTGCTGTTCATTAGCTGGAACTAGGCCAGTACACATGGTGTTTGGAATTTGGAACACTGTAAAATAACACTCGTGTGGCCCATAGTTGTCAAGCATCTGCAATAAGGCTGAGGATAGGGAGGGGTGTCAGCTTGAAATACAATAGTGAACTGAAGCAGTCATCCAAAGCTCACAAAGAATGGCTGTATCTGAACACAGTGAAGGTTATGAATTGTGCCAGACATAACCCTGACTCTACAGCAATAGTGAAGCCACTGTGTGACCTCCAAGGGCTGTGCACATGAGCTGACCTTGCAATCTGGCAGAGTTGGGGGACATTTGTAGGGCAGAGTGACCAAATAATGGGAAGTGAAGATGGGCAATGCTAGTATACCCCTTCCAGGAAGAGTGACTGCTGTAGTTCACGTAACAGGTTCTTCAACAAACCATTGTGTTAAGGGTGTGCACAGTTATGCAAACCACATATTGTATGCATCTCATTCAGCATCTGCATGACTAACACATTTGTTTGATACTGCATTGGATTTCACAGGTCATATGTCACATATCAGGTGCGTGTAATGTTAACAAATGCAGTATTGTGGCCGCATTGCATATCATAGAAGAGGCTGGCATACCAAAAAGGGTGTGTACATTCCTCAAATCCACATTAAGCTTTGAAGGTTGTCAGTGTAACTGGATTTTATTGCACATACATGCACTGCTGATGATGAGCTCTGCAAATCAAAGGACAGGCAGTAATTATTGACATCAGTCCTCATATCATCCCAGGTATGTGTCAGACAAACACATAGGAGCTGTGAGCAACAGAGCAAGCATAATTGCCACACACATATACACATTCAGTAATGCTGTGTATACATGTGAGGTATGGTGCATAGTACATGCCAGTTGGGTGCATTGTGTTCCAGAGGAAGGGGCATCACCTACTAACACAACTCATGCATCACAGAGATGTATAATGTTGTTAACAAGGACTTAGTATGGCTGCAGTGCATGCTGTTGAGTGCCATATGTCATGCATGTTGACTGTTTGGTAATGAGAGGTCTGTGTAATATATTTGTGCCACCTCACCTGTAAGTGTGTGTGTGTGTGTGTGTGTGTGTGTGTGTGTGTGTGTGTGTGTGTGTGTGTGTGTGTGCATGTGCACAAGTAAACCATAACGTACAGGTCTTAATTTACATTTCTTGTCTGCCCCTCACAGGTAGAAATGACATGCATGTGTGTGTCCTATGGACCCACATTTGGGCTACCACATGTACTGCAGTGGGATTTATTGCCTTGGGTAGTACTGCCTAGTATGTTGATACCAGTATATGTTATGGATTTCATGCTGCCCATATAGGTGTCCACTATCTGATGCCATCCCATTCAGCTCCCAATTCCCTTGCATGCTCACGTCCATACCATAGCTACAACTATCAGAACTTAGCACTCCATTCAGCAATTGATAGGAAGAGTGACTTACCTTGTGGCTGTGTCAGTATTGAGGACGGTGGTGGAGGGCTGACTATGTCGGATGCACATAGTACACTCCCTATGTATGGTAAAGCACAGGTAGTGTCATGTTTGGCATCCCTTTTACTGTATGTGCAAGTCAGAGAGAGGTGTCATAGGTTCATAGGTTCATAAGTAAGTACTAGGCTATCTGCCCGATGGCATCTATAAGCTTAGCCAGAATGTGTTGGCTTTTGCTGCCCCCTTAGATTAGTTCCCTGTGACTCTGTCCAGCAGAGCCACTGCAGTGATCCCCGGGGTAAATTTTCTCTTTCCCATCCACTCATCAAGGTTTCTCTTGAAGAGTGTTAGTGAGGGGCTCTGCCTAATGTAGATTGGAATCCTGTTCCAAAGCATGGGGAGTCTCTGGGACAGGAATCTATCCCTCCAGCACATCCTATTTATCATTGTGGTGAGGTTTAGATTCCAAAAGCATGTGGCTCTTGGGGATTTTTTTTTTTTTAGGTGGAGCATGTCCATCAATTCTGAGTTGGACATGGCCTTGTATGTCAGGCAGAGATCACCTCTCAGTAAGCGATATGCAACCGAGTACAGCTGGAGTTTCTTCAGTCGGGCTGCATAAGGCATCTGTTTGAGGCCAGTAATCCCCTTGGTGAGGTACTTCTGTGGTCTTTCCAGCTTTTGCAGTTGTCTTGTAAGGTACATCCCAAATGGGGCGTTGCACTCTATGATGGGTCTGATGAGTGATGAGTAGAGGGGCACAATAACCTCTTTTGTTCTAGATGCAAACCCTTTTGTGATTAGGTGGACCACATAGAAGGATTTTCTAACCACCTTGGCAATATGATTATCAAAGGAGAGATTACTATCTACTTGGGTCCTCAGATCCCTTATTACATTTTCTGTATTTAGGGGAATACCACATTTGTGGTAGTTCACGGGTACTTTGTTTTTTCCAAAGGGGATGACTATGCACTTTTTGGCATTTAGCTTGAGGCCATGATTTTGACACCAGGTATCCGTCTCAGTGAGACCCCTCTGGAGAATGGCTGTATCAGCCAGAGAGTCAATTATGGCCCCCAGTTTGCAGTCATTTGTGAACTTGGTCAGCCATAGTCCTCCTGTCCTTGCCTGTACCACTGAGAAGTATATACCGAACAGGAGGGTTCCCAGGACTGACCCCTGAGGGACGCCACTTGTAACTGGTATAGAGTTGTACCTAGAGCCTGCAACTCTCACCATGTGGGTTCTATCCATAAGCCAACTGACAACCCATCTGGTGACATAGCGGTTTATGTTCAGGCTGGTGAGCTTGTCTATAATACCAAAATGAGGAATGGTGTCAAAAGCCTTTGTGAGGTCTAGGTAGGCTGTGTGGACCCCCTTTCCCTCATCTAAAGCCTTGGTAACTGTCTCAATAAAGTCCACCAGGTTTAGGAGGCATGATCTGCCCTTAACAAAGCCAACCTGGGTAGGGTCCAATGTTTGGAGGTTCCCAATGTCTCTGTTAATAAGTTCCATGATGATGTGCTCTATAGGCTTGCAGACCAGGCTAGTCAGGCTTATAGGGTGATAGTTCCCAGAGTCTGTTGTGGCTCCACCTTTGTGGAGCAGGATAATGGTTGCTGTGTACCAGTCTCTTGGTATGTAGCCTGTAGAGAGGCTGAGTTTGAACAGTGTGTTTAGGTGAGGAGTTAGTTCATTTTTGAGCTCATGTAAGACACAGCCTGGGACACCGTCTGGTTTCACTGAAGCATTTTTTTTGGCTTTGGATAGGGCTGTCTTAACCTGTGTGTCAGTGATTGCTGGGTCTCTACATTCTTCTGGTGAGGTTATGGGCCCTTTAGGGAGTGAGGGAGGGTGAAGTCTGCATTAAACCTGTCTGCCAGAATGTTGGCAATATCAGTCAGTTCAGTGCATTTTTTGCCATTCTGCACTAACTCAGAGTAGATCTGAGAGTTTCCACTTAGGTTCTTGACAAAGCTAAAGAACGCTTTGTGGTTATCTTTGGGTCCTTGGCAATTTTTCTTTCGAAGCCAGCCTTGGATGATTTTATGAGGGATCATAGTTTCTTGCTGATACTGATCAGGGATGTCTTCCTTCTTGGGATTTTACTCTTTTCTGTACTAGTTTCCTCCTCCTGTTGTATAGCTTATTTATGGCAGGCGTCCACCAGACTGGTTTCCTTTTCTTGGAGGAGTGAGTCGAGTCTTGGTTTTGCTTCGGATAGTATGATCCATGCATTCTTGCAGCTACTCATAGAGTGTTTTTGTAAGGGATTCAGCAGCTTGGACAGCATTGTCCTTTAGCATGGGGGCTTTGAACCTTTCCACCTCAGTCTTAAGTAACGTGAAGTTTGCTTTTGAAAGTTTTTCACAGTGGTTGCCTTGATTGGGGGTGGGGGTGGAATGTGGATATCCAGAGTGATCAAAGGAGAGATTACTATCTACTTGGGTCCCCAGATCCCTTATTACATTTTCTGTATTTAGGGAACTACCACGTATGTGGTAGTTCACAGGTACTTTGTTTTATCCAAAGGGGATGACTACGCACTTTTTGGCATTTAGCTTGAGGCCATGATTTTGACACCAGGTATCTGTCTCAGTGAGACCCCTCTGGTGGATGTCTGTATCAGCCAGAGAGTCAATTATGGCCCCCAGTTTGCAGTCATCTGTGAACTTGGTCAGCCATAGTCCTCCTGTGCTTGCCTGTACCACTGAGAAGTATATACCAAACAGGAGGGGTCCCAGGACTGACCCCTGGGGATGCCACTTGTAACTGTTATAGAGTCGTACCTAGAGACTGCAACTCTCACCATGTGGGTTCTATCCATGAGCCAACTGATAACCCATCTCGTGATGTAGGGGTTTATGTTCAGGCTGGTGAGCTTGTCTATAATACCAGAATGAGGAATGGTGTCAAAAACATTTGTGAGGTCTAGGTAGGCTGTGTGGACCTCCTTTCCCTCATCTAAAGCCTTGGTAACTGTCTCAATAAAGTCTACCATGTTAGGAGGCATGATCTGCCCTTAACAAAGACAAACTGGGTAGGGTCCAATGTTTGGAGGTTCCCAATGTCTCTGTTAAGAAGTTCCATGATGATGTGCTCCATAGACTTGCAGACCAGGCTAGTCAGGCTTATAAGGCGATAGTTCCCAGAGTCTGTTGTGGCTCCACCTTTGTGGAGCAGGATAACTGTTGCTGAGTGCCACTCTATGGGTATGTAGCCTGTAGAGAGGCTGAGTTTGAACAGTGTGTTTAGGTGAGGGGTTAGTTAATTTTGGAGCTCATGTAAGACACAGCCTGGGACACCGTCTGGTTCCACTGAAGCTGTGTTTTTGGCTTTGGATAGGACTGTTTTAACCTGTGTGTCAGTGATTGCCGTGGCTCTACATTCTTCTGGTAAGGTTATTGGCCCTTTAGGGGGTGAGGGAGGGTGAAGTCTGCATTAAACCTGTCTGCCAGAATGTTGGCAATATCAGTTGGTTCAGTGTATTTTTTGCCATTCTGCACTAACTCAGAGTAGATCTGAAAGTTTCCACTTAGGTTCTTGACAAAGCTAAAGAATGCTTTGTGGTTATCTTTGGATTCCTTGGTAATTTTTCTTTCGAAGCCAGCCTTGGATGATTTTATGAGGGATCATAGTTTCTTGCTGATACTGATCAGGGATGTCTTTCCTTCTTGGGATTTTACTCTTTTCTGTACTAGTTTTCTCCTTCTATTGTATAGCTTATTTATGGCAGGGGTCCACCAGACTGGTTTCCTTTTCTTGGAGTGAGTGAGTCTTGGTTTTGCTTGTGATAGCATGATCCATACATTCTTGCAGGTGCTCATAGAGTGCCTTTGTAAGGGGTTCAGCAGCTTGGACAGCATTGTCCTTTAGCATGGGGGCTTTGAACCTTTCCACCTCAGTCTTAAGTAACGTGAAGTTTGCTTTTGAAAAGTTTTTCACAGTGGTTGCCTTGATTGGGGTTGGGGGTGGAATGTGGATATCCAGAGTGATTAGACTATGGTCTGATCTAACCAGCGAGGGGTTGACCTCCAGTGTAGAATACTGGTCTCCCATGTTGGTGATGACCAGGTCCAATATGTTGTCACCTCTGGTGGGGGTGTTGACCAGTTGATCCAGGCTGTTAGAGTTTATAAATTCTAGGAAGCGTTGGGCAAGGGAGTTAGTACTTGAGTATTTCTCCCAGTTAATGTTTGGGTAATTGAAATCACCCAATATTAGGGCGTTTGGTAGAACCTTCATATTTTCCAGTGTCTCCAAAAACACAGAATGGGGGTCCTGGGTCATGGTGGGGGATCTGTAGCAAGCTACAATTTGAATTGCAGTTTTGAACATTGTTAGTTACACATGGATGATCCCCGAGGCATTGTGCTGTGCCACTAACCTGGAGGTGTGGGTATCCTTGATGAATATGGAGACACCTCCGCCTTTTGTATTTTGGTCCGGGTTCTGTGGCCAAAAAGTATGGCATGAGTTATAGCCTGGTAGTGCTGGGGTGCTCTCTGGAGCCATAAACCAGGTTTCTGTTACTGCACATATATCGATGTTCTCCATACTGGGGAGTGCCTCGAGTGCATGCATTTTGAGGTTTAGACTTCTAGCGTTGAGTAGCATTGCCCTCAGTTTTTGGTTACTTGTGCTTTTTACAGTGGTAGGTTTGTCTTTTGAGCCTTTCCTAAAAAAGGCACTATGGGGGCAGCAAAAGCCTTGGCCAGTATTCAAAAGCCTAAGGGTGACAGGTGCAAGCCATCTCTTGCGAAGCAACATGGCTTGTCGAGCATGTCATCCCAGGTGGACAGATATTGAATCCCCTTTGAATGACACCAGAAACTTAGTCAATTGTTGAAATTGATCATTTTTTCTTTATACTGTGGCATCATTCTTGGTGAAGGCAGGATGCTACTCAGGGTCAGGGTTATACCGGCCTCGGCTATGTGATCAGAGAGCTCTTCCATGTCTCTTTTCATGTAGTCCAGGGAGGTATGTCTCAGGTCATTCACACCAACATGGACAATGACAGAGTCATATTTGTACTTGTTCTGGAGTGACCTGAGTGCTTGTGTTATGTGGCGGATTCTGGCGCCCGACAGGCAGCTAACTGTAACCTTCTCCTTGACCAGGCTAGTTAGTGGGACATCAGTGTGCTTGACTATAGAGTCGCCTATTACTAGTGTGTTGGGTATGTTATTTTGCCTTAAGGGCTGTGATTCCGTGGCACACTGATTATGTGAAGTATGTGTTTCATGGTTTGTGATGGGGTGTGGAGGTTTCTTGGGTGTCTGCTTTGGAGGTCTCTGTTGCTTTTGCAGATTTTTATTTAGTGCCTCCGAGCATGCTTTTGTGCATTTATGTGTGTTATTTGCCGATGTTGGTTTAGTAGGTCTATGTGAGACTGGTGGTGTGTTGCAAGTATTTTCCTTCTCCTCTTGACTGTCAGCTCCAGTCTTGGGTTGGGAGAGCTTTGCCTCCAGTTTGGCTGCATAATTGCATCTCTCGCATATATTAGTGTTTGCTGGTAGGAGGAGAGGGTTGTCTGTGTACATGAGGCAGTTGTAACATTGCTTCAAAATGCCCAGATTCACCAGTTGGACTGGAGAGTACACCTGAAACTGCCCTTTGGACATGCTTGAATAGGTAAAGTGAGCCGTTTTACTGATTGGCTGGTAGGAACGAATAGAGATCCTTGTCCTTCAGGACAGTATAGGGGGTCTAGTGCTAGGGTTAATTAGTGCTTGCTCTGAGTTTTGAGCAAGTGCTGGGCTGTGAAATGAATGGTTTGAGTGCTTAAGTTGAAAGTTTGTCTAGTTCCAAGGGAAAAATTGAAGAGTAGACTTCATGGAGCCGGGAATAGTTTAACCCTAGCTAACCGGCGCTGCCCGGCATGCAAAACCACCAAATTGTTTTTTTTATAGCAGGGAAATGAAAGAGAGAGAAATTAGCCCATAATGGCCAATAAACTACTAACTTCTGGGCTACAACAAACAAGGTGCACAAATTTCAGAAAGAAACAGATCAAATAAGCAGGCACAATAAGCCTTTAACCAGAAATTCCCAGCTCAGGAGGGCAGAATCTAGCCTATCCTCCCACAAAAGTGCAGACCACAAACCTTCTTAATGTAAAATAACTGGCCTGAAGCCCAAGTGCTTAAACCAGAACTAATGCACTTTTAGAATAACTGACAATGAGCCTTCAATCAGCAATTCCCAACTCAGAAGGATGTAAGCTACATGCCCTGCCACAACAATGCAGTCCACCAACCTTCTTAATGTAAAACAACTCATTCCCTAGGTCCCTACCATGTCAGTATATGTGCTATGCGTTGCTTCCTTGCCAAGGCCTGGGCATACTGGGCATGCCTCCTTCTGCCTACATGGGTAAGTTCAGTTTGTTCCTCCTCCAAGTGCCTCTGTGCCTGTGATGGCCTTGGCAATGGTGGGGGGCTGTGTGGCCTTGCCCCGTGCTGTTCCTGCAGTGGCTGTTTCTGCAGGATCATATTGTGTAGCATGGCACATACTATGAACATTTGTGTACATGTAGTTGGAGTGTACTGCAAGGCTCCACTGGATATGTCTAGGCAGTGGAACCATGACTTGAGCATCCCAAACACATGCTCTATTATGATTCTGGTTTGTGCGTGTGCCTCATTATGGAGCTCTTGTTCAGGTGTATGTGCATTTCTGATGGGTGTCATCAGCCATGGCTCCAGTGCATAACCAGAACCCTCAACTAGGTGGCCATATGGGATGTCCCTATTGGCAAATGACTGGTTCAGCTGTGTCATATGCCAGATGTGGGAGTTGTGACAGCTTCCAGGGCTGCCAGCACACACATTCAAGATAATGCCTTGGGCATCGGACACAACCTGGCAAATGATGGAGGGGAAGCCCTTGCAGTTTATGTAGACCCTATCCCGCTCACCGGGTGGTGCTTTGATGTGTATTTGCATGCAGTCTATAGCACCCACTACCTCAAGGTATTCTGCTATTTGGTAGAAGAGATGCATATTGCTGGTCAATGCCTCACAGGTGCTGAGGAAATATATGTGCTCACCGGCATGTGCTGACATGGCATCCAGGAATTAGTGAAATATCCTGGATTCTGATGCCTATGAGATCCCCATGATGTCCCCAGTTGCTCTTTGCAAGGTACCTGTGGCTAGTATTCTTAAGCCTACACATACTTTGGTATCCACTGGGATGGATTCCCCTCTGTTGATTCTGTGTGTGAGGCGTGGCCGGCACAGCTCAACAATTTGCTGTAGAATGTCCCTGTCCATCCTATAGCGCTCCACTATCTCCAACTCTTGTAGCCCCTGGTAGGTTACCTTGGGTCTGTACACTCTTCTCCTTCTCCTCACTGTGGGTTAGTCGTCAGCATTCACATTCTCACCACCCTCAGCCTCTTGCACATATTCATGTATGAGAGTGACAGCAACCACTAACATTTTGTTAGTTTTGTCAGGTAAAATTTCCCCATCTGTGTACACCGGTGGTGTAGAGTTTGTGGGAAAAAACAGGCTGGAAGTTGTTTGTATAGTTTATAGTAGTGTGCTAGGCTGTTCCATGTGTAATTGGCTGATTCTGATACATTTCTCCTGCTAGCTATGCTACTTCTCCTTGATTGCCCTCCTACTGCTGTTTTCCCTTCCCATTGCCTTCCTGTTTAATCCCCGAGAAGCGGCGAGCATACCCAGTGCTCAGATGTGAACAGAACTGCTATTTCCTGTTTTTTCTTTTCTTTTTTTTTTTGTTTAAAACCCAGTGTGTGGTGCGCACACATGATTAGGCAATGTAAACACTGCTAGGCAGCCTCAGACACACCCCCTCCCTTAGCTGTGCTTAGCTAAGGGCAAACACGGGCCACAGAGCTCCAATAAGCTTACAGCATGCATTACACTCCCCCTTATGAGGTCATCTATCTCTTATACTTTTACAATGGTGTTGCTGCACCTACACGGTTGGGTGCAAGCAAACACTGAGAGGAAATCTGTGATTCAGTATCAGTCCCCTCATTTGCATAAAACTCAGCCTTCCCCCTTAGCAACCACTATTCCCAGGTATTGCTGTCTTATGCATGCTATTGACTATTATAACAAAATGCTGATTTGGGTTTAAAAGTTTATTTCTTTTTTTCTTATTTTTGGGCCGATCCCATTTGTGCACCACTGCCCTACACTTAAACAGCCGAAATTGGCCAAAAAAAAATAAAAGTTATTATTTATAATTTTGCAACTATTTTTCATGCCAATGGCCATATATGTGGCCATTGGTATGCCTACTACATTGAATACATGCTTTCTTTCGAGCTGTCATGCCTCCGTTTTGTAATTTGCAGAAATGTATTCGGTTAGCAACCAAATACATTTCTGCAGGTTACACTATTCCTTCATGGATGCCTGCCTGCTTCTTGCATCACTAATTCACCTCATTTGCATGGTTTTCACCAGCAAATGAGGTAATTAGCATATAGCAGTGGCGTCTTTGTGGGAATAGTGTGGGCATAGTGTCTGCATCGCTCATCAGCCATATTGCATGCAGCAGCTCTTGCACTATTCCTGCACTCTGTGCAGAGCTTGCTGAATCCAGGGGACTGACTTAGAACTGGTGTGAACCAGGGGAGTCTGACTGTTTAATTAAAACAAAGCATCATAATGGCCTGAGATGGGTGTTGATGCAATGTGATTTTTGCCCAGTGCTCTAAATGTCAAAGTGAAGAAATTCAATGAAGCGCTGGTAAACAGTAGGAGTAACTATGGCTCTCTTAAGGTAGTCAAATGCCTCATCATCTAATTAGTGATGCACATGAATGGATGAATGAGATTCCCACTGTTCCTACCTACTATCTAGTGAAACCACAGCCAAGGGAACGGGCTTGGCAGAATCAGTGGGGAAAGAAGACCCTGATGAGCTTGACTCTAGTCTGGCACTGTGAGGGAGCTGGCAGAAATGTCACCCCTGTACTGATGGCTTTTCTTGAGTCAACAGATTTTCTAAACTACAGCATCTGATAGCATAACCTGGTTGATGGAAACTAAATCACTGCAAAGAGGAGTACAGCATCAGATATGACTGTTCTTAAAGCTACATTTTTTAGAAAGAAGCATTACTTGCCTGAGCCATCTACTGTAGTCAGCGTAATTGGCAGGATACTTTAACAAGTTCTATTTGTTGGAGTTTAATTGGATTGGGAAGGGGGCAGGGAATAATGCAGGCAGCAGTATTCGATGACATGTTGGTAGCTGTTTTAATAGAAAGTGGTTTTGATGACATGGCACTTTGTCCACTTTCAATTAAGTACAGTCAGACATGGAGACAATTTTATAGGGAAAGCTTCCAGGGGGAGACACACACTTCCAAAAGAAGCTGGTGATGTGGCTACTTGAGGGGAAGGGGACTGGCAGTAGCATTAGGCCTGAACTTAAACAACACCAACTATAAGGTACTTGACTTTTTTTGGAAAGGGCTGCTTCTCGATAACAGCTAATATAGTTAACAGCAAGCCAGAATTTAGATCACAGTTATCAAAAGATATTAGAATTCCTTCGGAAGGGGAATTGGGTAAATCATAGGGGGTGCTGTCCATACCACAACACAGCAGGCCACATGCATGTGGTTCTGGCAGGTTCCAAGAGGGACGTATCCAGCAGACAAGTGTCATCATCAGAGAAGAGTACCATATCTGGGCTTCTGCCTGGTAGTGCCCTTGGACCCCCTGGCAGGCACAGCTCCCATGTCCGTGGCTAGATACAGTCAATTGTACACCCAGCCATGTACAGTCTGCAGCTGTCCAACAAACTCCTGTATAGGGCAGCCACATTGCAGAAATGTGTGCATACATACACACACACACATCACCAACACAGTTAGGGCACCTCCATACCTATACACACCACGTCTGCACAGCCCATTTAATAAAGAACCCCCTAACCCACACAGACATGATGTCAACAAAATGGTTCAGCCCAGGCCTCTGGCAAACCCACAACACACCCTGTGCATATGATGATACCTGTACCACATCCCTGTCATCCATAATATCAATGCAGGGACAGGGTAATATGGTTCTGATGCACATGGTGATTGTAATAGAGTGCTGCAATGTACTGCAGTGTAAGATGTTGTCAGGGGTAATGTGTAATGCATACATGTCGGGTAGTGTAGCCATGCAACTATGATGACTTTCACACACCCTGTGCATATGATGATACCTGTGCCACATCCCTGTCATCCATAACATCAATGCAGGGACAGGCTAATATGGTTCTGATGCACACGGTGACTGTGATAGAGTGCCACAATGTACTGCAGTGTAAAATGTAGTCGGGGTAATGTGCACTGCATACATGTCAGGTAGTGTAGCCATGCAGCTATGATGACTTTCACACACCCTGTGCATATGATGATACCTGTGCCACATCCCTGTCATCCATAACATCGATGCAGGGACATGCTGATATGGTTCTGATGCACACAGTGACTGTAATGGAGTGTGGCAATGTACTGCAGTGTAGAATGTAGTCAGGGGTAATATGTACTGCATACATGTCAGGTAGTGTAGCCATGCAGCTATGATGACTTTCACACACCATGTGCATATGATGATACCTGTGCCACATCCCTGTCATCCATAACATCGATGCAGGGACATGCTGATATGGTTCTAATGCACAGGGTGAATGTCCTAAGGTTTAGCAATGCAATGCTGTTGTTTTCAGATGGAATGATTAATGCTTACATGTCAGGGTGTGTAGCTGTCCAGCCATGAGGCATTATAGCTGTTATTAACACTGACTGATTGTGGTCTCCCCATAATGTATTCTGCTTGTGTTCTAGGTGTCTATGTGTCAGCATGATGTTGGTCTGCTGTCCTTTCCTACCAGCGGTGTGGCACTGTGTTGACACATTGACTGTGTCATATCCCGGCTACAGCTGAACACAGGTAACAGGTCTGTATAACAGATACTGCATGTGCCACATGGCTGATAGGTCTGAGGGTTGTATACATGAGAGTGCATGGCGGCTGATGTAAGCAGCTCTTCTACAGTGGACAATGGTAAGTGTGCTGGGTGGCACACACCAAATGTTTGTGAATAACATGCACACAGAGCCTTTGGTGTTGATGCAATACTCAGAGAATACTGTTCACATGGAAGTATTTCATTTTGCTGTGAACTCATTTTGACCTATGTAATTCCAGCAAGACCAAATTGCCAAAACATCATATCAGTAAATAATCAGCCCACCAGTTTAATGTCATTAACAATGGTACTGGCAGGGTATATGTCCTCTTTCCCAATGTAGTGTTATCCTGGAGTTGGTAAACATAGGTGTGCTTGTGTGGGTGGCACAGCCCCCCACTTTGGAAGATTTGGGATGATGTAGAAACACACATAGTGTGATTAAAAACTACTTAACCTGTTAACATAAACTGTACACTATAACGGCACACTAAGCAGGGGTATATGCACAACAATAACCCCAATGTGGGTGGCTGTGCCCACAACAACCACACCCATGTATATATACCAACTCCAGTATTGCTGTACAGCTGTACAGTGGGGAAGAGGGCATTTACACATCCACTAATAGTTTTGATTGAATGTATTTCCACAAGATGATTGCTTTGAAATGTTACCTTTAGCCAGTTAGTTTGCAGACAAATGATCTCCTGGGACATATATTTTCTGCAAACTGAAGTAGATCCCTTCACATACGCACATACTTACTTGGCAACACTGAGAGTAGAACCCCTACCTAGGTACTTTTTGCTACTAATATGTTTGGCCTTAATTGCACACACCACAGAGCTTTTAGGGTGAGGTGTGTCCCAAGTTTCCTGCTAAGTGGAGAACATTACCAGACCTTGTACAGTATGGTAATGGGGGATGTACTGGGTGTTAATGAACAATACATAGTATGACATGCTGTCATATACACATTGCCAAACACATACAGTCATAGACACATTTGACAGACCTGATTTTAGCAGTGCTAATTACCTTGTCAGTGAGTCCATTCTGTTACAAAGTTTTTACACACAGCACATACATCATTGGGCTGGATAGTGCAATCAGTTATCTGTATGGTTGATGGCGACAGTGGTCCTCACACAGTGGACCTTGGGACATGTACTGGGGGTACCATGGTGTAAAGACAGTGTACCCAGCATCCACACCCACATTGGATATTGTACTCACTGAAACCCATGATAATGCTCTGACATACCCACAATCAAACATTGACCAGGACTGTAATACAAACCATTGTCTATATAATCAGTGCTACAACAGGGATATGCATTTATTGCACATGCCACAGGGATAGTAGGGTGAGGGTTTGTCATGGCTCTCCTAATGTCAGCAACATCACTATCCCTTATAATGTATGGCAAGGTTTATTGTATTTGGAGAATGTGGCCTCAGAATGCTGTCTCCTACAAATATGCATACTCACATACAATTGCACACACATACACAAACTTGCCAGGATTCAGAGGGTAACCTACACCTATCTCCCCATTTGTAGAACAGTGTTATGCTGGCACTGCAAGCTCCAGGTAGCCCATAGGGTGAAGAGTGTAACAAGTTACATTTAATGTCAATTACAGCAGCAGCCATTTCTACGTATAGCAATGGGGGGTGTAGTGGATGAGAAGGTCCTCAGAGTATTTTCAACCACAGGTTTACAAACACACAGACACTGTTATTCTCAGTAATGCACACTGACACATTTGTCAGCCCTGAGGTCCATAAGTGCATGTGTTCCTAGGTGTGTACCAGGCTAATATCCATGAAGAGATGAGAAGAGTAGGGCATGTGTGTATACTGGTATCATGCCACCTGACATTTGTCAGCAGGCCATCTATCAACCGATGCCACTTGAGTGATCTCCAGGGAGACAGCTAAATGCAACATCCAATCATCTGGTTTTCTCTTGCAGAGGGCCAGTGAGGTGCTCCAATTGACATGCATGCAACATATATTACATAACATGGCCAGTGTCTGGGTTAGAGACCTGTACCCAAGCATGGTCTGTTGTAGTCTGGTTAAGGTATCAATGGCATGTGGTGCATACAGGGTGGGGTTTCCTAGCTGTGGCATTCATAACACAGGTGGGCAGACATGTCAGTGTCAGTCAATCAGAGATTGCCTGTCAGCAGGCAAGAGGGATACCTGACATCTGCGCATCTGTACAGAGGACAGACAGAAATTAGCTAACCAACAGGTTATGCATTAGTATGAATGTTTTGACAGATAGATGTCTGACACTGATAGGTATGCCATTACTACATGACAGCAGCCCTCAATTACATGTCCTAAACACATAGTAGTCTACAGTTAATATCCACATATCAGATCAATATCCAATAGGTGATACTTAATAACATGCACCTCACACACAAAGAACACGATAGTCAGTACTCAGAGTCCAGCTTTGCATGCAGGGGTTTACGGTTCCAGTACTACAATCTGCAATCTACTCTTACTAAGAAAAGCACTGTTAAAAGTAGTAATGTAATAATACAATACATGCAAGTGTGACTGCATATAACCTGGGATACTACCCATGTATGAAACACATACAAAGAGAAAAGATTGTGGTACTAGCCATGTATACTCAGGTGTCCCATACAGTATACTCCCACCCCTTGCTACTGTAACAACAGCACATAAAAGCATGTTATGTACATGGAATTAAATACACTTATTAAAGATGTCATTACCCTGCTATTTTATCAGACTGGAATGTGATCACTGGTTACCAGGGCTGCACTAAGCTTAGCAGATGTAAGCATTGCTTAAATGTAAATGCTAAGCAGATTTGTGCACTGATAAGCAAAGCCTCCATGGTGTAAGCACCTTTACAATTAAACGTACGTTAGCACCACTTACCATCAAGCAAACCTGCTTAAAGCTGCTCAAAACTGCATTAACCACTCTGTATGCAACAGTCCTTGGTCTGCCTAGCAACAAAATAAAGAGCCCTTGAATCCAGGACCCTGTAGACGATAGTCAAATCACTTAACCACTAAGCCTTCTGAGCTGTACAAATGTCTTTTGCTTGTTTAAATATATCATTCAGTACAAGTACTGAATAGTAGCGAACAACAGCTTTGACTAATACAATTGTTTACTACTTGTTAGTGTAAATATTGTTGAATCAGTCATGTTTTTATATCTAAATATTAATAGATATATATTTATACATATGTGCCTATATGTATACATGTACATACACACATATATATTTATATATATATGTGTGTGTGTGTGTGTGTGTGTGTGTGTGTGTGTGTGTGTGTGTGTGTGTGTGTGTGTGTGTCTATATATATATATATATAACATATGCCCATAACATGTAGTGGAGTCATACCTCAGCACCATAACTCACAAGCTCTTAGTGCAAGGGAACGTAATGTATGTATTGCAGTTATAAATGTAGACTGTTGCTACAGTAACAGGGGTTGTGTCGACAGACATGTTGTGTAAGAAGGCTCTTCTGAAACTGACATGTATGCCATTGGTTACTGAGAGACACCATAAAATCATCATAGTGAAGTACCACACAAATCACAGTAATGATCACGTGGAATACAGCAGAAATATGACCAATAAATGAGGACAGTCTAAAACAATCTGGTCAATCCAGAGGTATACACAGAACTCCTTAGTGCAAGACGTGTGGACCAAGCCTGACAAAGGGGATGTGTACAGCCATGAAAATGGGGATATAACACAAATACTGGAGTAGATAAGCTCACACAGTTGATGCATTCATACCCTCCTGTCTGTCTTAACACATATTAACTGGAGGAGCAGAGGTCCCAAGCCCACATACTTCCCACTAGTTAGTGACATACATCTTCACAGCATCCCACTGCTTTGTCAGAAATATGCAACATGTATGGTGGCCAGGCAACAGTGCATCTGACAAATATCTGGACATAATATCACACTAGGCTAAATACACTGAGCTGCTAGGCATGTCACAAAGCACTGTGCAAACTACAGGCAGACTGCCACAACACTGACCCACGTTTCTTATGGGGGAGTGCAAATGTAATTGCAAATATAGCAGGCACTACAGGCCTGTAACAGCACGGAGTAACAGATACCAGTGTGAAAGTTCATTCCCACAACCAATCTCAATATAGTCACAGTCACATTATGGTAAGCCTAATTAATAGTACAGTATATGGACTGTGTGAGCAAAACCATCCTATTTGCCACTCACACACTAACCCTACATATACTGGCCCAATTCACAGTGTAGTCTGATGCCTGACTGTGGTATGGGACATGTCTCAGTCTTGCCCTACAAACATATACTCTGATAGGGTACCAGAAACTGGAGCAGCATGCAGCATCAGATAGAACAGGACCAAGAACACTGACATCTACCACAGTCTGTACACAGGCCAAGTAACATATTCACAATACACTGCTACACAATACTAACACTCTGTCAACAATCACCATAAGTACACAGACCTCACTACTGTACAGACTACAACAGAATGTCCAGGTTTTGTCCTCAAATATAAGGCCTACTATACATAACATGTTTAGCAGTCTGATATACCACTGGCTTGTTATCAGGAATTATGTCAGTAAATAATGATATACTGTACATATGCACCTCTTACTGCGTGACATTTGAACAAACAGTGACAGAAATGGGGTACAGGGGCACAAACAAGGCCCAATATTGACATATTTCTGTGACAAACTGAGAAAATTGTTGGTGCAACAGGGTTTGTTCTGACAAATCACTTCTGAGGGATATGAAGTCAGTAACACACATGGATGTCACCATTTACTGACTGCAATCATCAGAGTATGCTACTGCATTTCTAAAGACAGAAAATGTGTGAGTAACACACCACATCTAAGACTACAAACTCTGGCCAGAGTGCAGATAGCCCTACAGGTGAGAGTTTCCTCAACCACATAACACTGCCATGCCAGACTTTAAATCATGCAGAACAGCCATATCCATGCAAACCCTGTTAAACCAACATTGTTTCAAATGTAGAACAGCAAGACTTACATTCTGTCCTCATGTCTGCAACATCCCCCTCCTGTTTGTAGGCCTGTCTCCACAATGTTTGTTGTAAGAGGTATTTCCAACTACCCTCTGTGATGCTGTTTGTCAGACACCCACATGAGGTCCTGCTTACAGTGAAGGAAAAGCAATACCCACATGAAGTGCTTAGTTATAGGGGTGTGTTTCTATGCAATTGTCTATAAAAATGATACCACAGCTGTACCGCATGCAGTTAACAAGTGGGGGACTCCAATTCATGCACAGGCCATCAGCTGATCGCGATTATTACCTACAAAAGTCAAGCTGCTGTCTATGCAAAACAGATGTATTTTTCCACATCTACCAGAGAGACAGAGACAGAGACAGAGAGAAAGTAAGAAAGGAAGGGAGAAAGAGCCAAGCATATTTGTGTATGATCCGTGGGTGGAGAGTGGTATTCGGATATTATAACAGTTGCCTATATTGTTTACTAATCCATATTGTCACATAGTAATTGCACATGGCAGTACACATTTATGGCTGTGGATTGTCTACATCAACCTCCACAGTGCTTGGAAACTGTTGGCCTTGTAATGTGGACATTGGGACATAGGTTCTCAATATAATAATGTAGCAAAACCCACACTGCAATACATCCTGTCATTACACACTCACCCCAACAGGATACTGATAGCACTCACACTTACCAGTACTGAGATTCAAACCCCTACCTGACTATGCATTGTTATTACAGTGTTAGGGAGTTATTACATGCACCACAAAGCTTGCATGGTGGAAAGCTGTCCAAAGGTATCTATGAAGGTGAGTGACGTCAGCAGCAGTGCTAAAGAAGGGGTAAGGGAAGCGTATTATGTGTGAATGTCCACAAAATCAGGTGTCAACAAAGACACACACACACACACACACACACACACACACACACACACACACACACACTCTCTCTCACACAAACACACACATTATCACAGCTGCCAAGACCAGTATTAGAACTCCTACCTGACTAGTTTGCTACACTACAACATTACACAGTTATCGCAAATGCCACAGAACTTTTAGGGCTGAAATGTGGTCAAAAGGTTTTTTCAAGATGACTGACATCAGCAAGAGTGCTAAAGTAGGGCAATGGGAGGTGTAGTGAGTGTGAATGACCTCAAAATCATCCATCTCCACACACACACATATACACACACGTGCACACACGCACACACACACACACACACACACACACACACACACACACACACACACACACACACACACACACACACACACACACGCGCACACACACACACACACACGCACACACATATACACACATTTTCCAGTACTGAGATCCATAGGTTCATTTCGTCACAGGTGTGCAGTAGGTGAATGGGCCTGAAGGCGCTACAAGACTAGGCCAAGGGAATACATTGGCATCAGGCCACATGACAATAGTCCCCAGTGTGGCTCAGGGGTGTAGTCCCTGGAGTGGACCCCAGGGGTGGATATTGTATTCACCATTCACTCATCTGGGTTACTATTGTGGGTGGCCAGTGATGTGCACTGATTCCCATGTATGTGATCTATATTCCATAACATGGACAGTGTCTGGGTTGTGGCACATGTCCCACATGCATGTTCTTTGACATGTGGAAGTGTGCTTTAGGTCTCTGGGGCATGTTGTGTGGACAGATTGGTATCTTCTGATGTAGCATTCCTGACCTCATTTGGTGACCCCTGGCTATGTAACTGAGGTAGTGATTGCACCTATAGTGACAGAAAGATACGGGTATTCATTGGAGTTAATGGCATCTGTCCATACAGGGTATATGTATAAGGCATGGTATTCCCTTTGTGGGGTACTTTTGTGGACTCTACAGTTGTTGCAGGCATCCAGTGGGGAACATGGCAAAAGGTCCACTGTGCACATTTATTTGGTTACTGAGGGGATGTAACAGGGTTCCTTGTACTTTTACTTGCTGGATAACACACACTCAGTCAGGAGCTGTAACACATCAAAGTACTTTCTGATGTCAGTGGCACTGTTGTGGTCAACAGGCATTTAGTCCACTGCAATCACACCATAGTTACTATCTGTGAGGCGATATGCAGGGAACTACCAATATAGTGGTTGTTGACTAGCCAAGTGTGTTTGTGTATGAGACAAGGGTGGAGAGTGTTATCTGAGTAATAGAAGGGTTGCCTATATTGTACACCAATCCATACTGTCACATGTAGGGCTGTGGATTGTCTACACCAACTTCTCTGGTGCTTGACATCTAGTGGCCTTTTAATGTGGACATTGTGACATATACTAGGTCCTTAACATAATAATTTAGCAAAACCCCCACACAGGATACTGATGACACACACACTTGCCAGTACTGAGATTCAACCCCCTACCTCACTACTCATTGCTACTACAGTGCACCACATTTATCACATGTGCCAGATAGCTTATTGGATGGGTGCTGTCCCAAGGTATTTCTAAGGTTAGGAACATCACCAGCCCTTGTAAATACTGGCATTGGGTGATGTAGTTGGTGAGAGATCTCAAAAATAATTTTACCCTACACACACATTTACATTTGCTAGGGGTGAGGTTCAAACCTCTATCTAACAATATTTTCAGTCCATTATGTTACACATTTACCACATGCACCACTGACCTTACATGGTTTAGGGTTGGCAACAAGTACTTCTAAACTGGGTGATATCTGCAGGACTCTTAAAGTCAGGCACAGAGATATGTACTGGGTGTAAATGGGGCCAAAATCTTTGGGGTACAGACATACATATGTACATACACAAACACTTGCCACAGATGAGATTTAAATCCATACTTATGTAGTTAGTGCTATTACATTGTTCTGCATTTATGGCACAGACCATGGAGCTTACATGTTGGAGACCTGTGCCAAGGTTTCTTTCAAGCTGTGTAACATCAGCAGCAGTGGTAAAGGAGGGGGGGTAGGGGAAGTGTTGTAAGTGTTAATGACCGCAAAATCAAGTCTCTACAAGGATACACACACTCTCTCACACAAATGCTCATATTTACAGTTTCCAGGATCAGGATTAGCATTCCTATCTAATTAGTATGCTACACTATAGTATTACACAGTTATCGCAAGTGCCACAGATCTTATATGTTGAAATACTGTCCAAAGATATCTTTGAAGGTGACTAACATCAGCAGCAGTGCTAAAGGAGGTGTAAGGGGAGAGTAGTAAGTGTGAATGTCCATAAACTCAGGTATCGTCAAAGACACACACTGTCTTATACAAGCACACAGTTACCATGTCTGGAATTAGATCTCCTACCTAACTAGTATGCTACGCTGTAGTATCACATCGTTATCGCAAGCACCATGGAGCTTACATGTTGGAGACCTGTGCCAAGGTTTCTTTGAAGCTGAGTGACATCAGCAGCAGTGGTAAAGGAGAGGGTAGGAGAAGTGTTGTAAGTGTGAATGACCACAAACTCAGGTCTCTACAAAGACACACACACTCTCTCACACAAACACACACAGTTTCACAGTTGCCATGTCTGGGATTAGAACTCTTATCTAGCTAGTATGTTACACTATAGTATTATGCAGTTATCACAAGCACCACAGAGCTTATAGGACTACCATGTATACAAAGAGTTATTTCAAGGTGACTGACATCAGCAGGCCATGCTAAAGTAGGGCAATGGGAGGTGTAGTGAGTGTGAATGGCTTCAAAACATTAATCTCCACACACACACACACACACACACACACACACACACACACACACACACACACACACACACACACACACACACACTTTCACAGTTGCCATATTGGGGATTAGAACTCCTACCTAACTAGTTTTCTACACTACAGTATTGAAACATATCACAAGCACCACACAGCTTATAGGACTGAGAATTGGACAGAGTTTTTTCAAGGTGACTGGAATCAGCAGGAGTGATAACATGGGCAATGGGAAGTGCAGAGTGTGTGAATGGGCCATAAATAATTTCTCTAAAAACACAAACACACAGTCACACACAACTTTACATTTGACAGGACTGGGTATACAAATGCTAGATGAATACTAATTTGTGATATCTTATTACACAGTTATCAGAAGCACCACAGACACTATAGGGCTAAGGGCTACCAAAAGGAATGTCTACAGTGATTGACATCAGCACATCATGTGATATCAGCCAATTGGATGTGTGGTGGGTGGGACAGGCCTCATAATGGAAATCTCTCTGTCACTGTCTGTCTCTCTTCCCCACATTTGTGTGTGTGTATGTTTGACATATTATAGTGTGTTGGCCTTGGATATGTGTGAGTATTCCTATCCAATGTGTGTGCAAAGCATGAATGGTGTACATTGTGGTGTGTGTGCATGGACATCTGTGACTGACAGATATCTATAGATCACTGTGTTGTCAGACATGAGCTTCATTTTTCTAAGTGTAGGAGCATGCCCAGTATGACCTTCTGTATTGAGTGTGTGAATCCATTTCAGGTAGGTTGTACTCCAGTCCAGGGTTTGGTGTTCTACACCTACAGTTAGCAACCTGTTTCTGCAGAATATCTGTAGATGAGTTGACAATATGGAGTCACAATGGGTGACAGATAGTGGAATACTATAACTATTGCTGTCTGTGCTGCTTGTGTTACAAGGTTAGTGTTAGCAGAGATATTCAGACATAGGTACTGTTTTACATTGTGATGTATTATGTCATCAGCTACTAAAAGATATACTTATTTGTTCACAGTTATTTCCTGGGCAATACAAGATGAATGAAGCCATGTCCAGTATTATGGTCTGCAGCCTACATATTCTTGCACACTCATGCCATTCTGGAGGGGTAGGCGCAGGTACTTGCTGATGGGTCTGTGTAAATGGTCCAGCACCTTGGTACTATGGTGGCTGAGGAGCCCCTTCTTGTACATATATCGACGCAACAGAATGGCCATATCCTGCTGTGGCCATACCTCTCAGCTGTACAGATTCACCCAGGTTACCCAGATTCAGGGCTCATATATCTGGACAGTTCCCCTTCACATTGTGGTTTGCAAGCAGGTTTGTAGCCACCCATTACTGGGTTTGCAGGCAGGGGTAGCATGGGCACACATCAGATTTTCAGATTTCACACACTCCATGACGTCCATGCTTCTACACCCCACCACCCACTCTGTTATTCTATCCTCTTCTAAACATTATGTGAGTGATATCTGAGAAGTATCCCTATAGTTGGCCCTTCATCCCAGCGGTATTTAGGGTTTGGTCCACAGTTCATGCAGTAGGGCATGGGGGGGCATGCTACTGGGATTTGTCAACATGGCCTTGCATTTGTGTTCTGTTGATTGCATTATATTGTTAGTTGAGACCCCATGAGATACCATATATTGGCACTATGGGTGAGGCACAGGCTTTTGACAGAGGACTGTAGGCCATTTGGCAGTGATGCAGGCCATATGTAGCAGGCCAGTGCTTTCTGTCACTCCTACATTCCCTGGCTACAAGCCAGTGGATTCCCCTGGGGTGTCAGGGTAAGTGTGTGAGGTATTAATGGCAATAGTTCCTGTCTATATTAATCCATTGGTCTGGATGCTGGCAGGTTGCTGCTTACAGCTAGGGACACACCTGCATAGGACACCTCTTCAGCATGCTGCATTCTGTGGGTATTCCCATACAGAAGTGGGGGGTCATACTGTACTCATTCCCAACAGCAAGGATATGACCTGTGATAAACCTGTGACTGATGGTGGGGTGAGCTGAGTGCATGTGTGATAAGGAAGCAACTTGCAGCTAACTCACAGATATACATGGGACATACCCCTTATGCTGCCTTGTGCGGGGACATAGGCAGTCTCTCATTACTTCATAACTGTGCCTTTTTTGGTCTGCCAGTGATTGGCCAGACTACATCAGTATTCCATACTACACAGACAGCTAATGTGCTGCTAACCTGTATGTACAATTCCAAAGGTGTGTGCAGTTGACAGTTACATTTTATATATGCTGTCAAGGGTACTTCCACCTGTGTACTGTGTGTATGTCTGGGCCCACATTCATGGCATGTCCATCTTTCAGACAGTGACAGATATTGACATCTGGACAGTGAGTATGGATGACTGCTGACATGGATATTGCTGAGAAGCATTGTGGTTGGCACTGCAGTTTTCAGAACATGGCCTTGTCATCCACAGTACTGCCCATAGGCAACCGAGACACAACCCTCCATGCCTACATGCTGACCACTTCCAGACAATATTGAACACACAACAACCTAACACATGAACCCCTGCATATTGTACACATGCAACAATCTATCATGTAGATTGTGCCAGCTCGGGTACTCTGTGCTCCACTGTTATTACACCTCACACTTACATGTTACTGCATTTCTACATAGGGTTGTGGGGGGCATACATTTTAAACATTTGCTATGACTGTACTTGTATTTCAGGTACTCTGTTAGCTTCCATTTCATTTTGTACTCTGACCTATCATGCAGACTGGAGGCATATCAGTAGAGTACAGATCTTGGGTTTTATTGGCCTACATTTCAATTTCAGACTTCTTACCCTTCAGAACTAACATACAACTGCCAGACCTGTTGTAGTCTGTCTGCGTAGGTCAAGAGGGGGGCTATTAACCATTGCTTTCAATTGAAGGCCTTACCCAGCCTTTCTTTATGGTCATCTACACCTGTCCTGCTGACTGAGGCTGGTGATGGGTATGTGTGCCTCACTGACATGCATGTGTGTGTCCTATGGACACACATTTGGGCCACCACATGTACTGCAGTGGGATTTATCACCTTGTGTAGTACTGCCTAGTATGCTGACATCAGTATATGTTATGGATTTTATGCTGCCCATATAGGTGTCCACTATCTGATGCCATCCCATTCAGCCACCCAATTCCCTTGCATGCTCATGTCCATACCATAGCCACAACTATCAGAACATAGCACTCCATTCAACAATTGATAGGAAGAGTGACTTACCTTGTAGCTGTGCCAGTATTGAGGACGGTGGTGGAGGGCTGACTATGTCAGATGCACATAGTACACTGCCTATGCATGGTAAAGCACAGGTAGTGTCATATTTCGCATCCCTTTTACTGTATGTGCGAGTCAGAGAGAGGTGTCATAGGTTCATAGGTTCATAAGTAAGTACTAGGCTATCTGCCCAACGGCATCTATAAGCTTAGCCAGAACATGTTGGCTTTCGCTGCCCCCTTAGATTAGTTCCCTGTGCCGCTGTCCAACAGAGCCATTAGTTCCCTGTGCCTCTGTCCAGCAGAGCCACTGCAGTGATCCCTGGGGTAAATTTTCACTTTCCCATCCACTCATCAAGGTTTCTCTTGAAGAGTGTTAGTGAGGTGCTCTGCCTAATGTAGATTGGAATCCTGTTCCAAAGCATGGGGAGTCTCTTGGATGGGACTCGATCCCTCCAGCACATCCTATTTATCATTGTGGTGAGGTTGAGATTCCTAGAGCATGTGGCTCTTGGGGATTTGTGTTTTTTATTTATTTACTTTTTTTTAGGTGGAGCATGTCCATCAATTCTGGGTTGGACATGGCCTTGTATGTCAGGTAGAGATCACCTCTGAGTAAGCGATATACAACCAAGTACAGCTGGAGTTTCTTCAGTCGGGCTGCATAGGGCATCTGTTTGAGGCCAGTAATTCTCTTGGTGAGGTACGTCTGTGGTCTTTCCAGCTATTGTAGGTGTCTTGTAAGGTACATCCCAAATGGGGCGTTGTACTCTATGATGGGTCTGATGAGTGATGAGTAGAGGGGCACAATAACCTCTTTTGTTCTAGATGTGAACCCTTTTGTGATTAGGTGGACCACATAAAAGGATTTTCTAACCACCTTGGCAATATGATTATTAAAGGAGAGATTACTATTTACTTGGGTCCCCAGATCCCTCATTTACATTTTCTGTATTTAGGGGACTACCACATATGTGGTAGTTCGCGGGTACTTTGTTTTTTTCAAAGGGGATGACTATGGACTTTTTGGCATTTAGCTTGAGGCCATGATTTTGACACCAGATATCCATCCCAGTGAAACCCCTCTGGAGGATGTCTGTATCAGCCGGAGAGTCAATTATGGCCCCCAGTTTGCAGTCACCTGTGAACTTGGTCAGCCATAGTCCTCCTTTGCTTGCCTGTACCACTGAGAAGTATATACTGAACAGGAGGGGTCCCAGGACTGACCCCTGGGGGATGCCACTTGTAACCGGTATAGAGTCATACCTAGAGCCTGCAACTCTCACTGTGTGGGTTTTATCCATGAGACAGCTGACAACCCTTCTCATGATGTAGGAGTTTATGTTCAGGCTGGTGAGCTTGTCTATAATACCAGAATGAGGAATGGTGTCAAAAGCCTTTGTGAGGTCTAGGTAGGCTGTGTGGACCTTCTTTCCCTTATCTAAAGCCTTGGTAACTGTCTCAATAAAGTCCACCAGGTTTAGGAGGCATGATCTGCCCTTAACAAAGCCAAACTGGGTAGGGTCCAATGTTTGGAGGTTCCCAATGACTCTGTTAATAAGTTCCATGATGATGCGCTCCATAGACTTGCAGATCAGGCTAGTCAGGCTTATAGGGTGATAGTTTCCAGAGTCTGTTGGGGCTCCACCTTTGTGGAGTGGTATAACTGTTGCTGTGTGCCACTCTATGGTATGTAGCCTGTAGAGAGGCTGAGTTTGAACAGTGTGTTTAGGTGAGGGGTTAGTTCATTTTGGAGCTCATGTAAGACACAGCCTGGGACACCATCTGGTTCCACTGAAGCTGTGTTTTTGGCTTTGGATAGGGCTGTTTTAACCTGTGTGTCACTGATTGCTGGGGCTCTACATTCTTCTGGTAAGATTATGGGCCCATTAGGCGGTGAGGGAGGGTGAAGTCTGCATTAAACCTGTCTGCCATAATGTTGGCAATATCAGTCGGTTCAGTGTATTTTTTGCCATTCTGCACTAACTCAGAGTAGATCTGAGAGTTTCTACTTAGGTTCTTGACAAAGCTAAAGAATGCTTTGTGGTTATCTTTGGAGTCCTTGGCAATTTTTCTTTCGAAGCTAGCCTTGGATTATTTTATGAGGGATCATAGTTTCTTGCTGATACTGATCAGGGATGTCTTTCCTTCTTTGGATTTTACTCTTTTCTGTACTAGTTTCCTCCTTCTATTGTATAGCTTATTTATGACAGGGGTCCACCAGACTGGTTTCCCTTTCTTGGAGGAGTGAGTCTTGGTTTTGCTTGGGATAGCATGATCCATGCATTATTGCAGGTGCTCATAGAGTGCCTTTGTAAGGGATTCAGCAGCTTGGACAGCATTGTCCTTTAGCATGGGGGCTTTGAACCTTTCCACCTCAGTCTTAAGTAACATAAAGTTTGCTTTTGAAAAGTTTTTCACAGTGGTTGCCTTGATTGAGGGTGGGGTGGAATGTGGATATCCAGAGTGATTAGTCTATGGTCTGATCTAACCAGCAAGGGTTTGACCTCCAGTGTAGAACACCGGTCGCCCATGTTGGTGATGACCAGGTCCAATATGTTGTCACCTCTGGTGGGGGTGTTGACCAGTTGATCCATAGTGTTAGAGTTTATAAATTCTAGGAAGCATTGGGCAAGGGAGTTAGTACTTGAATAGTTCTCCCAGTTAATGTTTGGGTAATTGAAATCACCCAATATTAGGGCATTTGGACCTTCATATTTTCCAGTGTCTCCAAAAACACAGAAAGGGGTCCTGGGTCATGGTGGGTGATCTGTAGCAAACTACAATTTGAATTGCAGTTTTTCCTATTGTTAGTTGCACATGGATGATCCCTAGGCATTGTGCTGTGCCACTAACCTGGCGGTGTGGGTATCCTTGATGAATATGGAGACACCCTCGCCTTTTGTGTTTCGGTCCAGGTTCTGTGGCCGAAAAGTATGGTATGAGTTATAGCCTGGCAGTGCTGGGGTGCTCTCTGGAGCCATAAACCAGGTTTCTGTTACTGCACAGATATCGATGTTCTCCATACTGAGGAGTGCCTAGAATGCATGCATTTTGAGGTTTAGACTTCTGGCGGTGAGTAGCATTACCCTCAGTTTTTGGTTACTTTGCTTTTTACTGTGGTGGGTTTGTCTTTTCAGCTTTTTCTAAAAAAGGCACTATGAGGGCGGCAAAAGCCTTGGCCAGTATTTGAAAACCTACGGGTGACAGGTGCAAGCCATCTCTTTTGAAGCAACATGGCTTGTCGAGCATGTCATCCCAGGTGGACAGATATTGGATCCCCTTTGAATGACACCAGAAACTTAGTCAGTTGTTGAAATTGATCATTTTTTCTTTATACTGTGGCATCATTCTTGGTGAAGGCAGGATGCTACTCAGGGTCAGGGTCATACCGGCCTGGGCTGCTTGATCAGAGAGCTCTTCCATGTCTCTTTTCATGTAGTCCAGGGTGGTATGTCTCAGGTCATTCACACCAACATGGACAATGACAGAGTCATATTTGTACTTGTTCTGGAGCGACCTGAGTGCTTGTGTTATGTGGCAGATCCTGGTGCCCAACAGGCAGCTAACTGTAACCTTCTTCTTGTCCAGCCTAGTTAGTGGGACATCAGTGTGCTTGACTATAGAGTCGCCTATTACTAGTGTGTCGGGTATGTTATTTTGCCTTAAGGGTTGTGATTGCGTGGCACACTGATTATGTAAAGTATGTGTTTCATGGTTTGTGATGGAGTGTGGAGGTTGCTTGGGTGTCTGCTTTGGAGGTCTCTGTTGCTTTTGCAGATTTTTATTTAGAGCCTCCGAGCATATTTTCATGTATTTATGTGTGTTATTTGCCGATGTTGGTTTAGTAGGTCTATGTGAGACTGGTGGTGTGTTGCAAGTATTTTCCTTCTCCTCTTGACTGTCAGTTCCAGTCTTGGGTTGAGAGAGCTTTGCCTCCAGTTTGGCTGTATAATTGCATCTCTCGCATATATTAGTGTATGGTGGTAGGAGGAGAGGGTTGTCTGTGTACATGAGGCAGTTGTAACATTGCTTCAAAATGTCGAGATTCACCAGTTGGACTGGAGAGTACACCTGAAACTGCCCTTCGGACATGCTTGAATAGGTAAAGTGAGCTGTTTTACTGATTGGCTGGTAGGAACGAATAGAGATCCTTGCCCTTCAGGACAGTATAGGGGGTCTAGTGCTAGGGTTAGTTAGTGCTTGCTATGAGTTTTGAGCAAGTGCTGGGCTGTGAAATGAATGGTTTGAGTGCTTAAGTTGAACCACGCAAATTGTTTTTTTATAGCAGGGAAATGAAAGAGAGAGAAAGTAGCCCAAAATGGCCAATAAACTACTAACTTCTGGGCTACAGCAAACAAGGTGTAAAAATTTCAGAAAGAAACAGATCAAATAAGCAGGCACAATAAGCCTTTAACCAGAAAATCCAAGCTCAGAATGGCAGAATCTAGCCTCTCCTCCCACAAGACCACAAAACTTCTTAATGTAAAATAACTGCCTGAAGCCCAAGTGCTTAAACCAGAACTAATGCACTTTTAGAATAACAGACACTGAGCCTTCAATCAGCAATTCCCAACTTAGAAGGATGTAAGCTACCTGTCCTGCCACAACAATGCAGTCCACAAACCTTCTTAATGAAAAATAACTGATTCCCTGGGTCCCTACCTTGTCAGTGTATGTGCTATACGTTGCCTCCTTGCCAAGGCCTGGGCATACTGGGCATGCCTCCTTCTGCCTACATGGGTAAGCTCGGTTTGTTCCTCCTCTGAGTGCCTCTGTGCCTGTGATAGCCTTGGCAATGGTGGGGGGCTGTGCCGCCTTGCCCAGTGCTGTTCCTGCTGCAGCTGTTTCCGCAGGATCATATTGTGTAGCATGGCACATACTATGAACATTTGTGTACATGTAGTTGGAGTGTACTGCAAGGCTCCACTGAATATGTCTAGGCAGTGGAACCATGACTTGAGCATCCCAAACACATGCTCTATTATGATTCTGGTTTGTGCATGTGCCTCATTATGGAGTTCTTGTTCAGGTGTGTGTGCATTTCTGATGGGTGTCATCAGCCATGGCTCCAGTGCATAACCAGCACCCCCCACTAGGTGGCCATATTTAATGCTCCCACTGGCAAATGACTGGTTCAGCTGTGTCATATGCCAGATGTGGGAGTTGTGACAGCTTCCAGGGCTGCCAGCACACACCATCTGTGAAATAATGATGGAGCCCCTCACTGGTGGTGCCATGAGTGTTACCCACTTATGCAGTATACCCCACCTACCTTATGTGCATGCAGTCATGTATGCCCTACCTCTTGGTAGTCTCTGCGAGATATCAAGATTCTGAAATATATGTGCTCACTGGCACCTCACAGGTGCTGAGGGAGAATTAGTGAAATATCTGATGTGCTGATCCTGATTCCCTGGTGTGATGTATCCCTGATATGGATCCATGTCTATCCCCATAGCTACCCATGCTGCATTCCCTTTGCTCACACATAGGGGTACTGGATTCCCTCTTGTGTGATCTCTGGATGGGATCCCCTCTGGAGGCTGACCGTGTGTGTCTGTGTGTTTGGGCTGTAGAATGCCTGTCCCCATGAATTTGTCCATGCTGCTCCATGTCTCTTAGTCAGGCCCCTTGGTAGGTACCCTCTGTCTGTACACTTTCTTCTTTCTCACGTCTGTGGGTTAGTCGTCAGCATTCACATTCTCTATTCATCTCCTGCTGCAGACATTGGTAACATACAGAGTGTTTTGAGACATTAACATTTATGCCTATTGTAACATTTGTAAGGTACATTGGTGCATCTGTGTGTACACGGTGGTGCAGAGTTTTGGGGAAAAAGTTGGTAGCAGTTGTTTGCATAGTTTATAGCTGTAATTGATGCTGTTGATTGGCCTATTAGCTAGTTTATAGTAGTAGTAGGCTGTAGTCCATGTGTAATTGGCTTAGTGTTGTTTACATAGTTTGATAGTAGCGGGCTTATTTGGCATGTGTGGCTTCTGGCTGATACATAGTGCGCTAGGCTGTTCCATTTGTAATTGGCTGATTCTGCTGCATGATATATAATACATAGATTATAGTGTTGTAGTGGGCTGTAGTGTGTGTTGGCTGATGATTATACATAGTTGAGTCTAGTAGGCTGTTCCATGTAGTGTGCTAGGCTGTTCCATGTGTAATTGGCTGATATAGGCTGTTCCATGTGTAAAGTTGTGATTAGTGCTGTCTGATGATACATTTATAGTAGTGTGCTATTGCTGTTCCATGTGTGTAATTGTGATTAGTGTGGATAGTGATTAGTAGTGTGTGCTAGCTGTTCCATGTGTAATTGAATATTCTTTGATACAGTGTTATTTAGTGTAATAGGCTAGTAGTGTGCTATTGGATTCTTTCTGTAGTGAGATAGGTAGTATGTTGCTGGCTTATTGTACTAATTGGCTGACTGATTCACTAGTTGGCTGGCTTGCTAGTGCCATAGTTCCTTGCCCCTCCTCCCGTTTTTTTTCTCCTTCTCCTTTCCTTGTTTTTCCTTGCCATTAACTCACTGTATCCAGTGCTCAGATGTGAACAGAGCTGCTATTTCCTTTTTTTTTTTTTTTTTTTTAGTGCCTGTTTTCACACTGTTTAGGTAATGCTGAGTAATGTAGGCACTGCTCGACACACCCCTTCCTTACCTAGCCTTAGCTGTGCTTAAACAGGGACCAACCACGAAACAATAAAACTTTTACAGCATGCATTATGCTCCCCTTATGAGGTTTCTTACCCTCTACACTTATACAATGGTGTTGCTGCACAGGTTAGGGCTGTACATAGTTGGAACACCGAGAGGAAATCTAATCATCAGTATCAATCCTCAATAATGCTATAAATAAAAACAAATGCTAATTTTACCACACCACCACACTGAGCCTTCCCCCTAAACCACTATTCCTAGTATTGTTTGTTGTCTTATGCATGCCATTGACTATTATAGCAAAATGATTTGGGTTTTTAAAATGTTTTCTTTATTTTTTTTTTCTTATTTTTGGGCCGATCCCATTTTCACAATACTAAAACAAAAATCAAAAAAAAAAATAAAAAATTAAAAAATTAATTATTATTAATTATTTTTTTTCATTTACATCATTTGCCAATTTATTATTAATACTGTTATTGAATACATTGCTCTTTGAATAGCTCACCTCCGTTTTATATTTTAAATAATGTTATTATATTCAGTAACAAAAACAATTCTATTTCTGCAGGTTACACTATTCCTTCACGGATGCCTGCTTCCTGGATCGCTAATTCACCTCATTTGCATGGGTTTCACCAGCAAATGAGGTAATTAGCATATAGCAGTAGTGTCTGTGCAGGAGTAGTGTAGGAGCGCTCATGCACGTCCCGGGAGCTCGTTCCTGCATTGCTCATCAGCCATATTGCATGCAGCAGCTCTTGCACTATTCCTGCACTCTGTGCAGAGCTTGCTGAATCCAGGGGACTGACTTAGAACTGGTGTGGACCAGGGGAATCTGACTGTTTAATTAAAACAAAGCATCGCGATGGCCTGAGATGGGTGTTGACGCAATGTGATTTCTGCCCAGTGCTCTGAATGTCAAAGTGAAGAAATTCAATGAAGCACTGGTAAACAGCAGGAGTAACTATGGCTCTCTTAAGGTAGTCAAATGCCTCATCATCTAATTAGTGATGCACATGAATGGATGAATGAGATTCCCACTGTTCCTACCTACTATCTAGTGAAACCACAGCCAAGGGAACGGGCTTGGCAGAATCAGTGGGAAAGAAGACCCTGATGAGCTTGACTCTAGTCTGGCACTGTGAGGGAGCTGGCAGAAATGGCACCCCTGTATTGATGGCTTTTCTTGAGTCAACAGATTTTCTAAACTACAACATCTGATAGCATAACCTGGTTTATGGAAACTAAATCACTGCAAAGAGGAGTACAGCATCAGATATGACTGTTTGTAAAGCTACATTTCTTAGAAAGAAGCATTACTTGCTTGAACCATCTACTGTATCAGAGTAATTGGCAGGACCCTTTAACAAGTTCTATTTGTTGGAGTTTAATTGGATTGGGAAGGGGGCAGGGAATAATGCAGGCAGCAGTATTCAATGACATGCTGGAAGCTGTTTTAATAGAAAGTGGTTTTGATGACATGGCACTTTGTCCACTTTCAATTAAGTACAGTCAGACATGGAGACAATTTTATAGGGAAAGCTTCCAGGGGAGACACACACTTCCAAAAGAAGCTGGTGATGTGGCTAGTTGAGGGAAGGGGACTGGCAGTAGCATTAGGCCTGAACTTAAACAACACCAACTATAAGGTACTTGACTTTTTTTGGAAAGGGCTGCTTCTCGATAACAGCTAATATAGTAACAGCAAGCCTGAATTTAGATCACAGTTACCAAAAGATATTAGAATTCCTTCGGAAGGGGAATTGGGTAAATCATAGAGAAAAAGCTGAGGCAGGCACAGCTCACAGATACCATTCAGAAGCTTGAAGTTTCAAAACTTCGAACTTGAAACAGCCAAGAACATAAGACTGAAGTTCTGAAATGTCAAGCATTTTGAATGGAGATCGCTGTACAGCGCAAACGGGATATTTACCATTTTCCTCGCTGTAGTGTGATCTTGGAGTTGGCATATTTATTTAGCAGGGGTTTGGGGTGCAGAGGGGCTTCCCCCTGCAAAAAAGTAAACTTTTTTATTTCGTTTTTGAAGTTTCAAAACTTCGATATTCTGGTCTCAGCTGTTTGAAGTCCTAAGTTTTGAAACTTTGAGCTTTAGAAGTAGATCCCAGCTCACAGATCCCATGTTTCAAGAATTGAGAGAGGTAGCCAAAAAGGCTAATAATTCTCCAGGACAGGAGAACATCTAAATTCTGTGATAATGGTTTACTATGGACAGAGTAGATTCCTGAAGGTGGAAGGGCTATAAGGAGATGTGTTGAAGCAGACTGTTCCATAAAAACTACTATCAGATATACCTGGAAACAGTCAATGGCTTTCTTTTATCAGGCCATATGGACATAAATAGTACAAAAATTAGTCTAATAAAGATTTTGTTATGGCCAGATATTGGTAAGGATGCAAAAGTATATTTCAGCATGTGTGAGTAGCCCCAGTAGGATGGAAAAGCAGGAGGTAGAGCTGAGATTGCTTTGGTGTCTTTGATACTATTTTACAACCATTTCAAAAGATAGCCATGGACATAGCAGAATTTCCTTTTATCTCCACACAGGAATAGTGTCTGGTAAGAGGTATACCGTGGGTGGTGCTCACTGAGTTACCAGGTACCCTGACATGGTAACCCTGTCCTTTCCTGAGGACCCTGGCATGGTAAACCTGTCCTTTTCTATGGACCCTGACATGGTAACCCTGTCCTTTCCTGAGGACCCTGATGTAGTAACCCTGCCCTTTCCTATGGACCCTGACATGGTAACCCTGTCCTTTCCTGAGGACCCTGACATGGTAAACATGTTCTTTCCTGAGGACCCTGACATGGTAAAACTGTCCTTTCCTGTAGACCCTAGCATGGTAACACTGTCCTTTCCTGAGGACCCTGACATGGTAAAGCTGTCCTTTCCTGAGAACCCTGACATAGTAACCCTGCCCTTTCCTGAGGACCTGACATAGTAACCCTGCCCTTTCCTGTGGACTCTGACATGGTAACCCTGTCCTTCCCTGAGGACCCTGACATGGTAAACCTGTTCTTTCCTGAGGACCCTGACATGGTAAATCTGTCCTTTCCTGATGACCCTGGCATGGTAACCCTGTCCTTTCCTGAGGACCCTGACATAGTAAGCCTATCCTTTCCTGAGGACCCTGACATAGTAACCCTGCCCTTTCCTGTGGACCCTGATATGGTAACCCTGTCCTTCCCTGAGGCAGAAAAGGTATCAAATGTGTTGACAGAAATTTTTAGCATAATGGGCATTTCCGTGATGAATAATGATGAACAATTATGCTAATTTGATGATGTCAGACCTGCTGACTGTGTATCATTGATAAAAGCAGTTGAAGACCATCCCTGACAATCCACAATAAGAGAGCTGGTGTAGAAGTTTAACTCGGAAGACCACCCCTTATAATACATAATAAGTTGTTTGGTGGTGAGGTTTAACTCGACTCTTAGGACTGTGTTGAAATCATTTACAAAACAGTTTACATGCAAATAATGGGACAAATCCTCTCCTCATCTTCTCTTTCCATATAAAGGGGTATCCCAAAACTTCACAATTTTTTCATAATATGAGCTACATTATTATCAGAAGCTGGATAGGCTCCCTTCTCACAAGAAGTCTCCTGCTTGCTACCTCTAAAATTTTGCCTGCAGGCTTAAGGACCTTGTGGAGTTGATAAAGGAACACCTTCTTTTTTATTTTTTGTTACTAGACTAATGACACCGGGGGGGGGTGGCAGGGGGAGATTTCTAAGGCTAGCCAAGTTTTCCTGGAAGAATAATAATGTCCTCTATCCAAATAGGATAGTGAGAGCCAGGCATTTATAAGATATCTTTGTCCATAAGGGACATGGGTGCCTGGCCCGATGTGCACCTAGCACAAACACAACAGCAAAAGGTCTGGTATGATTGCACAAAGATGCATAACTGGACAGAAGATGAAGGTGCTTATTCCTGCTTGACAAAATAAGCTACATGCAGCTTGAGAGGGTAATTTCACTATTATAAGAAATGTAATCAGCATTACTTATGTCATAAAATTAGCACACAGAAGGCAGAAAGACAAACTCTACTATGTTAATGTGATGAAGCTCTACCAAGATACAGAGACACAGTGACCCAGTATCTGCATTAAGGTACTGGAGGAAACAGAACCGGAACTTGTGATGGACCTTCTCACTGAGGCTTGGTGGCTTGGTCTAACATCTCAGCGGATGAAGCATTACTTTCCACAACAGCTGTCCCCTTCCTTGGCTCAGGAAATTAAAATAGTACAACAAGCATTTGGGGATAAGCTCACTGCTAAGCCGGGGTGTAACCAACTGGTTTAGTATCATATGGGTGCATGTGCCAATGGTCAATTAAACAAGCCCTTTACAAGGCACCTAAATTATCAAGCAAGCCACAAGAGAGGAACTGCAATAGATATTGGATATTGGAGTAATCAGGAATCCAGTAATCCCTGGGTCTCATCAGTAGTGCTGCTGCGAAATAAGGCAAGAACACCAGGCTCTGGACAGACTAGTGGAACACAAACAGTCACACAGAGTGCATGGTATTCCCATTGTTTAGAACAGTGGAAGCTTTAGAGCATTCAGATGGACTAAATGTGTGAAAATGATTTCACCTGATGAAGGGTTACTGCAAGAACCCTAGACATGCATATCAAAGGAAGGATAATTTTTTATTACCCTTCTGGTTGAATGCATTTACCAAAATGCCCCTTGGGATAAAAATGTCTCAGCAAACTTCCAGAAAATGGTAAAAGAGATGCAGACATTGGCTGACAATAATGTTACTGCTTATACAGATGATGTTGCAAACTACAGTCAGTCTTGACATGAACATGTTCAATACGTTAAGAAGGCACTAAGAAGACTAACATTAGCAGCTTTGACTAACAAAGATATGAAAGGAAAAATGCCCAAAGACTCGTTCCTTTGTTATTGAGCGACTTGTAGGGAAATCTGGCCAAACCTTGACTGGGTGGATGGTATTTAGGCATGGCTTACCCCACTTACCAAAAATCAGGAAATGCCATTCTTTGAGAAATATTGGCATTAAAAGACATTTGCCCCTCACTACAGTACAATAACCACTCCTCTTTCTGATTTTACTTACCAAAAATAATAGACCAGATGAGTTAATTTGGCTATAGGCTTACAAACAGGCACTCCAAAAACTCAAGGAGGCCATGCATGGACCTGTTTTAGTAATTCAGTATTTTTTTTTATTCTTTTTAACATCTTTATTGAATAATCATTCAAAGCGTAAGGAAGCACATCATATTAACATGTTTCCATTTATACACATCATATTAACACGTTTCCATTTATACACATTATATATTGCATGGTTCCTTTGTTTATAACAACTGTGTTTCAGTCCATCATTAGAATCGCACAATTCCTGCCTTCGCCTAAATCGGGTCTATATTATATCCTTGAAAGCTGTAAACAGCGAATGCTATCTACAGCGAAAATGCTGTTCAGCGAATTCACTATTGTGGGGGGCTGCGCCCCCTCCACACACCCCACTAATTATATATATCAACTCCGAGATCACACTACAGTGAGGAAAGGGCAAATTTTCTGATCTTCACTGTAGTGTGATCTTACTATTTACAGTTGACTGCACGGCATTTTTGCTGTAGATAGCATTCGCTTTTTATAACTTTCGAGGATATAATATAGACCCCTTAAATCTCACTCCTCCTTCTGAACATTATTCTGTGTGTATTGTTCACACAAATTCCATTTGTTTCTATGTAATTTGCTCCTTCCCTTTTTAAAGATCCCTATTCCAGTTTTTTTTATCTCTTTTACAATATTCAGGAGTTCAAATACCATTGGTTTACATTTTGATTTCCCTTTCCTAGGAACTGCTTTTTTGGCAGCCATCAAAATTAAACTTAATAAAGCCTTACTATATCTAACAAATTAAGACCCTGTGTTCCAGCTCAAAAGAATTATTTCCTTAGTTATAGCAATTTGTTTCCCCAATATTTTTGACAGAGTACTCTGTAGGGAATTTTTAAAATCTGCCAACTGATTACACTCCCCAAAAACACATTACTAGTTATGTTTTTCTTACCCATAATACCACCAGCTGTTAATATCTACATGAGAAAAGAATCTTTGAAGTCTGTTTGGAGTATAAAAATACCAACACAAACACTTCCAAGCAAAAATCCTAAAACTTCTGGACTTTATTGCATACTTGGTAGACATACATTCATATGCTCTCCCATTGTTAACTTATAAATTGCTTTTCCTGTCTCTCCTCCCAAATCGATGACAGTCAACAGTTTATTATGCAGATTGATACTTCAAACCCTAATCTGAGGACAGCACCTCCCCTGGTCTATTCAAAAGAGGTGGAGCTATCTGAAGTATACCTCCATCATAGACGTCCACCAAGGAAAGTGTGCTATGCAACTGGAGAAAGAAAGCTTGCGGATAGTTTGGTATCTCCAAAAGCTTTAACCCTGCTTATGAGTATGATAATTCACAGTAATTGCATGTGGTTACATATTACAATCACTTAAACATGATTACAGAAAGGCTAGTGGTTACAGCAGTAAGTGCCTTGGATGAAGTTGAGTCTTACAACATGACAATCCAGTGCAGGAACAGTGCCAATAATAAAAACACAGACAATCCGCCAAGACAGGGTACTATATAACCAACAGAACACTGCTTTTAATCAGGCTGTATCTATTTAGAGTGTTAAAAAAGCTCATTTAAGGTCTAGAAAGGGGAGAAATGTAAAAAAAACATACAAAACCTGTGGTTACCTTTTTTATGTAATGATGCAGCGAAAGATGTAAAACATGAAAAGTTGTTGAATATCTCCAACTTTTTTTAGTAAAGATGCAGCAAAGATGTGAAAATGTGACATGCTTTTTGTAACAAGTAATTACATTTTGTGTGTGTGTGTGTGTGTGTGTGTGTGTGTGTGTGTGTGTGTGTGTGTGTGTGTGTGTGTGTGTGTGAGCGTGTGCGTCAGTGAGAATGCCTCTATGTGTCTTTCTTTGTATTTGTGTATGCATGTATGTGTATGCATTTGTATATGCCCCAGTTACACTCTAATAATACAGGATGGGAGGAATCACTGTTCGAACACATTTTTCAATTTGGCTCTAATAGGAGAATATGGCAATGGCAACAAATGGATCTGTTAATGAGGAGTTATAAGTTGTACAGCACATGGGCAACCAGGAAATGGAAAGTGGGTGTCAGGCCCTATGTGCTCACTGCCTCTCTCTCATTATATGTATTTATATATATATATATATATATATATATATATATATATATATATATATATATATATATATATATTTTTTTTTTTTTTATCTATCTATAAAGATAGATAGGTAGATATAGATATAAATAAATATAGCAGTCTGTAAATGTATTCTTGGAATGTATGAAATGTGGGAACATTCGAAATAGCTGTTGGCTAGACCATGATTTTTTCACCAGCAACTATTATGTTGTAAAAGCTGTAAAAGCAAGCAGCCGAGAAGGTTAAATTCAGAAAGTTAGTTCCACACTGAATGATCATCTGAAAGGAAGACCTAAAAGCACAAAGTTAGAGATGGCCCAGTCAGGGTTAACCATCCCGTGGAGTGTAACCTGTGGATTAGATCTCCCAGAAGTGCTTATTTTTACAGCAACTGGAAAAGGTCTGCAGCCTTGGGCTTCCTCTGGGGCCTTAGACAGGTCAGCAGCCCAGAACCTTCTCTTAGGCTATAAAGCAGTCTGTGTCCTGCAAAGACTAAGTTTTATGAAAATAATATTTGTTTTATTTTGAAATTACAAAGCCAAATGTGCTAATAATTTAGCAGGTGTAATTTGAATAAACCTACATTTATATATATGCCCTGCATCACATAAAGACATATGAAGTATATGCCTCTATAACATACATACACACACGTGTAGCTGCACAAATACAGGTGAATGAATCTCACTCCTTCTTTCTCTCTTTCTTATGTATATATGTATGTGTATATATGAATGTGTGCACGTGTGTATGTGTAGATGTATGTATATATATATATATATATATATATATATATATATATATATATATATATATATATAATATGCATACATATACAGAAAAAGATAATGCACTTTAGCAATAATTATATTGAATAACAATTTATGTAGTGATTTTTCTCTCAAACCAAATATATGTCTCACCTTGCTTGCGTTTTCTCTGGTAGTCAGCAAGGGTGTTGAGCAGCAACCTATGAGTCGCTGTCCAGTCATCATTAATAGTAGCCTAAATGAAGGCCAGAATAAGAATTAAAGGTGAAGTCCCTGCCCTCCATAGAAACTAAAGAGGTTCCTAGGATGAAAATTAGCATTATAACATAATGACTTCAAAAAGGAAACCTTTCCCAGTAGCTAAATTATAATCGTATCAGACAGATTACAGCTTTTGGAGTGCTAAAAGAATGCCGCTGTCACTTTCATGATAATCAGATTGCCATTTAAACCTATTTTGTGCAACGCGATACTTTTGTCTTCAGAGGGCTGCTGAGATGAATGCCAGCATCTCTTATTAGTACCATGGTTCGATGACCTTCTGCTAAGAAACAGCAATCTTTTAATTAAAAATAAAATGAGCATTGTTCTAGAATTCCTGGACTCCTTTATGCGTGTTCTTAGCTGGCTGTGTCATGCTATAATTTAATAGTTTTAAAATTTCATATCAAACTTGGATAACAATGCCACACAAAACATCTTGCTGGATATAAGTGCTAGAAACAGCAGGGATGTGAGTACTGTAGCTGTTCAGAATATAATGTTTCAATAATGTTTCTTTTTCCTGTTACAAGTGTTTTAAAGAGATACAGCAATGAAAACCTTTCTCAAAAATTACTTTTTAGCAATTAAAAATAATTTTCAGAAATAATAAAACCACAGAAGCCATCGTTTTACACTAAGCTTACATTGTGGGTACACTTCAGTATTCCCTGACCCTAATATACATCTGAGGTTATATCTCTTCTTTTCCTCTTTAAATTGTTTTCCTAGAACCAGTAGCTCTGTTAATCTAGTTTGATCTATCATATATGTTATTCATATTTTCTTCCATCTTGTGGTTTATCAATGTTATGAGTTTTTAGAAGTTTTAATGTCTGTGATGTATTTTGCTATTTACTTAGTTTTATGTGTCTGTTACTAGTTTATGGACTATTTTCATCTTTGTAGTAAAACCCTGCTTAACTCCTCTTACCAAATGTTTTCTTCTTTTTGTTTCACTATACACACACACACACACACATTCCAAGGTTCCATAACCCCTTGAATGAAAGAGTTGTTTCATCAGTTTCTTGCTTTTTTCTTCTCCGCTCACAAATGTGAATTTCACAGATGTAACAGAACCAGTTTTTAAACCAACTGCCCTTGTTTTGACATGACTCCTCTTTCTGTAACTGCTTGCAGTTTTGTTTTTCCTTTCATTCAAATCTATCATTTCCTTTCTAATGCCCCTCCCTTGCTAATATCTGCCTGCTGTAGCTCATGTTTTCATTTTGCTTTTTAGGGGCACATTTTCTCTGTTTTATTTGTGCTCCCTTATTGGGTGGCCACGGTGGTGCAGTGGGTAGCATTGCCACCTCACAGCAAGAGGTTCTCTGGTTCGATTCTCGGCTGGGGTGCCTTCTGTGCGGAGACTGCATGTCCTCCCTGTGGTCACGTGGGTTTCCTCCGGGTGCTCCGGTTTTCTCCCAAAGACATGCTGTAGGTGGATTGGATGCTCTAAATTGGCTCTAGGTGTGAGTGTGTGTGTGCCTTCTGTGGGAGGTTGGGTGCCAGGCTGGCAACTCGACACTGTAAAACTCCACTGCCAATCATGAGCGGACAGATGGCTATGGCGACCCCTAACCGGGAAAAGCCAAAAGAAGAAGATTTGTGCTCCCTTATTGTATATTTTATTTTATTTGACATTTGTCAACCAGATTAATCTGACTGGGCATGAAGTCCTTTTTCAGCAGATGCCCGAGGAAAAAAGCTCCAATACAAAAAGGAAAACATACATCAAGATAAAATACAACAGTAGTGTGCAAGTCATTAGAAACAATAACAAAATATACATTTACATCAAAACTGAACACAGACTTGTAGATAGAACATTATATGGATTAAAATTTACAGAGAGTACAAGTGCAGTTAAGAATTAGCTAAAATACAACTAGTTGGCATAAGCAGATGCAAGACCTAAGATGTAATATTTGCGGAGGCAGCGGAGGAAGAGAGAATAGGGTTGAAATAGGTCAGGTTGGTGTGAGACAGGGACAAGACAATGTTTTGAGCATGAATTCTTCTAGCCTTTTTTTAAAACAGAAGCTACTTGTGGTGGCTCTTAGGTCAGGGGGAACTTTATTCTAGATGTTAGCAACTGAATGACTATAAACAAGTTTTCCAATATGTTTAATGGGTTTATACACTGCAAAGAGATGTTGATCTGAGCTGCAGAGACAACATTTGGCAACATTTTCTTAGATTTATCAAAAGCCTTTGACATGGTAAACCATAGTATTCTTCTCCAAACTCTATCTACCCTAAACTTCAGCTCCTCCACTATATCGTGGTTCAATAGCTACTTATCTGGTCATCAGCAAGCAGTCCTATGGCATGACCAGCTGTCCCCCCTGCTACCAGTATCCATAGGAGTCCCTCAAGGATCCATCCTTGGCCTACTATTGTTCTCACTATTTACCAACCAAATCTCTTCTTCCTTACTCACAGCATCAGTAGTACAATACACACATAACATCACCCTTATATGCTGCCCCCATCTTAAATGAACTGCAAACCCTAACCCAAAATAATTTTACTCTAGCCGAAACAAGGTTCACTAACATCAAACTTATTCTTAACCCCAAAAAAACTCAACTAATTCTTTTCAGCCCTGGTCGAGCTCCCCCCTTAACAATAGTTTCACCATTCACTCCAAAGATAACATTCAAATCACTCCAACTGCACACACTAAACTGCTGGGTGTAGAAATAGACAATAACTTTAAATTTGACATCTATATAGCACAACCCATCAAGAAAGTTAACAAAAAGCCGGGACTCTTCTATGGGAACAAACAGTTTATCACAAAACAAAACAAAGCTACTATTGTAAGAACTCATCTCTTATCCATCCTTCTCTATGCCTCCCCCATCCTTACTAATCTCTGCCAAGCTGATATGAACAAAATGGCATCTTGTTATAACAAGATTGCCAAGTTCGCTACTGAAGCCTCATACAAATCTCACCACTGTCTTGCCCTTAATCAGCTCAATTGGCTCAAATTACCTCAACTACTCCTACTCAGTCAACTCTCAATAGTACATAAACTCTACTATCTTCTGGAAAAAAACCTGCACTCCAGTATATAATTAACCTCCACATTCCCACTAGAGCCTTAAGATCTAGTTGCCTATACCTCATAAACGTCATCAGATACAAAAATGATGCAGGCAAATTTATCTTTGCCTGCACTATTGCCAGAATCTGGAACTCACTACCTAACCAAATAACCTCTACTACTGCCACTATTCAATTTAAAAAACTCATGAAAACCAATTCTTACCATTACCTTGTTCAATGATTCTACAACAGGTCCTCTGATTCCTTTGTCTGTAAAGTTTAATAACCAGCTGTTATTATTCTAACAAAATTACTGCAAGTATTCATAATTCAGGCAAACACTCGGATAATACAAAAAAAAATTCTATACAGATCTTACTGTTAGAATCCTGAATAATCTTAACCTATTTACTTTACTAAATGTCTCCATTAATAATTGTTAAGCTATACCTTACTTACGTTTATATGGAAGTAATATTTCTTTCTGTATGCTATTCCTTCTTTTGTGATATTTTCTTGTATGTAATGCTATTGGAGCTTTTCTCCCCGGGCCTCCGCTGAAAATGGATCTGTGTCCAGTCGGACTTTCCCTGTCAACAAATGTAAAATAAAAAATAAAATAAGTATGGGAAGATTAGAGTAGAGAGGGCAGGGCAGTGAGAGGGATTTGCAAGAATGGAGTGAGCGACGTGGAGTTGTGGGAGTAGGAGTTGGTTATGAGCTTCTGGCCATTGAAGATCTTGTAGGGCAGTGCAGTGGTGGAGGAGGTAAGGAAAATTTGCCACAAATTTAGTTATTTTATTGTAGGTTGATTCTAGTTTGACTAGGAAGTTTGTTTGTATATTAGTGACAGCAGGTGCAGCGTAGAAGAGAGTAGGTAGTAGAAATGCTTGTGTGAGAGATCATTTTGTTTCCTTAGTTAGGTATCTTTTATTTCTATAAAGACCTAGTTTTTGATGTGCTTTTTGATAGCTTGTAGGATGTGGATGTCAAACTTAAGTTGGTCGTCAATAACAACACCAAGGAGTTTAGTATGGGTTTCAACTGAGATGACAATATTGTTGATAGAGGTGACTGAGAAGGTGGTTTTGCAATGTTGTAGGTTTTTAGGGGGGAGGAAGAGCAGAAGTTTATTTTTTTGGGATTAAGGAGTTCATTGCTAGCTAGCCATCTTTCCATGGAGAGAAGTGAGTCTTGGGTAGGGGACAGAAGGTGGGGGAGGTTATTGGAACAGGATATGATGGTGGAATCATCAGCATACTGGATAAGAGAGGAGAGGGAGCAGACAGAGTGAAGATTATTTGTGAAAATCTTAAAAAGGAGGGGCCCTAGTATTTAACCTTGGGGTACACCTGCGTGAACAGGAAGGAAGGGAGAAGAGGCTGATTGCTACCTAACAGATTGGAGTCTATCAAAGAGGTAGCTAGTAAACCAGTGTATGGCAGACTGTGAGAGATTCAGGTCTTTAAGTTTAGATATAAGCAGTGTGTGGGATACAGCATCAAATGTTTTGGATAAGTCATGGAAAAAGACTAGAGACTAATTTGTTTTCATAATGAGCATTGGCGATGATGTGAGTGAAATTTATGATAGCAGTGGCATTGCTATGATGGGGCGGAAACCATGTTGTGTTGGTTTTAGGAGATTATTTTATAGGAGGTGCTCTAGGATCTGTTTGTGAATACATTTTTCCATAATTTGGAGAGGGGAGATAGGATAGCAATGGGTCAATAGTTGGAGGGGTCAGTAGAATTTCCTCCTTTATGGAGTGGAATGACACAGAATTTTTTCCATAGTTTGGGCACGGTGTTTTCAAGGATAGATCGATTGATAAGTATGGAAATGGGGTAGGCAGTGGCATTGGAGGCAATTTTTAGAAATTGAGGGGGTAAACTGTTGGCAGAAGGGGAGCAAGGTTTAAGTTTAGAGAGCAGAGATCTGATGTAAGCAGTGGGAGAAGGCTTTAAAGAGAAAGTGGGGGTAGGTGAAGTAGGGAGGGTATTGTTAGAGAATGGATTTGTGTGATTATTTTTAGTAAGATTTTTAATGGAGTCGATGAAAAAGGAGTTTAGAAGCGTAGCAGTATCAAGGTCAGAGCTATTTGGACATGGACTAAGTGTGGAAAGCTTGTCTGGGTAAAGGATTTTGTTAAGATTATTCCAAACTAGTTTGGGGTTAGAGTGTGGATTCTGTAGTGGTTTCTGATACTATTGTTTCTTGTCATTGTCAATGTGTTTTTTGGTATGGCTTCTGAGCTCTCTATAATTTTGTAGATGAGCTGGAATATTTGTTTTTTTCCATATCCCCCAGGCTATATCTCTCTGTAACATAAGGTTATGGGTGGGTTGTGTTAGCCGAGGTGAAAAGTTTGATTTTAGTCTAATTGTTCTGATGGTGGCAAGGGAGTTTAGGGTATTAAGGAAGAGTTCATTAAATTTGGAGATGGCCATGTCTAAAGGTAGGTTAGATAAGAAGGACCAGTTGAAGGAGGAATGCAAGCTGTTGAAGGTAGCAGGGTTGAAGTTGGAGAGTTTATGACAGTCTTTAAGATGGTGGAGTCTATAATGCTGGGGTGGGTGTCAGTGAACAAGGGTGGGGAGATGGTCACTGAGATAATCACGAAGAGTACATGGATTGTGATAGAGTTTAGGGTTAGAAGTTAGAACCCAGTCAAGGATTGTATTATTGTTGGTTTGTTTGTTATATCGTGTGGGAGTTGAGATTAGCTGAGAGAAACCATACAAGTTGATGCCGGTATTGGGTGAGGCAGAGTTAATGGTGGATCAGTTGATGCTAACATCACCCAGGATAGTGGTCTCATAGGTGATGTTATCAGAGAACTAGGAGAGAATTTGTTCTAGGATAGGAGTGTTATTACCAGGGGGGATGTAGGTTGTAGCAACAGCAAGTTTTTTATGGTTATTAAGTTTGCAATTTACTATAAGGACTTCAATGGGGTGGAAATTAGGTATGGGGTGGGAAGTGGGTACAGTGAGAGCTGTTCGGAGTATAGAATGGCTACACTGCCTCCTTTTTTTGAGTGCTGGTTGAGTCTGAAGATATTATAGCCTGGGGGAAGAATTTCTGAGTTAGAGATATGAGGTTGTAGCCATGTTTCAGAGATAGTTAGAATATCTGGGGTATACTCAGCAATCATGGCATGAAGGAGGGACACTTTATTTGATATACTTTGTATATTGAGGGAGATTATGGTGAGATTTTTGGAAGGATGGGTGTTAGCTGAGTTAGGGAAAGTAGTAGGGTGAGGAATGGTAGATAAAGTAGGAGAAGATGGAAAAAGGCTAAGGGTGTCAGTGGTACTGTGGGTGACAGTAGTGGTGTGAGGCCTGTGACTGGGGTGTATGTCAACAGAACATAGTAGGTAACTTGGGAAGTACAGCTTAGAGCTTGTTGGGGGAAGTAGGACAAGTACTTAGGTTTGGTTTTATGGGAATTGAGGGGAAGGATTTTAATTTTGTGGAAGTGTGTTGTGCAGTTAGAGAATAGTGAAGGAGCAATGGTATAGCTAATAGTTGTTTGTACATCAGTGTGGAGATAGGGGAGGGTAGGTGGTTGCACTATTGTGGTCAATGGGCCAGAATAAAATTTACAAAGAGTTAGTATACTCAAGCAGGAGAACAGGATGAAAAGTGGGAGCATGCTTCAGGGGGACTGAAAGTAAAGCTATGGTAAGATAGGTGGAGCTGTAGAATTGTATAAGTGAAAAAAGGGAGGGGGTGGGGGTGGAGTGTATTATGTGAGATTTAGGATTGGTTAATTAAAGTATAAAGGAAATAAGATCAAGGGTAGGTGACAATGTGGGTAGGGTAGGGGAGAGGAGTGAGCCAGAGTGGAGCGAGGGTGAACGGAGCTGGTTGACCCCTCAGCTGAGGCATACGAAGGCCAAAAAAGTTATCAGTTACCTAGTCAACAAGGCAAGAACACCGAATATTGTAGCCCTTGGGGTATGTTTTGCCTTATATTTAACTAAGTTTGCAGGTGTTTTTTTTAGAAATAGCCCAAAGTAAAGAAACGAAGAAAGAACAAAGCAGCTGTCATTCCCGGCTGTATACTTTACAGACATAGTGAAACTTAGCACAATAAGAGAGCATTTATAAATTAGTTGATCCTACATTCAGTAGCTTCGTAGGTTCTGGAGTTATATGCGATCCTGCGCTTGTTCTTTTAAGCTTCCCGCCAAAAAAAGTATAGCCACGGATCTACCGTGGGTTTAGGAGAGTATAAAGGGTTTGATTCAGTAGCTTAGTAGGTTTTGCAGTTATATGCCATCATGCGCTTGTTGTTCTTTTAAGCATTGTATTGTATTGCATATCTGCATATCACACCATTATACATGCAAACGTCTGCCCAATACAGTCTGCTTAACAAAGGGATTAGGGAATTATTTATGAATGCCACCTAGCAAATCATTCTCTTCTCTAAGAATTTACTTTGAGTAGTACTCATACATTTCACAATTCTGTTTTGAGAAAATTTATAGGTCTTAGCTGCAGTTACATACCTTATGTCTATATTTTATGAGTGTGTACCATGTACTGTGCTATGATGCACTGTCAGTGGGGCAAGAAGTAACACACTCAACTTTGGTGCAGAAATCTACGGTTCTATCCCCACATCAGGTAGATGGATTATTGACATGGTAGTGCTGTATAAGGGAGATGGGTGCTGCACTCCTGAATGTATCATCTTTTGGATGAAATGTTAAACTGAGGTCCCATCTGCTTGAGTTGGTGGTAGCTCAGGTGGATGTAGGAGAGCCCACAACATCTACTGAAAAGAATAGGGGAAGTTTCCCGATGCTCTGGCCAAATTTCCCTTAGTAGTATGAGGTCTTCCCTGAAAAGAGGCACTAGGCTTGTAGGACTAACCCAGTTAACAAAGGATAAATAAATAAACTAAATGCAATCTAAAAATGATGAACCTGTTGGCCTTGGATTATTTGAGTCCTTCTGTGATACATTTCTTATGTTTTAGCTTTGCCTGCCCCATGAAGGAGACTTCAGATGTGCAGTAGTACAAAATAAATAATCTTTGTGCTTTGTAGAATAATCTTAGTATTTCAGTATACTTTTAGATTTTGAAAAGGCACTGTATCACTGCACAGTTTATATATAATTTATTTATTTTATTTATTTTTATTTTACATTTGTTGACCGGGATAGTCCGACTGGATGCATGTCCATTTTCAGTGGAGGCCCGGGGAGGAAAAACGCTCCAAGGGTAAGCAGATACAGCATTACATAATACCAGCATTACATATTACAAACAGACTATTTACAGAGATTACATAAGTAAGCAAGTTAAACAAGTTCCACAGGTTAGAGTTAATCCTGAGCGCAAGTCAGGATTAAATTAAATTACACAGTAAACTGGTTAACAGATGTTTTTACACATTCTAGAGAGAATTAGCCAGGCTTGATACATTGACATAGCCAGTTAAGTGACAAATGTTGTTTGAGTCTAGTTTTAAATTAACCTAAGGTGGAAAGTAAGGTAATATCAGCTGGAAGAGAGTTCCAGGATCTACGTACAGAGTTTGCAAAGAGAGAGTCACTGGCTGTGTTATTAATTTTGCTAGTCTGAATTAGTAGTTTGTTAGAGGATCGAAGCGGTCTAGGATTGTTATAGGGGGTGATAATATTTTTAAGTGCAGGAGTATTGTCCTGATTATAGAAGGTGTTGTGAATCATTAATTCTAGAATCTGCTGAATATCTATCTCGCTATGTTCAATATTCAAGGTATTCATGACCACAGTGCACAAATGTATCCACGCATTGTGTGCATTATATTCTGTATGCTACCAGGACTACCATGAATTATAGAAATGCGTCATAGTAGAGTCCTGAGGTGCCTGGTCGAATCCCCAGTTTCCTGAATTGTGTATTTGTAGAGTATTCGTAACATTCCATGGCAGTCCAGTGGTTTTAAAATCATAATGATGGGCTATAAACTCCAGGCAACCCATTCAGCATTTCTGTTAGCTAGGCTCAGTCTGTGTGGCACTATATACACAAAGGGCTGGATTAATAGTGCCCATGGGCATATCTTGATATCACTACCAGTCTGCCTACCTAGCCATTGCAAAGAGACATAATCTGTTACCAAATCGAAAGACCTACTTAGCAAATAACATTTCAGGATAGAAAAAGCCCATTTATAGCTATTCATTCTCTTTCAATAGCTTTCTGCATTTCTCAGCTTTCTACTAACAACACACATGGGGTTCCTGTTCTGTCCCAAATCCTACCACTAACATGTTGGTATATAACCTACACTCTGTGGTAAAATTAGGAGCTACTAACTTAGGTTTAGAACAAGATTTCTTTTAGTTCTTTAAATACTCAAGCTGCCTCAAAAGACACTTGTACCTTAAAAGACACTTTTCTTCTTGTGAGATCAAACATCAGATAGTAGCCACAATATTATGCACAGATATCCTGCATTATTCAGCTACTGAAGGGAAAGCCTTCACCTGTCTACTAACACAGGTACAGGTCAGTTATTTTATGGCCTCTCCCTTTTCTAGTTGTGGTCTTACCACCCCTAGTACTATAAGTTACCATAAGATATTAGAGTCCACCATATCTAGTTTACTTTTCTTAGCCTGTGTAGTAAAACGTATCTGTCTTATGGATTTTAACACAACCTGCACTTTAGGTAAGTGTGTTTTCCAGTCCTTGAAATGAATGACTATATCTTATGGTTATGCCTCACTATATCAGAAATGAGGGCTCAGTATTTCATCCATCCATCTCCGAAAGGTGACTTGGGCTCCATGTAGACCAATTGTTAAAATGTGCACCAGGTGGTATGATCACTGCTTTTTTTCCAGCTACTAGAGGGGGTAAGAGGTGTATGCTCATATCCGTTTGTCAAATCTTGTGATATCAAGTTCCTGGCCTTGCCTAGATTCTCTGTCAACTCATCGGCTCAGTGCATGGGATAATCTTACAACTTTGAAATATTATTCAGTTTTCTAGAGTAGTTAGTGGGTCTGACATTTTCATCAGTTTAGCTGCAAGCATCATTGGGCTGCGCAGTAATTCTCTGACTCTTCTATCACACTTAGTTTGAGCATTGTTCACATCTCTTCTCTGACTGCTCTGTATGGGTCTTAGTCTTATCTTTATTTATTTAAAACGTGTTGACTGGGAAAGTCCGACTAGGACAGAACCTATTTTCAGTGGAGACCCGGGGAGAAATGCTCCAGATGCATGTCTTTGGAACGTGGGAGAAAAACAGAGTACCCGGAGGAAACCCACACAAATGCAGGGAGGACATGCAGACTCCACACAGAAGGCACCCCAGCCGAGAATCGAACCAGAGAACCTCTTGCTGTGAGGTGACAATGTTAACCACTGCACCTTATCGTCACCCATGTGTTGTCTCTTTATTATGCTCTTATTAGTTTAGTTCTCACAAGCAACTCCGAGAAAACATTTTTATTTCTTAATAAAAAATTCTCTCACCTCCTGCTTTTGTGCTTATGACAAAGATTGTTCTACTTTCACTTCATGTAGACACCTCCTGGTCTCTTATGTATGGATTTCAGCTTGTAGGCTCTCTGCAGGATTTGCTATTGCTTTGAATGTCTTCATCACTTTGATGCTCTAAAGCTCTGGTTTTCTCTTTCCTGGATGTCTAATCTTTTTGTAAATCACACTTGTTTTTTTCCCCTGCTTCAAATGACCCCAGACACTTGACCAGAAATTTGTCTTAATGTAGAAAACACTAATACTGAATCCTGATCTCCTGGGTTAAATTGTCTAAGTCAGACATTGCTAATATAAATTTATTGCATTTCTTGCAGCCTCAACATGTGTTCCCTTACCATGGCATTGCCAGCTTTAATGTAACCCTGTACATTAATATGGTGTTCTAACAGACTTTTAAAATTGTGTATTTTCCTCTTCTCGAGTTTCCTTACCAATGTCAAACAGATTTCTTAGGTGCTTCCCATATAGAAGTTCCAATGGGTTAAACCCAGTTGAAGTTTGTGACACCTCACTGATTGCAAACAGTGGATGGGAAACTGGTTCTGTTTTACCATCTGCATCAACAACTTTCATCAGTACGGATTTCAATGTTTTGTTAAACCTTTCTATTAATCCATCACTCTGTGGATTTTAGACTGATATCTTCAACTGTTTGTCTTTAAAAACATGACATAACATTTTAATAACCTTAACATTAAAGGGGTGCCTTGGTCAGTAAATACCTTTTTAAGGATATCTGCTCTGGAAAGCAGCAATTCTACTTTTCTGGCAATAGTATTAACTCTGCATAATGACACAAATTCTGGAAATCTGGTTGTACTTTCCATTGTGGTTAGTATGTACGAATACCAAATGCTGGATTTTACTAAATGCCTGATAATATCCATAGAAATTAATTCAAATGGTGCTTCTTTGATAGGAATTGGGATCAAGGAACTTTTATATTCAGGATATGGTGAAGTTTTCTGAAACTCTGTACAGAAAGCATAGAATGGCTCTATTTTTTTTTCATTATATCTGCCAGTAAAATCTCTCTAACACCCTTGTCTTAGTTTGATTCATGTTCAGGTGACTTCCTGACACTTTGATACAGGCTAGCTTCATTGTTTGTATCTTATAAGGTTTTGGCATGAGCAGTTGATGGCTTCTTTTTTATTTATATCTTATATATAAGAGGTCATCTTTTAACTCAAAATACAAGATAGATGTAATGTGGACATTCTATTTACTGTCTGTCACCTTGCTTTACTTAAAAATATCATATTCTCAATGAGCCTTCTTAAAGTTTATGTGAATTATCCATAAGTCAGTTAACTCTGGGTTACTTTCCTCATAAACCTGACTTGAGGTAGAAGGTGCAGTTTTTTTCTCCTAAAAATACTGACATGGGACCAGGGGTCACTGGCATAGAGTGATAAAATCTTGCCTGAAGCCCAGCTGACTCAGGTTTGATCAGCAGCTTGGACAACTGACAGAGCAACAGATAGGGGTGCGTCTTACCATCCCAGAGGGTAGGACAATTCTCCTTTTTGTCATATTTCTATTATGACAAAAACAGCAGCAGTGGGTTCAGGTACAAAAGCCGACTCACAGTTTATCCAGGAATTTATTCAATAAAACACACGAAAGGTATAGTCACATAAAAATCCAAAAGGTATAAACAGTATTCAAAGCGTTTTCATCTCTGGTGAATCAGAGACTTTTTCAAAGAAAATCATGATTATTATCATCATAATCATCATCGACATTTTTAATAGACTCATGCATACTTTTCAAACGATGTATTAACTCACTTTGCTCCAATTTCATCATCATCAAGATTTTTTTCCCCATTTTCTATATGGAGTTGGGATGTCATATCAACTGTCATCATGTCTCTCAGTTCATTGCCACTGTCCTACCTTCCTTGACAATCATGCCTAGATATTGCAGGGCATGTCTCACACAATTGGTTGTTCATCTCTCACACAGTCGCTTTGCTGGATGTCCTCATTTCCTCTTGCCTTCTTCCTGCCTCTCCCAAATCCTCTTCAATGATTGATTTCTGCTATCCTGCACATATGCTCACCACCGTAATCTGTTTTCTTGTACCTTCTCTGCAATTTAAGCTCCTTTTCTTCATTTGTCTCACAGTGTGCACCCCACCACCCATCCCAGGCACTTCATCTCCATCACTTTTAGCATCTTATACTGCCCTAACTTCACTGCCCAAATTTCTGCACCCTACAGTAATACTAGTTACACTACTGTTTAGAATGCCTTATTTCAGCTTCTTTGGCATTTTTCTGTCAAACACTACCCAGACACTGCATGCCAGTTGGCTGCAGCTTCTTGGATTTTAACTTTGACCTCCTCATTCAGACTTCCCTTCACTTCAACTACTCCTCCCCCCTAGGTATTGAAGCTGGGTTACCTGTTCCACCATTCGCCTTCTATTTAAATTTTTAATTTCTGAGTTTTTCCAATTGCTGCCATTACAACTGTCTTATCTGTTTTCAGTAAACTAAATAACTTTCTGGGATACCAAAGAGTTCCAAGGTATAAAATGCAAGGCACACACACAAAAAAAAAACAGGAACTCAACATCTAATGAATTTATTCAAAAGCAACAGTAATAAAAGTAGTAAACCAGCAAAGCTTTCAGGTAGAACTCTTTGTCAGTGCTTCATGGATAGCAATTGCATACTGAACAAATATATACATAGCAAACCAGCCTATCAAGGTCTAGTTATAGTCACCTGACTTGAAACAATTAAAAGCTTAAAGCAATAATGCATAATATATTTATAAAATCAAATAAAGAATATTGACGAAGAGCTCTACTTGAAAGCTTTGTCCTTTAATAATTTTATTGCTGCTTTTGAATAAATTAATTATATGTTGAGTTCCTGTTTTATTATGTGTGTTATCTGTATTCAGTTTCACCCTGTGTACCTTTAGTTTTCCATTCTATTCCCTTAACATTTGCTGAAGTTCTTATTCAGAGTCTGTCAGTAATGATACATCATCGGCATACAGCAGCTATGTTGATCTGTCCCCTCTGACCTGTTTGCCAGTGTAGTCCATCATCAGTATTAAGAGTAGTGGGCTCAGAGCTGAACTCTGATGCACACCCACTTCTAATGAGAACCCCTCTATCAGTCCCAATGCTGTTTGTACTTGTGTCACTGGATCCTTGGACATAGCCTGCACTAATTCCACTACTGTTTCTGAGACTTCAGACCACTGAAGGACCACCCAAATCACCTCACTTGGGACCTTGTCATGTCCTTTCTCCAAGTCTAGGAATGCTCAGTTGGACTCTTTCTTCATCTCTAGTTTCTTTTCAACTATCTGTCTCACTGCAAACATTGTATTAGTTGTGCTGCATAAAGACCTGAATTTAAACTGCTTATCATGCATTCTACTACTCTGCACTGCATATATATTTATCAGTCACCCTCTCTAGACCTTTTATGCAGTGTGACAGAACTTTTATACCTCTATAGTGCTCACAGGAGAGAGTGCCCCCTTGTTCTTGAACACTGGCACTAGGATGCTTATTCTCCAGTTATCCAGGATATGCCTTACTCTCTATATTAATAGGAGTACCTACTGGTGCCATTTCTACCCTAACTCACCCAATATCTTGTTCATGTCAGCTGTGACCTCATCTGTGCCTACTGTTTTTTCTTGACATGATTTTCCTTAGTGCTATTTTTACTTCTTCTAAGGTGGCAGTACAGTTTCTGTGGAGTTTTCTTCATTTAGAAGCTGCTGGAAGTCTTCACATTAATTTCAAACTGTAAAATTAATCTAAAAAAAACTAACATCTTCCCTTTAAAAACTCCGAAACCTTTCTCACTGCTCCCATAGATAGGCCAAATAAAATCTGAAGAAAAAATTCAGCCTTAAGGCTAAACAACACACCTGATACACTTGTAATAGTTGACTCTATTGTCAGGCACACTGACGTCCCGCTCACCAGGCTGAACAAGGAGAAGGTCACGGTGAGCTGCCTGTCGGGCGCTAGGATCCGCCACATAACACAAGCACTCAGGTCACTCCAAGGCAAGTACAAATATGACTCAGTCATTGTCCATGCTGGTGTGAATGACCTGAGACGTACCTCCCTGGACTACATGAAAAGAGACATAGAGGAGCTCTCTGAGCATGTGGCCCAGGCCGGCATGACCCTGATCTTGAGTAGCATCTTACCCTCACCAAGAATGATGCCACAATATGAAGACAAGATGATCAATTTCAACAATTGGCTTAAGTATTGGTGTCATTCAAAGGGGATCCAATGCCTGTCAGCCTGGGATGACATGCTCGACAAGCCATGATGCTTCGCTAGGGACGGCTTGCACCTGTCACCCCTGGGCTTTTGGATATTGGCAAAGGCTCTTGCTACCCCCATAGTGCCTTTTTTAGGCAAGGCTCAAAAGACAAACCCACCTCCATAGGTATCACAAGGGATAAGAAACTAAGAGTAATGCTACTCAACGCCAGAAGTCTAAACCTCAAGATGCACACACTCGAAACTCTCCTTATCATGGAGAACATCGAAATCTGTGCAGTAACAGAAACCTGGTTCAAGGCTCCTGAGAGCACCCCAGCACTACCAGGTTATACCTCATACCATGCTTTTCGGCCCCAAAACTTGGACCAACCCACAAAAGGAGGGGGAGTATCGATATTCGTCAAATATACCCACAACTCCAGGTTGGTGGCACAGCACGAAGCATCAGAGACTATCCATGTGCAACTAACAGTGGGTAAAACTGCCTTCCAGTTTATAGCCTGCTACAGACCACCCTCCCAAACCCAGGAACCCCACTCGGCCTTCCTGAGAACACTGGAAAATATGAAGGTCTCTCCAAACACCATTATATTGGGCGACTTCAACTACCCAGACATAGACTGGGAGCATTACTCTAGCTCCAACACCCTAGCACAAAGGTTCCTAGAATTTATAAACTCAAATGCTATGGAACAACTTGTTACCACTCCCACAAGAGGGGAAAACATACTGGACCTGATCATCACCAACATGGGGACTCTATGCTCCAGACCAGAAGTGTATCCCTCACTGGTAAGATCAGACCATAAACTAATCTCACTGGATATTCACATCCCGACACCACCCCCTGCCCAGAAAACCACAGTGAAAAACTTATCTAAAGCAAATTTCGCACTCCTCAAAACCGAGATGGAATCCTTCAAAGCCCCCGGGCCAGTGGAAAATACGGCCCAGACCGCAGAATCCTTTATAAACGCATTCTATGAATACCTTCAGGAATGCATGGATCATGCGATCCCAGATAAAACCAAGACCCAATCCTCCAAAGGCAGACGTCCAGTCTGGTGGACCCCAGCCATAAACAAACTATACAATAGAAGGAGGAAGCTGCTAAACGATAGAGCAAAATTCCAAAAAGGGAAGGCATCCCTGATCAGTATTAGCAAAAAACTATGGGCACTCATAAAATCGTCTAAGGCCAGCTTCGAGAGAAAAATTGCACAGGACACTAAGGATAATCACAAGGCTTTCTTTAGTTATGTTAGGAACCTGGGTGGTAATTCCCAGATATGCTCAGAATTAGTCCAAAATGAGAAAAAATACACCGAACCCACAGACATTGCCAACATCCTAGCTGACAGGTTCAGCGCAAACTTCTCCCCCACCCTCTCCACCAAAAGGGCAAATATCTATCCCAGCAGAGTGCTGCCCCCCTGGCATCTCAGATGCTCAGGTAAGAGCTGCCCTCTCCAAAGCAAAAAACACAGCATCAATGGGACCAGACGGTTCCTACATGAACTCCAAGAAGAGCTAAACCCAAACATAAAACTACTGTTCAATCTCAGCCTTACTACAGGATATGTACCCAAAGAGTGGCGTACAGTAACTGTGGTCCCTCTCCACAAAGGTGGTGCCTCATCGGATCCTGGAAACTATCGCCCCATAAGCCTGACTAGCTTGGTCTACAAAGCTGTGGAAAGGATCATCATGGACCTCATAAATAAAGATATTGGGGACCTACAGACACTGGATCCTACCCAGTTTGGCTTTGTTAAGAGCAGATCCTGCCTCTTAAACCTGGTTGATTTCTTTGAAACAGTCACCAAGGCCATTGACGAGGGGAAGGTGGTCCACACAGCCTACCTGGACCTCGCAAAAGCCTTCGATACAATACCCCACTCGGGCATTATAGATAAGCTCACCAGCTTAAATATAAACCCCTATGTCACTAGATGGGTTGCAAACTGGCTCAAGGACAGAACCCACATGGTTAGAATTGCTGGAGCCATGTCAGACTCCAAACCAGTTACAAGTGGCGTCCCACAAGGCTAAGTCCTGGGAACTCTCTTGTTCGGTATATATTTCTCGGAGGTACAGGCCAACATGGAATGACTGTGGCTGACCAAGTTTGCAGATGACTGCAAACTGGGTGCCATAATCGACTCTCCAGCCGACACAAGCATCCTCCAAAAGGGCCTCATAGAAACAGACAACTGATGCCAGAGCCATGGCCTCAAGCTAAATGCCAAAAAGTGTATAGTCATCCCCTTTGGCAAAAACAAAGTGCCCACAAATTACCATATAGGTGGTAATCCATTAAGTACAGAAGAAGTAATTAGGGACCTGGGGACCCAAGTTGATAGCAATCTCTCATTTGACAACCACGTGGCCAAAGTGGTTAGAAAAACATTTTATATAGCCCACCTAATCATGAAGGGATTCACATCTAGATCAGGGGAGGTCATCGTGCCTCTTTACTCATCCCTCATCAGGCCCATAATTGAGTACAATGCCCCTTTTGGGATGTACCTTACCAGACACCTGCAGCAACTGGAAAGACCCCAAAAGTACCTCACCAAGAGGTTCAAAGGGCTCAAACAGATGCCATATGCTGCCCGGTTAAAGAAACTGCATCTCTACTCAGTGGCATACCGCCTGTTCAGAGGCGATCTGTGCCTGACGTATAAAGCCATGTCCAACCCGGAATTAATGGACATGCCGCACCTCAGAAAATCCAAATCCTATCGAGCTACACGCTCGAGAGACTTGAACCTCAGCACTGAAATAAATAGGACATGCTGGAGGGACAGATTCATAACCCAGAGGCTCCCTTCACTCTGGAATAAAATCCCAGTCTAGGTTAGGCAGAGTCCCTCATTGACTCTCTTCAAGAGGAATCTTGATGAGTGGATGGGGGATCGTAGGTTTACCCCGGGTATCACTTCTGTGTCACTGTTAGACAGAGGCACATTATACTAACCTCAAAAAAGGGCATAGCAAAATTAATTTAAAATGGGTGGCGAAAGCCAAACACATTCTGGCTAGGCTTATAAATGCCCTAGGGCAGATAGCCTAGTATGAACCTATGAACCTATAAAATTAAATATCTAGGGATTACATTCTCTACAGATAATAAAGACTTCTATCTCAATAATATCAAACAAAAGTGGGATCACATTCTACTTGATCTAAAAAGATGGAAAAATCTGAAATTACCATCATTAGCTAAAGTAGCAATTATAAAAATGAATATATTGCCCAGATTTTTATATATCTTCATGTCTTCCCAGTTATCAATACCTAAGAAATTTTTCAAACAAATACACACTGAATTCGCTAAATTTATATGGGAACCAAAAAAAAGTAGAATTTCATATGACAAACTGATGACTCCAAAAAACAAAGGTGGATTAGACCTACCAAATTTCGAAAACTACTATTCAATCATAAATGCCAATAGAATTCTGAGAATTGCAAATTACAATAAGTTAGGAACCAGCTGGACCCCAAATTGGGTTAAAATAAGTTTTAAACATATTGAAAGCCTGAATATAAATCCTAAATCAATACCTTTTTTAAGCAATAAAAACATCAAAGCATATAACCTATTGGAATGCCTTAAAAACTCTATAATAGTAACACAAAATCTTTTTAAGTCACTAAATCTCCTACAACCCATGATGATACTACAACCTATTCACAAAAATCCTAATCTAAAAATTAATAATCAGTTAATAGACCTGAAAAAATTCCCACTTATAATTAATATAACACTGCAAGATCTCTACCCATACTTGAACTGTCCCAATAACGAAATAAGAGACCAAATGGGGCTTCCCAAACCTTACTTGTCGATCTTAAGACAAATCAAAGAATTGTGTATAACCTATCTACAGGATATAAACATCAATAAAGATGACCTAATGAAATGTAACTCATTATACCAAGCCATTATACAACACAGTAAATTTATAACATGTTCATACAAAATGATCAAGGACCTGCAATATCAAGAACACATACTCTTATCAAACTTTTGGAAAGAAAAAATACCATCGGTAGAAAATCATAAAATATTACATGCATTCAACCTAACAATAAAATCCATACCTCTAAAAGTTAGGATTTACCCAACTCATGATATATAACAACGCTTATTATACACGCCTTAGACTACATAAGTTTAACTCTAGAAACTCCAAATTCTGCCCATATTGTAAAGATGAGATTGTTGACCTTTTACATATGTTCTGGAGCTGTAAATGTGTATACAAACTTTGGAACTCCCTGAAAGTACAGCTACAAAAGATGGGATACCAATCATCAACACTCATGTGGGAATTCATGATACTGCATATTCCCCCAATTAACCTATCCAAAACTCAAACAATCATCCTAATTAATATCTTTCTATTAATGAAATTGTACATAGCTATAAACTGGTTGACCCCATCTAAAATCTCATGGAATAACTTCAGGAAGCTAGCGATAAGGCATATATTAGCCCACAAATACATAATAAACAGACAAAACAAAAACCCTAACATTTTGAAATGTTGGGAACAAATTTTCAACATAATACTTGCATAAGTAATTAATTCTAGAAAACAATTACAACATATACAATAAGATCATAACATGATATAGCACTATTCTAACCTGATGGTTTAACCCTGGAGAAAACAAAGCTTATCTCTTTTTATACTAGCATAATATGAAAGCATTCATGTAAATAGTGTAAATATGTTGTTAAAATATTGTGGTTATAACAGTCATATAGAACCTGTGGCTACTCTTGTTGAAATGATGTATACTGAAAACAAACAATAAAGAAATATTATTGAAAAAAAAAAAAGAAGCTGCTGGAAGTACCCCTTTCATCTGCCTTTGATTTCCTGTGGACTGGTGAACAGGTTGATGCTGGCATTCCTTATGAAGGATGTCTGATGACTATTCTTTAGCATTCTGTCTTTGCTTTGCAACCCAATTGAGTTTCTATGTGTCATCTGCTGAGTCACTTTCTAGAAGTTGGTAGAGTACATCTGATGCCATATTCTTTGCTACTGCGGCTGATCTCTTAGCCTCTTTGTTTGAAAAATAGTATTCTTTCATGGTGTGGACCATCTTTTCTATCTCCCACATTTTCTGCACTCCTTGTTTCTTTTGATGACTTCCTAAACTTCTGCACACCACCAGAACTTTTCCTTATGTACCTTATTTCCATACCTGACTCAGAAGCATATCTGTTCTGTAGTCTTCACACATGAACAATTTCCCCTTCTTCTTGAGGTGCTAGATCCCTGAGTATTTCCTTGAATTCTTGTACGTACTCTCCAGTCAACCTCCAGGTCTTTAGCCTAGTCTCAGTTGACCTTAAAGCTTTCTCTGACAACTGCTTGCAACTGATTGTGGCAACCGGTGGTTTATGCTGTAGGATGACTGTTTCACTGGGAATGACTTTGCAATTGCTGATTCTACCTCAGTGCCCTTTCCTTTTTAGGAGAAAGGCTACCTGAGCTGCATGTTGTCCATTACTGTATATAATTTTGTGACTGTCTCTCTTTCTAAAGCATGTGTTGGCTACTATAAAGCCATTTGCCAATCAGAGCTGTTTTCAGTATGCATTGTAGTCCTCTAAAATATCCCTTACTAAGTTTTATTTGCATTTGTTCATGTTTTATTATTGATCCTTTATCAATTCCCAAATATTTATACACTCCCTCCTGCTCAAGTTTTTTTATCACATTTCTGTCCCAGGTTTGATATTTTCCTGGTGCTGTAGTTTCCAGCCTTAAAGGTTGCTTTTACACATTTATCAAAGCCAAATGACATTCTTATGTCATCTGATAAAGGTTTGACTCCTTGCAGTTGGGTTTTCAGTTCCTCATCTGATGACATATACAGTTCTAAATCATTCACAAAAAGATCAGATATCTTTACACTTTGTTGTTTTCTGGGAGCCAAATTAGAGCCATGACCAAATATATTATGTAGACAGCTTAATGGGTTAAGGGCAAGACAAAAGAGCAGCTGTGACACAGATTCACCCTGGAATATCCCCCTTTAAATATTTATCCCTGTCCTTTATCGTGGTTTAGCTGCAAAGTGGTTCGCCACTGTTTCATGGTTACTGTAATGTAATTGATCAATGTAGGGTGTACTTTATACATTTGTAAGCAATCTTTTGTCCACAAATGTGGGATGCTCTCACTTGCTTTATTGTAGTCTATCCTTGCCATACTTAAATTCTTCCCCTTTTAACAACTCTTTTAAAAAAATCTTTTTATTAAAATTTAAAAAACAAAATGAAAACAAAATATAACATAAAACAAAAACATAATTTAATAACTATATACAAGGTCCATAACAAAAGTTTATATGAAAAAAAACATTAATACTTTTCTAATAAATCACAAGGTTTTTGCCATGATAACTATTGATGTGTGACATTTGATGTACTCATATAAACAGTTTGCAAAACTCTGTTATATACAGACTTTGCTAAACAAACAAATTTAAAAAAAGGGGTATTTTAACGTTTCCAATTCTTTGTAATAACTTTCCTGACAATAGCCACAATGAATCAAAGGAGAGGCACTTGTGTTTTAGGTATAGAATCTGGAATTGGGGCATTAAATAAAATCAAGGAATCTGTATCAATACAATTGTCTTATATAGGTTCATAGGTTCATATGTAGGTACTAGGCTATTGGCCCTAGGGCCTATATAAGCCTAGCCAAAAAGGTATCCTGGCTTTTGCCACCCAAGAAAATTATTTCTCTGTGCCCCTGTCGAGCAGAGCCACAGAAGTGATCCCCAGAGTAAATTTCTTATTTCCCATCCAATCATCAAGATTTTTTTTGAAGAGTGCTAATGAGGAATTTTGTTTAATATAGATAGGTAGTTTGTTCCAGAGTATGGGAAGTCTCTGGGACAGGAATCTATCCCTCCAGCATGTTCTGTTTATTGTGGTGACAAGGTTTAGGTCAGTAGAGTGTGTAGCTCAGAGGGATTGGGATTTCTTTAAGTAGAGTATATCCAACAGCTCTGGGTTTGACATAGCTTTGTATGTTAGGCAGAGAGCGTCTCTGAGTAAGCGATATGCAACGGAGTAAAACTGGAGTTTTTTGAGACGGTCTGCGTAGGGCATCTGTTTGAGGCCAGTAATCCTTTTTGTGAGGTATTTATGTGGCCTTTCCAGTTGTTGTAGATGTCTTGCGAGGTACGTACCAAAAGGGGTGTTGTACTCTATAATGGGTCTAATGAGTGACGAGTAGAGGAGAACAATGACCTCTTTTTTCCTGAATGAGAAACCTTTTGTGATGAGGTGTGCCACATAGAAGGATTTTCTGGCTACTGTGGTGATGTGATTATCAAAGGAGAGACTACTGTCCACCTGTATCCCAAGGTCTCTTATCACACTTTCGGTGTTAAGTAGACTACCGCCTATGTGGTAGCTCATGGGTACAGAGTTTTTACCAAAAGGGATGACAATGCACTTTTTGGCATTGAGCTTGAGGCCATGGCTTTGACACCAGGCATCTGTCTCAATGAGCCCCTTTTGTAGGATGTCCACATTGTTAGGAGTTTCGATTATGGCTCCTAGTTTGCAGTCATCTGCGAACTTCGTTAGCCAAAGACCTTCTGTGTTAGCCTATACTTCAGAAAAGTAGATACCAAACAGGAGAGGACCCAGGACTGAACCCTATGGTACTCCACTTGTCACTGGTCTGAAGTTGGATTTAGAGTCTGCTACTTTCACCGTGTGGGTTCTGTCAGTGAACCAGTTGACAACCCATCTTGTGACATAGGGATTTATAGGCAAACAAAACAAACTTCTCAAAAGTCCAAAATTCAAAGATTGACAATCAAAAGGCAGAGGACAAAGTAAATTCACTCTGTAAGCTTTTACTAAAAAAATACACAATAAACAAGAAGCGCTTTTCGTCTTGTTAAATACAAAGACTTCTTCAGATGCAAGTGAAACCTATCTTAAAACATTTCAAATAGATGAATGCCTTGTCATGTGATCCCAACCCACCCAGTGAAATCCAATTAAGGATCTGTGCATGTTTTACACTTAGACATCAATCCTATTTTACACTTTAGTGCCATTGCTTCTTTCAACAATGAAGAATACATTCTACCCACCCCACTTATTGTACCATACAATGACTAGTACGTTCCCTTTGCGCAACAATTACTATCAAGGACACAAAGGAAGTAGAAAAAATTAAAACAATACAAGGAAAATAAAATAACATTTTCATTCTAAGTGGAAAACAAGTAGTCTATGTTGCAATAAGGAATCATGCTGTTTACAATAAAACAACCAAGAACAACTTTAACTTGAAGTATGCACCAGTTAAGTGATGACCTTAACGCTCCCAGCACTTGGTCACAACTCATATGTGGTTAATACTACAGTCATCTGTGCAAAGTTTTAAGTTTTAAAATACTAGAAATCATACATGTTTCATTCAATCCTGAGAAATTATATGCATTCGCCAAAATCTGCCAATATTACTCTCTTGCTTCTAATAGTAATGTACAAGGACCCCCTCTTGGGTCCTGGGGTATTTGGTCGATGATCATGTAGCCGTAATTATGTGTGTTGTGTTCGTTTACATGTTTGGCTAGTGCATTGTCCAGTTTACTTTTGCCTATGGCATACTGATGTTCATAAATGCGCTCCTTGAACTTACGTTCAGTTTAGCCAATATAGTAAACTGGGCAAACCTTGCATTTAGCCAAATAAATGATAGTCCGAGAATTACAATCAAACCCATAGTTGACTTTGTATCTCATGTTCCTTACAGTAAAATTGTTTGTTGTATCCACCACTTTACACTGTGAACACATGCCACACCTAAACATACCTACATTTCTCAACCCTTCTCCCATTTTGTTTTCCAGTAAGCTTTTCAAATTTGATCCTTTACGGAAAACATCTCTAGGGTGCGGGCCTAAAATTGATGGATTGTTGTGTATTAACTCCCAGTTCTTCTTTACTATACTCAATAAACTGTGTGCTTCACATGAAAATGTGGTGACCAGGCTCAAATGAAAGTTAGTTTTATTTGTTGTTGTAGGTGCAGCTGATTCCCTAACCTCCATGTCGTTCTTTACTTCAGAAGAATTACCTGGTAACTGTAATAGTTCACCTATTCAACATACAGGTCTACAATTTCATGACAATTCCCAGTCCAAAGACACCTTTATTATTTGGTAGCCCGAAAATACATAAAGATATTATGAACCCACCAATGAGGCCCCTAGCTGATGGATGTAATTGCATTACATATGGTTGTGCCAAAGTCGTCGATCACATACTCAAAAAATATGTAGATAGAGATCCATGTATTTGTAAGGACTCATGGTCCTTCTTGGAACAAATTAACAACTTAGGTTTCAAGGAAGAGTATGGGTTCCTGACAGTTGACGCGAAGGACCTGTGTACACCTCAATTCCACAACAAACAGGTATTGAGTGGGTAATGTTGTTTCTAAAACAGGGGGGAGCAACTGATTCAGTAATCTCATTACTAAGTGAACTATTGGACATTATTTTGTCTAACAACTACCTAATGTTTGGAAAAGAATATTACCTCCAAAAGGTAGGTGTTGCCATGGGGTCCCCCTGTGGCGGCAGTTTCACCAACTTGGTTATGGTGAAATGGGAAAATGACTACATCCAAACAAATGTGGATATCAAACAACATATTCACTTTTATTGTAGATTTTTGGATGATATCTTCATCATAGTTGAGGTGACCATGTTGCAGCCCATGACCTTGTGTCATATTTCAACAGTACAACCGAGTTTTTGAAATTCACACATCAATATGACAATAATGTAATATCGTACCTGGATGTACTGCTCAGAAAGGATAGACAGAAAAAAGGTTATACAGCCACCTTATTTAGAAATGAGACATACTCTAACTCCCTTCTGCATTTTTCCAGTAGTCACCTCTTTCACCAAAAATGTGCAGTGGTCAAAGGTCAGCTGGTAAGGGCAGCCAAGATGGTCACAGAGATTTCTGATTTTAGGGTTGAATGGCAACTTTTGAAAAGTATGTTCACAAATAGGGGATATCCAAACAACTTAGTCGATGACCTCATACATGAAGTCACCTATAAAAGAAATATAGGATTATACCAACCTTTATTACAGTTACCAGGTAATTCTTCTAAGGTACAGAACAACATGGAGGTTAGGGAATCAGCTGCACCTACTACAACAAATAAAACTAACTTTCATTTGAGCCTGGTCACCACATTTTCATGTGAAACACACAGTTTATTGAGTATAGTAAAGAAGAACTTGGAGTTAATAAACAACAATCCATCACTTGGTGAAATTTTAGGCCCGCACTCTAGAGTTGTTTTCCGTAAAGGATCAAATTTGAAAAGCTTACTGCAAAACAAAATGGGAGAAGGGTCAAGAAATGTAGGTATGTTTAGGTGTGGCATGTGTTCACAGTGCAAAGTGGTGGATACAAGAAACAATTTTACTGTAAGGAACATCAGACACAAAGTCAACTACAGGTTTGATTGTAATTCTCGGATGATCATTTATTTGGCTAGATGCAAGGTTTGTCCGATATACTATATTGGCAAAACTGAACACAAGTTCAAGGAACGCATTTATGAACATCAGTATGCCATAGGCAAAAGTAAACTGGACAATGCACTAGCCAAACATGTAAACGAACACAACACACATCATTTTGGATACATGATCATCGACCAAATACCCCAGAACCCAAGAGGGGGTCCTTGTACATTACTATTAGAAGCAAGAGAGTTATATTGGCAGATTTTGACGAACACATATAATTTCCCAGGATTGAATGAAACATGTATGATTTCTAGTATTTTAAAACTTAAAACTTTGCACAGATGACTGTAGTATTAACCACATATGAGTTGTGACCAAGTGCTGGGAGTGATAAGGTCATCACTTAACTGGTGCATACTTCAAGTTAAAGTTGTTCTTGGTTGTTTTATTGTAAACAGCATGATTCCTTATTGTAACATAGACTACTTGTTTTCCACTTAGAATGAAAATGTTATTTTATTTTCCTTGTATTGTTTTCATTTTTTCTACTTCCTTTGTGTCCTTGATAGTAATTGTTGCTCAAAGGGAACATACTAGGCATTGTATGGTACAATAAGTGGGGTGGGTAGGATGTATTCTTCATTGTTGAAAGAAGCAATGGCACTAAAGTGTAAAATAAGACTGATGTCTTTAAGTGTAAAACATGCATAGATCTTTAACTGCATTTCAATGGGTGGGTTGGGATCACATGACAATGTATTAATCTATTTAAAATGTTTTAAGATAGGTTTTACTTGCATCTGAAGAAGTCTTTGTATTTAACAAGAAGAAAAGCGCTTCATGTTTATTGTGTATTTTTAGTAAAAGCTTACAGAGTGAATTTACTTTGTCCTCTGCCTTTTGTTTGCCATTCTTTGGTTTTTGGACATAGGGATTTATACCTAGTTTAGTGAGTTTGCCTATAATTCCAGAGTGGGGGATGGTATTGAAAGCCTTGGCGAGATCTAGATAGAATGTGTGAACCACCTTACTTACCCTCATCTACGGCTTTGGTGACCGCTTCAAAGAAGTCTATCAGGTTTAGGAGACATGATCTGCCTTTTACAAACTCGAACTGGGTAGGGTCCAGAGTCTGGAGATTACCAATGTCATTGTTTATAAGTTCCATGATGATATGCTCCATAGCCTTGCAGACCAGGCTCATCAGGCTAATGGGGCGGTAGTTCCCAGGGTCCATGGTGGCTCCCCCTTTGTGGAGTGGAATAACCGTTGCTGTGCACCATTCAGTGGGCACAAAGCCTGAGGTGAGGCTATGACTGAACATGGTACTTAGGTGGGGTGCCAGTTTATTCTGTAGCTCATCTAGAACGCAGCCTGGGATGTTGTCAGGTCCCATGGATGCTGTGTTCTTGGCTTTGGAGTGTGTGCTTTTTACCTGTGCAGCCATGATTACAGGTACTTTGCATTCTTCCGGTATAGAGATGGGCCCTTTAGGGGATGAGAGAGGGGTAAAGTTAGCATTGAACCTATCTGCCAGGATGTTGGCGATATCAGTTGGTTCTGTATATTTAGTGCCATTGTGCACAGAGCAGATCTGAGTGTTGCCATTGAGATTCTTGACATAGCTATAGAATGCTTTGTGGTTGTCTTTAGAATCAGTGGTGATTTTGTTTTCATAACTAGCTTTGGAGTATTTTATGAGAGATCTCAGTTTCTTACTAAGGCTGACCACGGAGTTCCTCCAATCATGGGGTTTTACTCTTTTTTGCAACAGTTTCTTTCCTCTGTCGTTGAGTTTGTTTATAGAAGGGGACCACCAGATTAGCTTCCTTTTTTGGAGGATACCATCTTGGTTCTTAGGGATTGCACGATCCATGCACTCGTGTAAGTCCTTATAAAGTGCGATTGTATAGGATTCAGCAGTCGTATCTCTATTGTCTGTCAGCATGGGTGTTGTGAAGTTTGCCACTTCTGTCTTAAGAAGCGTGAATTTGACTTTGAAGAAATTTTTTATGGTGGTTTCCCTAATGGGGGGTGGGGGCGGGATGTGGATGTCTAGGGTAATTTGCTTGTGGTCAGATCTGACCAACGAGGAATTGACCTCTGGTGTGAAACACCAGTTGCCCATGTTGGTAATGACCAGGTCTAGGATATTGCTGCCCCTGGTGGGGGTGTGGATAAGTTGATCCAAGGCATTGGAATTTATGAATTCCAGAAAATGTTGAGCGCAAGAGTTGGTACATGAGTAATTTTCCCAGTTAATGGTGGGGTAGTTGAAATCGCCCATTATTAGGGTGTTAGGTTGTACCCTAATATTTTCCAGTGTATCAAGAAATGAGGAGTGGGAATCCTGGGGCATGGTGAGAGATCTGTAGCAAGCTACAATTTGCATTGCAGTCTTGCCCAGAGTTAGTTGCATTTGGATAATCTCAGATGCATTATGCTGAGCAACTAGCCTGGAGGTGTGGCTATCCTTAATGAATATGGACACACCTCCACCTTTAGTGCTTCGGTCCAGGTTAGGTGGCCAAAAGGTGTGGTATGCATTATAGCCTGGTAATGCAGGGGGTGCTCTCTGGAGCCTTGAACCAGGTCTCTGTCACTGCACAGATGTCAATGTTCTACATTTTAAGGAGTGCCTTGAGTGAGTGCATTTTGAGGTTTAGCCTTCTAGCATTAAGTAGCATTACCGTCAGATTTTGCTTGCTTGTACCTGTTACAGTGGCAAATTTGTCATTTGAATCTTGCCTAAAAAAGGCTCTATAGGGGTGGCAAGAGCCTTAGCCAGTATCCAGAATCGCAAGGGCGACAGGTGCAGGCCGTCTCTGGCAAAGCATCATGGTTTGTCGATCATGTCATCCCAGACAGACAGATACTGGATCCCCTTAGAATGACACCAGAAGCTTAGCCAATTGTTGATGTCAATCATTTTGTCCTTGTACTGTGATATCATTCTGGGTGATGGCAGGATGCTACTCAGGGCTAAGGTCATACCTGCCTGGGCTACAAGATCAGAGAGCTCCTCCATGTCTCTTTTCATGTAGTCCAGGGAGGTACGTCTCAGGACATTCACACCAACATGGACAATGACAGAGTCAGATTTGTACTTGCTGTGGAGTGACCTGAGTTCATGCATTTTGTGGTGGATCCTGGCACCTGACAGGCAGCTGACAGTAACTTTCTCCTTGTTTAGCCTGGTGAGTGGAACATCAGTGTGTCTGACTATAGAGTCACCTATGACTAGAGTGTTGGGTACGTTGTTATGCCTTATGGGCTGTGGTTGAGTGGCACACTGAGTTTGTGGGCTATGTGTCATTTGGGTTGTGTTGGGGGGTGGAGGTTGCTTGCGTTTCTGCTTTAGAGGACCCTGTTGATTGGGTAGATTTTTTTTGAGAGCCTCCATGAATGTAGGTGTGTGTTTTGTGTTTCTATGTGTGTGTTTTGGTGGTGTAGGTTTTGAGGGAGTATGTGATGAGTGTGGTGTGGTGCAAGTGTGGACTGTCTAGTCCAGTCTCGGGTGAAGAGAGCTTTGCTTCCAGTTTGGTTATATAAGTGCATCTCTCACAGGTTGTATTGTTGGGTGGTAGGAGGAGATGGTTGTCTGTGTACATGAGGCAATTGTTACATTGCCCCAAGATGCCCAGATTCATCAGGTAGACAGGAGAAAACACCAGGAGCTGACCCTTAGACATGCCTGTATAGGTGCTTATTTATTAGGTACTCAAAACTGTTTTCGTCTAGACAAATGAGGAAAGTTGAGTGCTGTAGCAATTTGCAGCTTATTTAGTGCTTACAATGAGTTCTGAACAAGTGTTGAGCTCAAAGAAACAGATTTGAGTACTGAAACTAGAAAACTGGTAAGTTCTAAGAAACAAAATTAAGCTAGAAGGCTTCCCTCCAAAACAGAACGAATTGAGGGCTCAGAAGCTTACAAACAGTCCTGGACAGGAAACAAGCTTAGAAATTTTTTTTTTTGTAAAGTGGAAAGGGGAAAGGAGGAGCAGAAGCTAACTGGGTTGGCCTTCTCAAATGTTCTCCCTGGAATAGGTAGAATGAGGTAATGACAGTCGACTGGGAGGAGTGTCCCAGATCAAATTTACAGTAGGGCTGGGCAACTGCAAAGCCGCCAAGTATAAAAACAGGATACCAAGAGGGATGGAGGGTGGGAAACAAAAATCAGAACAAAAAAACCCAACCAGATGCTTAACAATTGTAGAAAATTCTACTTAATACCTCACACATAGTGAGTAAAATAAAAGTGCTATAAATAACTCCGAAATAAGCAAAAAACAGAATACTTAATGTTAAATATCACATATTAGTTAGCTCAGAGCCCTTCCTCCGACTTCCTCTGATTAGCTCAGTGTGAAATGGCAGAAACAGTCACAAGTTAACTTCTTAAGTAACAAAGTTGAAACCTTAAACAACTTTAAAAAAGCTTGAAAGAACCAATGAGGTGCTTACTCCAAGGTGTAGTCCAGGCAACCCCAGTCAGCCAATGACCACAAACAATTCACTCTCACTGAAATGCTATACTGGCTTTGGCTAAGCTATGATGGCCTGGGACATGTGCTCAGACACACAGCCTCTACTAACAAACAACTAGGCCTAAAACACAAGCCTGAATATGGACAATGCTACACTACCAACACTACTTAGGTAGAATAAACTGCAGAAATGTTTAAACAGATAAAGGATCAAGGAGACTCTAGAGAATGCTTTTAAATGCAAACAAGTTATATGATACACTCCTAGCAGGAAATCAGATGCTTAACAATTGTAGAAAATTCTACTTAATAGTCTAGTCCAATCTTGGGTGAAGATCACTTTGCTTCCAGTTTGGCTATATAAGTGCATCTCTCACAGGTTGTAGTGTTGGGTGGTAGGAGGAGAGGATTGTCTGTGTACATGAGGCAATTGCTGCATTGCCCCAGGATGCCCAGATTCATCAGGAAGACAGGAGAAAACACAGGGAGCTGACCCATAGACATGCCTGCATAGGTGCTTATTTATTAAGTACTAAAAACTGTTTTCTTCTAGACAAGTGAGGAAAGTTGAGTGCTGTAATAATTTGTAGCTTATCTAGTGCTTACAACGAGTTCTGAACAAGTGCCAAGCTCAAGGAAACAGATTTGATTGCTAAAACTAAAAAACTGACTATTTCTAAGGGAAAATTTAAAGGGCAGACTTTATGGTGCCGGCAATAGTTTAACGCTATGTAAGCGGTGATACATAAAGTGTGATTTGTTTTTTTTTAAATATAGCAGTAGCAAATAAGCACAGCAATTTAAACAAATTAACCAATTAACCAATAAAAAGCTAAAAACTGAGCCCTGTTTCAGCAGTCTTTGATCAGACGAGTTCTAAATGCACACTCCTGCTACTAGGGTCAGGGGAACCTTCTCCAAAAAAAAGATGGCCTGGATTAGTGCTTAAGTTATACAAACAAAACTAGATTCAGCAGGTCTGAATCTAGTCTATTCTACAGCCAGCAAGCTATACTGATTTCAGAAAGAAACAGTTCAAATAAGCAGGCACAATAAGCCTTTAACATCATTTTTTAATACCACCCAGTAAGGGTAAAAAGAGATAGTTACAAATGTTATTTTCTTGGGCTAAAAGATCTTTGCACTTAAAGAACTGTATTTGCAAAATTACAAGACATTTAATGTTTAGAATGAAAGCTACAGCAAATCTGAATAAGAACTTAAACAACAAAAACATCACTTTTTTTGGCAACAATCTGAATACTCCAAGCTATGGTTTTTCTGAGCAGTAACATATGTCAGTAAGAACTGGAGTATAAGTAAAGTTATGCACTGGAAAATTATGGGTTGTAATAAGACCAAATCAGTCAGTCTTTAAGGAAATAAATCCAGAATGTTCACTGGAAAGTATAATAGCAGAAAAAAAAACTTAAAATTATTTGGCCAACTAATTTCTAGACAGGATTCACAGTGATGTTGGGAAAGATCGAAGGCAAAAGAAGAAGGAGTAACACAAGGTAAGGTGAATGGGCAGCAATACAGAAATAATGAACATAAAATTTGCAAGAAGGCCTGGTGTGCTAAAGTCCTTAAGGTGACAAATAGTCAGATATGAGAAAATAAAAAGATGACAGTATCAGTATGACTTTTACTTTATGCATCATTAACCATGTAAGTCAACTATTGATTCTCAGACCTTTTTCTGCAACAACTTGTGCACACATGGGCAAGGGAAAATACACACATACATGCACATGTGCACACACACATACACACACACACACACACACACACACACACACACACACACACACACACACACACACACACCTATATATCTATCAAGCAATTGATCTATCGGGTTCCTATTAGAAGACCGAAGACGCATTCTGTCAAATGCGTCTTGGTCAAACTTAAAAAACTGAAACGGCAAAATATTGAAGTGGCTTTTAAGTGAATTCTTTTCCCGGGAAAGAATTTGCTTGGCTGCTTCATTACTTTGCTGTTTTTGGCATTGTAGTGCAGGGGGGGTGTGGGGGGCAAAGCCCCCCACTTAATGTAATGTTTAAAGTGTTTTATTTTTTATTTTATTTTTTTGTTGGAACAGCAATTTTTTTTCCCTTGGAAAAAAAAAATTGCTGTTCTGACAGTTCAACATTGTAAGCTTTCATTTACGTAGGGTCAATTAATCTCCGTTCGCTTTTTTAAGCATTCAGTGATCTAATATAGACCCGATCTATCTATCAGTCTATGCGGGAACTTAATATTGTCGACTTCATAATTGGTTGACATCTATTTATTTAACAAAATATGGTCAGCTTAACAGATGGTCAACAGATGTGCAAGATCAGAGTTATATTTCGAGATAGGGCGATATAAACTACTCCAAAGCAGCTGTAAAAATACAAACTAGCTGTTCCAATAGATAGAACCCCGGATTCACTAATCTTCCATGCAGGACTAGTTTAGTCCTGCATGGAAGCGCCCGTTTAGGAGCAGGATGGCAGTGCGCCATGCATATTAACAAGGTGCGCTGCCCAGCTCCTAGGCTTACAAGTTGTGTGTATGAGTACAGGGGGCATGTCTGAGAGCACAGCTCTCAGAATAAACATGCCCCTGTAATGTAGAACAGCAGAAGGTGTTAAAAAATGAGTGAGATTGCTCATAGGTGTCCTCATATCCTCACCAACAGTCCCCCATGTGTACAACAGCAATAGTACATATAAATGAAAAAAAGAAACCCTTTTATTTTTTTTTTTAATCCAAGTACAGCTAACCGTAGGTGCATGGGTGTGCCCATTGTTAGTTACGGTTATAGCAGCCTAAAAGGCTGAAGAGGATAACAAGGAAGATATGCAAATGATGCAACACAGCAATAGTGTAGTGAGCAGAGCATTCACCTAATGAGCAGGCATTCCTGTTTTGAGTCCCACTGCAGCACAGTCTATTTTACATGGGAAAGCATGTTATAACCAATATTTCTGTTGCAAAACCCACTAAAAACATATATTTATGAACTGGAGTACTACAGGAAATGCACATGTGAAGTGTCAGTGTCATAATGAATAAGGTGCTAGTAAACAGGTTTAAGCACAAATAAGCAGTAGTAAGCATATGTAAGCATTAGTAAGCGTGTTTAAGTGTATTTGCGCAGGGGTAAGCATTGCCTACACAGATTAAGCAAAGTAGAAGCTAACTGTGTGCAAGAAACTGTAGCCGGAAGTAAGTACTGCTTAGCTCTGTGCAAACCCACTTACAACTGCTTTAAAGTGCCTTAACCACTCTGTATCCAATGGCTTGTGTTCTGCCCAGCAAGAAAATAAACAGCCTCTGCAAGTCTTGAACCCAAGACCCTGTACACTACAGTCACAGTAGTTAACCACTAAGCCATCATAGCAGTAGATAAGATTGTGGTTTCAACAAACAAAGCCTCACCATAGGAAAATCAAACTGAACATGTGAAAGGAATCTATGTACAGTGTGATGTGCTATAACCTGCTACATAACATAACTATGTGAAATGGAGTACTGCAGTAAGGCCAGATGTGAGGTGTTATTGTAATAAACTGTTGAAGTCCCCAGGACCTCATACAGTGTATGTACACATGAATCACAGATACCAGACACATATATAACATGTAACAAATAATAAATCAATGCCAAAAGGAAAATATAATGCAAATTAAATATTAAGCAATGCTAAGCATTGCATAGCTCAGCTTAGTTGGGGTAAGCAATGTGTAGGACGGCTAACTGAATCTGCCCAGTGGTATACCCCTTTAAGCAATACCAATATTAGGTAAGCAGGTGTGCCCATAGCTTAGCCTTTTCAAAACCATCCAATCACAGGAAAGTGCAGGAAAGCGGGCATATTTAAACCCCATAAGCGCCAATAATTCACATAACTGGTTGCAGCTCCCTACTGTAGGCAGAATGGCTGGAGTTGGGGAAGGCACTCAATTTAGAGCGCAGTGCTGGAGCACTCAGGAGGCCAGATTCATGGTATGGCTCCTGGTAAAACATCATGAGGAGAGACTACTGCAGGGTCAGTATCAGGGCTCTCAGTATAAAGTGGAGGCCTGGGACAGTCTCGCTTGTGACCTCACCAGTGCCACTGGTATCCCCCGGACTGCTGAGCAGGTCAGGCATCACCATGCTGACCTGAAGCAGCAGAGTGTGGTGATCTCTTGAACCAGTGGATCCAAGAAGCAAGGCCGATGGCTGATGCCCCAGCACTGAATAAGTACCCATTCTACTACATAGATAATGATTGCCTAGCTTGTGTATACTATGAAAAGGTAATGGCTAAATATCACTGTATTTCTCCAACAGCTGCAGATGAGTAGGCTGTGAACCAGCAAGCCCATGCTGCTAGGCTAAAAAAGGCTGTGTCGTGAGGCAGGTTAGTAATATTCCTGCATGTACTGTCATAATAAAAAAATATAACAGTTCTAGAAAGTGTTGTACCAGTATAAAAATGTATTGTGTATGGGATGTACTGAATAAACCAGACAATATGGCAGGAAGACTGTCATATAGGTTGCATGGAAATAAAGGTGTAATATCTTGTGAATAAAAGTATAACCCCTGCAGTGCTTGTGTACATCCTGCTAACATATGTTATTGCAGTGTTGCATTCTATAAATAGTACTGTTGTATTAAGCAGTGTTACCCACACTGTTGAATGAAGGTAAAATGTGTAGGAAAGACAGTATAACAATGTTGGAAGTCCCAATAGGTCAGTCATATAGAACAACTGAGGGAGACTTAGACAGAAACCATTGACATTTTTACACCATTTCCCTGATAGCACAGTGTACTGTGATGTCAACTGTAATATTTTTACTGCACACAGCAGGGGTTTGAATCCCAGTAGTGGTAGTAAGTTGTAGGTATAATCATACTCCACAACTGTACAAAGTTTGCAAGAATGTTCAGATAGAAAGCTGTATGCATAATTAGACCCAACAACTGTACAGACTTTGCTAGAATGTTCAGATAGTACGCTGTAAGCATAATCATAACCGTCAACTGTACAGACTGGCAGAATGTTTAGGTAGTAAGCTGTATGCATAGTCATACCCCTCAACTTTTCTGATCTGTCCAGCATGTCCAGATAAATGGCCCAGATCTGCTGCCCAGTAACCTGTTCCCTGACATATCAGTGTGATGATCCAAGAAATGTAGGCAGCTTATACTGACATATAATGGATAGTCAGACCTGAACATAAAAAGAGAATGTATGTGGAAACAAACCTGTCATTGTAGCCTCTCACCCAAAGTGTATGACAGCAATTCTCAATATATGTCACATTAACACTTGCATCCTGTCACACCTTGACCAGAATGTGTGCAATAACAGATTGTTAGGTATGTGTATAACAGCAACATGGAATCTGGGAGTATGTGTAGAATGTGTCAGGTAGTGTTAACAAAGATTTTCTCCACAGCTATAACAGGCAAGAGGTGTAGACTGTAGGTACAACACAGGTCACATATATACTTGACTACAAGCATGGAACCTTGGAGTATGTGTAGAATTTGTCAGGTAGTGTTAACAAAGATTTTCTCCACAGCTATAACAGGTAAGAAGTGTAGACTGTAGGTATAACACAGGTCATGTATATACTTGTCTACAAGCATGGAATCTGGGAGTATGTGTAGAAATTGTCAGGTAGTGTTAACAATGATTTTCTCAACAAGTATAACAGGTAAGAGGTATAGACTAGATGTAAGACACAGTCCATGCATATACTAATCTACAAACATACCATTGTACAAAGTAAGGACATTGGGTAGTGTAATAATACATGTAAGGGACAGATCACCGCAGTGACTAAGAAAGTTGTGAAAACTACAGGGATATATTAGTTGTTAACTGGCCTCTCTCTCTCTCATTCCCTCCATATGTGCAACAATAACCTTATTACACACCTCAATGGGTACGTGTACATGGCAAACTTTTGTTGGGACATATGTCCTGTTGGTTTATAAACATTCACATTTGGTTCTATGCATGTCCCATGTTAAAATACTCCCATATTGGTGGCCTGTTGCCATCAATGAAACCTGTATGCTGTTGTAATGGCCACTGTTGTACCATATATGCATGTGTTCTGCTTGATCTGTAACTGTTGTAAACTGGTGTCGTGGGTTAATGGGAATACCTATGCATGCTGTTATACCTAATCCTGAATGCTGTTGACTATGACTAACTGATATCTTTCTTAAAACTGCAACACCATAGCTCGTATGGGAAGGCTAGTCCCAGCTGACCCATCTGTCCCACCTCTGCTGGCCATGGCACCAGGCACCAGCACATCTGGGGCCCAACCTAGGACCTCCTCCTCCATTGGCCCTGCATCACCTTTGGGTGGAACCACCGCAGGGGATGGGGCTCGGCCCACCTCGGGAGTGCAGGAGGAAGGGTACCTGTCACCTGGCATCAGGTCCGGGCCGTGGTGCATACGGAGCTAGACAGGGAGTTCAAGGCCAGCTAAGCCAGCTTGAGGGCCACGTGGCGCAATTAGAGGGTGAGCCTGCCCCTGCTACCCAGCCCCCAGCACAGCCACCTTTGGGGCCTTGAAGGTACAGTGGTGGCTGCCCATGGGTGGGGACCTCAGTCCCGCTGTTTCCATTTGGGGGGTCATGGGCTAGCGACTTCCAAACAACCCTCCCCATCCAAGGTGTTTACCCCCCCACATGTGTCATATATCTCCCCTATATGCATCTTGTTTGCCTTGTCTGTTAACCTATCACAACCTACCTCCCCAAATATACCTACTACCCCTCCCCAACATCCCACTCTCACCTGAAAAAGAAAAAAGGGGCAATCTGTTCCCACAAAAAATCTCACCCCATACATAGCTGTCCATTTCGCACACTTATCCACTGGACACATGCATCACAACTTATTATTGTTGTCCTCACCCCCACCCAGGGGTTTGAGTGTCCAAATCTACCTCTAAATTCAATGTATATGCACAGCTGTTGCTGTAGAAGAAATGGGCAGTTATTGACCTTCCCTACACCCTTCTTGCACATCCCTGGCTATTTTCCCTACTGTCTTTTCCCTCTTTGTGCCCCTTTTTTCACCACTTTCCTATCAACCCATTTTTCTTTTCTTTTAAAGAAATTAGCATGGGGGTAAGTTGGAGTATGCACTTTTAAGCAGCAGTAAGCTGGTTTAAGCCTGTTTGCATAGGGTAAGCAATGCCTACACTGGTTAAGTAATGTAGAAGCTGAGTGTAAGAAACTGTAACCGGAAGTTAGCAGTGCTTACCTCTGCGCAAACCTGCACAAACCCACTTACAACTGTTTTAAAGTGCATTAATCACTCTGTATCCAATGGCCTGTGTTCTGTCCAGCAACAAAATAAACAGCCTCTGCAAGGCTCAAACCCAGGATCATGCACACCATGCACAAAGTGATTTATCACTAAGCCATGCCAGATATAAACAAATCTGATGTTTTCAGAAACATATCATCCAGTCCAGTCATGCAACAGTACAGAAAATGTATACCAATATCTAGATGTATGTGTGTGTAAATATATTACTACCTAAACAGATACAACATATCTATATATGTAGATATATATATTTCTAAAAATATATACATATATATAGTAATATATATGAACATATATACATGCAAATGCCGACATCGACACATATATGTGTCTACACCTATATGTCTACATATACACAGCAAGTTACATATGTGTACGCAGATATATTTCTATGTAGGTATATACAGACATAGTTATATATATGTAAGCAGATATATATATATCTATATAGGTATATATGGCCATACATCTGTAGATACCAATGACAGATTAACAAAAACACATATGTCCACATGCACAGTTAATGAGTTTGAGAGGCCTCACAAACTATACGTCTTGTACGAATATGCATCCCCCCCACAGCCAAACATTTCCACCCGGCAATACACTACCAAGTGTTGCAGATCCCATAACCAGGACCTGAGACGACATGGGCACAAGATGTTAACAGTACTACATCCCACCTGTATGATGTCAGGCTGGTATTGGTAACATATCATTCAGTACAGTCTGCCTCCCATAGGAAATGTAAAATGTGGAAGCCATCAACATCCCCGGGATACAGATACACAGACACAGATATGCAGATACAGATATATATATATATATATATATATATATATATATATATATATATATATATATATATATATATATAGATAGATATATACAGATATACATGTGACTACACATGCACATGCAGATATATATGTACAGTAAGATACATATGTAGAAGGTGCACACAATATGGAACAGCCACTATGCCTACAGTTAACACCTGAACAACTGGACACTGTATGGGCCACCCATACAAATGACAATCATTGCCTGCAACATATACCCACAGAGAGGTCATAGGAAAAAACACCACACACAGATTTGCAGAAATAGAAAAACTTTGTGTACTATTACAGTTCTATATGCCATGCCATATAGCTGTTCAGACACTGACATCCATATAAACAGAGTAATGTAACTGTGAAACAGTTATACTAATACAGTAGTCTGGAAAGGTTCACAACTGCTGCTGTCCAGGCCAAGCCCTTCAAATTGTACAATAGTGAAGACAAACTGGGCCGCAGGATAGCAAACAATCAACCGTATGTAATGTAGGTGTATAGTTCAGCAGCCTCTATCTACACTCTGTACAAAATCACTAGGTGGTAAAGACGTCATGTGACCAAATGGGTTATAACTGTTACATAACAAGGCATAAGTGACACCATCACAAGCACACTGACAAATAGTCTGTATGGCAGGAGGCAGTAGGCTTGCATTAACCCAATTTATGTAAGTAATGTAAATATAGGTGAAGTATACGGTACTGTACATCCAGATACCTTAAGGCAGCTCACCCCTGACACCCCCACATTTTGTAACAGCCTAGGTCATTTATGGTGCTTCCCCCCCTAGACTCAATAATACAGGGCCATATACCACTGTTACATACACTGTCCTCTGGAGTGCATAAGGGCACACATGTATTGTGTAGGTGACACCCACACATATATGGTCCCAGCCCCACCGTATGTGTGGGGGATACAACAGCAGTGGACTGATGGCAACAATGGCAGTGTGATATACTCATAGCCCACTACAGAACAACCCTGAAAGCATGTCATATGTGCAAAGCTTGGTATGTAGGTGGAGGACATAGGCTGGAACACAGGCACATATGTGGAAAACTGTTTCCATACATTAAGCAATTTGCTGGTGTTACAGGATAGTCTGCAACATACCCTCAGTCAGAGAATTGAGGTTAGAAACAGATATGGATGCAGTCATGTACTGATAGCACTCAATACACACACACTCACACTACCAGTGGAATATCTGACACAGGACCTGTGTGGTGGACAGACAAAACATGATAGGCACACCTCTGGCCACCAAGAGGATAGGCCCACAGTTAAGAGCTATGCAGACAGACTGCAGTCCAAGGTAAACTAGTATGTACACACACACCCTGTAGCACCAGTACTATACAAAGCATAACACAACTCTACTCACACTCTGTCTGTAGTTCCTGAACCTCCTACACATATGTATCTGCCCTGAGTGTGCCGGTTCTCCTGTAAGAGGTATTGCCACCTGCTGTCTGTAACACTGCTGCCCACACACAGGAAGGATGTCCATCACACAGGCAATGTAAAGGGACCACGCCCACATGATATAGGGATTTATAGTAGGTGGTTGCCATGACAGTGGTAATTGGAAGTACTACACATAGATAATCATATATATATATATATATATATATATATATATATATATATATATATATATGGCTATCTGGATAATTATATGTACATATATTTCCACCATATGTCCTGGACATCGAGTGTAGCCCTTACCCAGCCTGTATAGTCCCAATGTTGTAGTGCAAGGGGATGTCAGGTATGTATAGCAGGTATATTAGTCAACTATTGCTACTGTCATTGGGATTGTCTTCACAGATATGGTGTGTATGGGAGCTCACATCTGCTTATAACTTGTGTGTCATTGGCTACTGAAAGACATCCTAAGGACATCATAGTAAAGTACCGCTGCTAGCACGTAATGCCCCTGTGGACTGCAGCAGAGGTATTGTCCAATATATGTGGACATTCTGACACACTCTGTACAGTCCAGAGGTATACACATAACCCCTTAGTGCACAACATGTGTACCATGCCTGACAATACTGATGTAGACAGCCATGTAGATGGGTATAACACATAACGACTGGTATACATTTGCCATCATAAGTTATGCATTCACACACCCCTGTCTGGCCTGACACATAATAACCAGTGGTACAGGGGTGCCATGGCCACATACTACTCACTAGATATTGACATACATCTGTACAGCATCCCACTGCTCTGTCTGACATACATGACTGTTAAGGGAGGCCTAGCAGCAGTACATCTGGCAAGTATCTGCACATGACATCTCACTGGGTAAGTCCACTAAGCTGCTAGGCATGTAACAATGCACTGTGCAGGCTACAGGCAGACTGGCTCAATACTGGCCTACATCTCCCATGGGGTAATGCACATGTACCTGCATATATAGCAGGCTCTACAGGCATGTCACAGCACAGGGTACGATACAACTGTGTGAAAGTGCATAACCACAACCAATGTGAACACAGCCACATATGTTAAGCTAGCATAATATTACAGTATATGAACTATCTGTTCAACACCATCCTCATATGTGGCACTCACAGACTGACCCGACATATACTGGGCTACTACACAGTTTGGTCTTATGGCTGTCTGTGGTATGGAACATGTGTGTGTATGGCCCTACAAACATATACGCCAATACAGTACCATACAGTGGAGCAGCATGTAACATCAGATAGGATGGGACCTAGAACAATGACATCCACCACAGTCTGTTCACAGACTAAAGTACATATTAACAATACACACACTGTCGACATTCACCATAAGTACACAGACCTCAGTGCTGTACAAACATCCACAGAATGTCCAGGTTATGTCATCAAATATAACCCCTACCGTACATAACATGTGTAGCAGTCTGATATCTCACTGGCTTGTTATCAGATATGATGACACTAATTATGCTGTACAGCACATATGCACCACTTCATGCACGACATGTGCACAAAGGTTGACAAAGTTGTGGCTGGTAGCACATACACAGGGCCAGTATTGACATGTTGCTTTGATAACCTCATACATTTAAAGTTGTAACAAGGTTTGTTGCAACATATGTCCTATGAGGGATATGAAGTCAATAACACTCACAGCTTTCACCATCTACAGACTGCAATCCTCACACTACCTTCTGCAGTCCACAAATAGATGCTCTGTGGGTAACACATGAAACCAAAGGCACAACACACTGCCCAGTCTGCAGATGATGCTGCAGATGGGGATTCCTCATAAACATGGAACTGACATGGCAGGTGTTGAGACATGTAGGACAGCCATATCCACACACACACTGTTAAACCAACATTACTCCAAATGAAGTATAGCAGCACTTACAGTCTGTAGTCAGGTCAGGCACATCCCCCTCCTGTGTGTTACACTGTTTCCACAGTGTATGTTGTTAGAGGTAAATCCCCAATCCATCTGAGATGCAGTTTGCCAAACAACTGATCTAGTTCCTGCTCACAGTGAATGAAAAGGGCCAACACCAACATGATGTTCCTAGATATTGGAGTGTGTTTCCATAAAATTGGCTATGGGAATGTTACCACAGCTGTTCCACATGCAATCAGCTAGGGGAGGGCTGCAATTCATGCAGAGGCCATCAGCTGATCATGAGCATCACTTAAAATACCCTTGCTGCTGCCTGAGCAAAGCAGGTGTAAGTCTCCACATCCACTAGAGAGGGAGTGGGAGAGGCAGACAGAGGCAAAGACAAATCATGGAGGGGTGGGAGAGTAAAACTTAAGCGTGCTTGCATCACACACCTACCAGCCCAGGGTATCAACCCCCTGATGACAAAGTAGTGCTATCACAGTTCTATGCAGTTAATGGATGCGCCACATGGGTTACCGGTTGTGGAGCCCTCAGAACATATATGTGATGTTGAGTGACATCTGCAACAGGGATACGGTAGCTATACGGTAGGTGACATACACGTGCCTGTCCTCATGAACAGGTGACAGCATCAAAACAGCCACACTCTCACAGGGATGCACACACATTGACACACTTGGCAGGGCCAGGATTACAACTCAACAGTAGTGGGATTGCCACAACACATCACTGTGCAGGTATCACATGCACCACATGGGTCATACTGGGGTTGTATGGGCAAAGGGTATGGGGAGGTGTCTAACATCAGACAGCATACTTCAGTATACCCATGGGGGTTGTAGGGAGTGTGGATGTGAACATACGCACCATACAACACACACACAAACACACAGGGTGCCAGTACAGACATGCATGGGTGCATGTCTGCATGGGTGTGTGGTGGTCAGCTGTGCCAGATGGCTATACAAGGCTAGGCGATGTGTATATCTTGGCATCAGACCATATGACAATGGTCTGCATTGCAGCTCAGGGCTGTAGTGTCTTCAGTTACCCACACAGGTGGGTATTGTATCCCCATCCAGTCACCTGGGTGACTATTGTGTGTGGTCAATGCTGTCCATAGCTTGCCATGTATGTGTTCCTTAGTCCATGAAATGGACGGTGTCTGGGATGTGCACACCTTCCATGTGCATGCACAGTGACATGTGAAACTGTACCTGGGGTATCTGTCCCATGTTGTGAACACAGATTATCATCAAATGTGCCAGTCTTGTCCACCTGTGGCAGGAACTGGTAATGGGCAGCAGATTTTCCCTGTACCTACATTGATAGCATGCTAACAGCATTCCCTGGTGTCAGCGGCATCTGTCAATACAGGGCATGTTGTCAGGCATGGTATGTCCTTTGTGGGTCACATGTGATGGTACTACAGGTGTTGCAGGTGCTCATTGAGGAACATGGGGAAGGTGCACTGTCTGCATGTACGTGCATATTGGACAGATGGACAGGGTGCTACGCCCTTTATAGTCCACTGCTATCACCCCATAGTTACTATCAGTGGCCAATAAGCAGTGTACTACCCACACATTGGCTGTTGCCCAGGCATGTGTGTGTATGAGACATGGGTTGAGAGTGTGCTCTGGGTAATACTGGGGTTGCTAACTGTGATTGACTGGCCTTGATGTCACCTGTATGGGTATGGCTTTACACCCCAGCCTCTCAGCTATTTCACATCTGTTATCCCTATACGGTGGACATTGTGATACATAGTAGGGCCACCATATAAGAAATATGCAAAACCCACTCCACATTGGCCACAAATCACACACTCACAACCACTTCCACAGACGATACGAGTTACAAATACACACACACCTGTCATGTCGTAGAACCCCTACATAACTAGTTTAGCACACTACAGCACTACATAGTTATAGTACGTGCCACAGAGATTACTGGAGTACTCCTTCCCCAAAGGTGTATATCACATTGGATGACATCAGCAGGATTGCCAAAGTGAGATATTCGAATTGTAGTGAGTGTGAAAAGCCTAAAATGTATTGCTCCCTACACAGACAGTGACACACACAAAACATCCACAACTGACATGTGCGGGTATAGAACCCCTAACAGATGTCTATTTCATACTAGAGCATAGAGCTGTTATGGGACACACCATGGGGATTACTGTAGAATGCATTTCCCAAAGGTATATTTCACAATGAATGACATCAGCAGGATTGACAATGTAGGCCATTTGAAATGTACTGTGTGTGAAAAGCCTAAAATGGATTTCTCCCTACACAGACAGTGACACACACAAAACATCCACAACTGACATGTGTGGGTATAGAACCCCTAACAGAGGTCTACATCACACTACAGCATAGAGCTGTTATAGAACACACCACAGGGAGTATAAGAGAATGCTTTCCCCAAAGGTGTATTTCACAATGAATTACATCAGCAGGATTACCAAAGTAGGCCATTTGAAATGTACTGAGTGTGATTAGCTGCATTGCTCCCTACACAGACATTAAAATTCACACAAAATACTCAGAACTGCAATGGGTGGGGATGGAACCATACCGCAGTTCTAAATCACACTACAACAGTACACAGTTATGGCATGCGCTATGGACATTAAAGGATTACAACCTTCCCAGAGGTGTATTTCTAGGTGGATCACATCAGCAGCCTTGCCAAAGTTGAGCATATGAATTGTAAGGAGTGTGAGTACCCTAAAAAACATTGCTCTCTACACAGACAGATACACATACACTTGCCATATCTGGGATTAGAACACCTACCTAATTACTTTATCACACTACAGCAGTACACAGTTATAGGCCATGCTACAAAGATTACTGGGCTGCAATCTTTCTGGAGGTGTATTTCTAGGTGGGTGACGTCAGCAGCCTTGTCAAAGTTGATCATATGAATTGTAAGGAGTGTGTGTACCCTAAAAAGCATTGTTCTCGACACAAACAGAGTCAGACAGCCACATATACACACACACTTACCATGTCTGAGAGTAGAACTCCTACCTAACTACTTTATCACACTACAGCAGTACGCAGTTTCAGAATGCGCTACAGAGATTACTGGGCTGCAATCTTCCCAGAGGTGTATTTCTAGGTGGATGACATCATCAGCCTTGCCAAAGTTGAGCATATGAATTGTAAGGAGTATGTGTACCCTAAAAAGCATTGTTCTCTATGCATACAGAGTCAGGCAGACACACACACTTGCCATGTCTAGGACTAGAACACCTATCTAACTATTTTATCACACTACAGCAGTACACACTTACAGGATGTGCTACAGAGATTACCTGGCTACAACCTTCCCAGAGGTGTATTTCTAGGTGGGTGACATCAGCAGCCTTGCCAAAATTGAGCATATGAATTGTACGGAGTGTGTGTACCCTAAAAAGCATTGCCCTCTACAAAGACAGACACACACACACTCATACACAGTTGCCAAGTCTGCGGTTAGCACTCCTACCTAACTAGTTTGTCACACTACAGCAGTACGCAGTTACAGGATGCGCTACTGAGACTACTGGGCTACAACCTTCCCAGAGGTGTATTTCTAGATGGATGACATCAGCAGCCTTGCCAGAGTTAAGTATTTGAATTGCAGAGAGTGTGAGTACCCCAAAAAGCATTGCTCTCTGCACAGTCAGACACACACTCATACACAGTTGCCAGGTCCGGGGTTAAACCTCATACCTACCTAGTTTATCATGCTTCAGCAGTACACAGTTATGGGACACACCACAGAGATTACTGGGCTACAACTCTCCCAAAGGTGTATTTCACATTGGATGACCTCAGCAGGCTTGTCACAGTAGGGCTATGGGGAGGGCAGTGTGTATGCATGGGCCATAACCCATTCATCTAGGGGTTGACACGCCACATGCAAGCACACATGAGGTCATATTTCAAAGGTATGTGTATACAGCTGAAAGGTGACTACTTCCATGTACAGTCATGTTGCACAGCTGGCATGTGCACCACATAATCTGTAATGCTGACAGATACTGGTGGCTAGTTTCTGCAGTGAGTGACATCTGCACCTCACATGTTTGAGGCCCTCTGGCTGTGTGCTGGGTGGGACAGGCCTGGATGACTCCTTGTCACAGTCACCCTCTTCCACACATCTATGTACGTCTCACTTTGGCTTATTATACTGTGTTGTCCTGACATATATGTCTGTATTCCTATCCACTGTGTTTGTGCAAGGCTTAAGTGGTGCATACTGAAGAGTGTCTGCACTAACAACTACAACTGCCAGATATGTCTGGTCCACTGGTGTTTGCAGACATGGCCTTCATGTGTTTAAGTGTGTGAGCATGCCCAGTATGACCTTTCAGTATGTTGTTGACTAACATTGCCTTCATTTCCTAAGTGTGTGAGCATGCTCAGTATGGCCGTCTGTACTGACTGTGTGGATCATGTCCAGGTAGTTTGTACTGCAGTGCTGACCTTTGTGTTGTACACCGACAGGTAGCATGCTGTCTCTGAAGAGTATCCATCGATCATTTGGCTTTGACTGTTACTACATTTCTGCATAGCGGTGGGGGGCACACCTGACTGTTCCTACATTTCTACACAGGAGTGTGGGGGGCACACCTGACTGTTATTACATTACTATGTAGGATGGGGGGACACCTGTCTATGTCTACATTTCTACACAAGGTTGGGGGCACACCTAACTGTTATTGCATTACTATGTAGGATATGGGGGGCACACATGACACTTGTACACATTTGCTGTGATTGTACTGGTATGTCAGGTACTCCACTTTATTCTGTATTGCTAACTATCATGCTGACTAGAGGCTTGCCAGTGTACTACAGATCGTGGCTTTGATTGCCCTACATATTATTGTCTGACTTCCTACCATTCAGAACTAACATCCCACTGCCTGCCCTGCTGTGGCCTGTCTGTGTAGGCCTGGGGGAGGTTAACCATAGCCATTATCCATGGGCCATGGCACAGGCTCAGTTTGGGTTTGTCTATACCTGTCCTGCTGGCTGAGACTGTTGTTGGGTATGTGAACTGTCCTGACTGGCATGTGTGGGTCATATGGACACACATGTCACTCAGCACATTTCCTGCAGTGGGTTTTGTCACCCTGTGTAGTATTGGCTACTATGGTGACTCCAGTATGTGTTACAGATGTCATGGTGCCACTATGGGTGTCTACTGTCTGCTGACATAACATTCAGCCCCCCAATTCCCTCGCATGCTCACATCCATACCATAGCTACTGGTAACGACACATTCTACTCCATTTGGCAATTGGTAGGTATATTGACTTACCTTGAGGGTGTGCCAGACTTGCGGATGGTGCTGGAGGGCGCCTATGTTGGATGCACATAGTACACTCCAAAAACATGGTTGATCACAGGTAGTGTCATGTTTGGCATTCCTTTTTCTGTATGTGTGAGTCAGAGAGAGGTGTCATTCCCTGGGTCCCTACTGTGTCAGTGCATGTGCTATGCGTTGCGTCTTTGCCAAGGCCAGGGCATACTGGGCATGCCTCCTTCTGCCCACTGGGACAGGCTCAGGTTGTTCCTCCTCCGGGTCACTCTGTGCCTGTGCAGGCCTTGGCATTGGTGGGGGTCTGTGTGGTCCTGCCCCATGCTGTTTCTGCTGCAGCTGTTTCCGCAGGATCATATTGTGTAGCATAGAACATGCCATAACAATTTGGGTACAGTTAGCTGGTGAATACTGCAAGGCTCCACTGGATGTGTCCAGACACCAGAACCATGACCTGAGCAGCCCAAACACATGCTCTATTATATGTCTGGCCTGTGCGTGTGCCTCATTACGATGTTGTTCAGGTGTGTGTGCATTTATGATGGGTGTCATCAGTCATGGCTCCAGTGTGTACCCACCATCCCCCACTAGATGACTGTAGGAGATGCCCCCACTGGCAAATCTCTAGTATAGTTGCATCAGATGCCATATGTGGGAATTGTCATAGCTTCCAGGGCAGCCAGCACACACATTCATTATAATGCCTGGGCATCACATACAACCTGGCAGTTGATGGAGGGGATGCCCCTGCGGTTGATGTAGGCCCTACCTTGCCCCCTGGGTGGTGCTTTGATGTGTATGTGCGTGCAGCCTATAGCACCCACTACCCCAGGGTATTCTGCTATTTGGTGGAAGAGACGCATATTGCTGGTCAACACATCACAGGTGTTGAGGAAATATACATGCTGACTGGCATGTGTAGACTTGGCATCCAGGAACTGGTGGAATACTCTGGATGCTGATGCCTGTGATATCCTCATGATATCCCCAGTTGTGCTTTGGGAGGTACATGTGACCAGTATACCTAGGCCTACACATACCTTGGTATCCACTGGGATGGGTTCCCCTCGGTCTGTTTGATGTGTCAGGTGTGGCCAGCACAGCTCAACAATTTGCTGTAGGAGGTCTCTGTCCACCCTATAGCACTCCACTATCTCCAGCTCATGTAGCCCCTGGTAGGTTACCCTGGGTCTGTACACTCTTCGCCGTCACCTCACTGTGGGTTGTTCAGCAGCATTCACATCCTCACCACCCTCAGCCTTTTGCACATGTTGTTCTATGTTGCCTGCTGCAGCCCTTCTCATTTTGTAGGTTTGTTTGTTAAAAATTCCCCACTTGTATAAACCGGTGGTGTAGAGTGTGAGAAAAACCAGAGGGGAAGGTGTTTGCTTAGTTTATAGTAGTGTTCTGGGCTGGGCTGGTCTGCTGCCTGTCTAATTGGCTGATTCTGATACATTTCACTTGCCAGCTAAGCTATTTCTCCTTGATTACATTCCTACTGCTGTTTTCCCTTCCCATTGCCTCCCTGTTTAACCCCGTGTGCGCGCCGCACAGAGTGCTCAAATGTGCACACTACTGCGATTTCCTGGTTTAACTTCTTTTTTCTTCCTGTAAAACCCGATGCGCAGCGGGCACACCCACTTAGGCTTTGTAAAGAGTGCTAGGCAGGTTTAGACACACCCCCAGCTTAGCTGTGCTAAGCTAGGAGCAAACCTGAGCCACAGGGCTCCAATCCACTTACAGTATGCATGACACAACCCCCATGATGTCACCTACCTCCTAGGCTTGCACCAACCTATTCCTACTCTTACACTGTTGGGACCTGACTCACATGCTGGGGAAAACTGGGATTCACTATCCTTCCCCTCATTTGCATAGGATTGCCTGCTAATACATAGTTACATGTCTCACACTGAGCCTCCCCCCTTAGCAGCCACTACTCACTGGCCATGTTGTCTTCTGCCTGCCATTGACTTGCATGGCAGAACACTGATTTTAGTTAGAATGCTTATTTTAGGTTTATTTTATTATTTCCCCCCGATCCCATTTGCATGCTTAAACAGCCGAGATCGGCTAAAAAAAATAAATGTTTTTGTTTTCATTTTCGGTTTGTTTGCAATGCCAATGGCTTTATACTTGCCCATTGGCATGCTTACTACACGATATGCAGCCTTTATTCGGAGCTGTGATAGCTCTGTTTTGGATTTTGCAGTAACGTACTCGGTTATTAACCGAGTACATTTCTGCAGATAGCACTAGTCTTGCACAGACATTTGCAAGCTTCCTGGATTGCAAAATCACCTCATTTGCATGGATTTCACCTGCAAATTGGGTGATTTGCATACCACAGATTATTCTGTGCATGAATAGTGCAGGAGCACTCGTGCACGCCCCTGCAGGCTGTTCCTGGACCACACGGCATACATATTGCCTGCTTGAGCTCCTGCACCAATCTTGCACTCCGTGCAAGCTTCTGAGAATCCGGGGGTATCTACTGCAACCTACAATGGCAGATAAGGATGGCTGCAGTTTAGAAGATTTAGTATATATAACTAGTAGGGGGTATAGGGGGTACAGCCTCCCACATGAGGGGAGTGGAGGGAGGCTTGTTCCTCTGCAAATTTTTTTTTTTTATCTTATAATTTTGCATGGGTCAAGGCTATTTCTTGGCACATGTTTAGTACTGTGTTGACATTTGCAATGCTGATGATTTCTGTTCAACAAAGTGAATGTTGACATCTAGGTCATTTAATGAAAATCAATGGCTCCATATATATATATATATATGTATATATATATATATATATATATATATATATATATATATATATATATATATATATATATATATATGGATTTACTTTAGTAGATCAAATTAACAGAACACTGAAATTTATATAACCAAGATGATGAAATCGAAATTTTAAAATAGCAATACTGTAAAAGAATGAAACCCATATAATCGAAAAAGCACTTGCAGATATTATACACCTTCCCACGGATTCTCAATAGCTTGCATGGTGTGTTTGATTAGTGTAAGTGGTAATGTTGCTAATATGGTGGCCGAGCTATCCACATACATGCCTGGTTGACATGCGCGAGCACTCTAGCATTAGTGCTGCACATTCCCAGCCCCCGTATGAAAATTACCCCATTTGCAGGTGAAACCCATGCAAATGAGGTAAATCTGCCTTCTAGGAAGCTGGAATCAGGGTGTGCAGGACTAGCGTAATATGCAGAAATGTACTCAGTTAGTAACCAAGTATGGATCTGCAAAATCCAAAACGGGGACATGACAGCACCAACTTAAGGCGGAATATCATTAAGGAAGCATGCCAATGGCCAAGTATAAGGCTATTGGCATTGCACACAAAGTAAAACATCCAAAATACAACTTTTATATTATTACCAACGATCAAGGCCAGTTAAGCATAGGGCAGTGGCGCACAAACAGAATCTGTTGGAAAAGAAGAAAATAAACCCAAAGCAAGCATTCCAACTAAAATCAGTATTCTGTCATGCAAGTCAATGGCAGGCAAAAGGCAACCCAGCCAGTGAATAGTGGTTGCTAAGGGGGGTGGCGCAGTGTGACACATGTAACCATGCATTAGTAGGCAATCCTATGTAAATGAGGGGAAGTATAGTGAATCCCAGTTTCCACCAGCATGTGAGGCAGGTCCCAACAGTGTAAGAGTATGAACAGGTGAGTGCAAGACTAGGAGGTAGGTGACATCATGTGTGGGTGTATCAGGCATAATGTCAGTGGATTGGAGCCCTGTGGCTCGGGTTTGCACCCAGCCCAGCACATATGAAAAGGTGTAAGCAGGTGTGCGTGCTGTGCAATGGGATCTACAGGAAGATAAAGGAAGTGAAACCAGGAAATGGCAGCAGTGTGCACACTGGAGTACACCAATTGCACAGCGTGCCCCCAGGCTGAAGCAGAAGGGCAATGGGAAGGGAAAGCAGCAATAGGAATGTAATCAAGGGGTACTAGGTTCGCTGCCAGGTGAAACGTATCGGAACCAGCCAATTACACAGGCAGCAGACCAGCCCAGCCCAGAACACCACTATAAACTATGCACACACCTACCCCTCTGGTTTTTCACATACCCTACACCACCAGTGTAAACAAGCGGGGAACTTTTAACACTCACAACAGCAAAATCTTAGGGGCTGCAATAGCTATCATACAACTTGTGGAAGAGGCTGAGGGTGGTGAGGATGTAAATGCTGCCGACCAACCCACAGTGAGGAGACGGAAAAGAGTGTACAGACCCAGGGTAACCTACCAAGGGCTACATGAGCTGGAGATAGTGGATCACTATAGGATGGACAGAGACCTCCTACAGCAAATTGTTGAGCTTTGCCAGCCACGCCTGACACACAGAATTAACAGAGGGGAACCCATTCCAGTGGAAATGAAGGTATGTGTAGGCCTAAGAATACTAGCTACAGGTAACTTCCAAAGGCCAACTGGGGATATGATGGGGATTTCACAGGAATCAGCATCCAGGGTACTCCAGCAGTTCCTGGATGTCATGGTACAACATATAGGTGAGCACGTATATTTCCCCCTCACCCATGAGGTGTTGGCCAGCAATATGCGTCTCTTCCACCAAATAGCAGAATACCCTGAGGTAGTGGGTGCAATAGACTGCACGCACATATGCATCAAAGCACCACACGGTGAGCAGGGTAGGGTCTACATCAACTGCAAGGGCTTCCCCACCATCAACTGCCATGTCATGTGCAATGCCCTAGGCATAATACTGAACTTGTGTGCTGGCTGCCCTGGAAGGTATCATGATTCCCACATCTGCCATCTGACGCAGCTGTACCAGAAATTTGCCAGTGGGGATATCCTACACGGTCACCTAGTGGGGGATGCTGGATACATACTGGAGCCGTGGCTGATGACACCCATCAGAAATTCACACACACCCAAACAAGAACTCCATAAGGAGGCACACGCACAAGCAAGAATCATAATAGACCGTGTGTTTGGGATGCCTGGACACATTTGGTGGAGCCTTGCAGTAGTCACCAACTACATGCACCCAAATCGTCCTTGTATGTGCCATGCTACACAATATGATCCTGCAGAAACAGCTGCAGCAGGAGCAGGGCCACACAGCCCCCCACCAATGCCAAGGCCTGCACAGGCACAGAGTGACTCAGAGGAGGAACAACCTGAGCCTGCCCAGTAGGCAGAAGGAGGCGTACCCAGTATGGCCTGGCCCTGGCAAAGAGGCAATGCATAACACATACTCTGACATGGGAGGGACCCAGGGAATAGCACCTCTCTCTGACTCTCACATACAGCAAAAGGGATGCCAAACATTACACTACCTGTGCCTAACCATGTGTAGGGAGTGTACTATGTGCATCCGACATAGGCAGCCCTGCAGTACCACCCTCAATACTGGGACATACACAAGATAAGGTACTCACACATGCCAATCAGGAGGGGGGGTCACATACCCAAAAACAGTCACAGCCAGCAGGGCAGGTGTAGAAAAATACAAGCAAATGCTGTACTATGGCCTCTGAATGAGGGGTATGGGTAATCACCCCCCAAGCCTACACGGACAGACTACAGCAGGCCAGTTAGTGGTATGTCAGTTGTGATGGCTAGGTATTCAGAAACTAATGCATATGTAATCAAAAGATAAGAATGGTAGCACACCGGTATGGCTTAGCCAGCACGATGGGTAAGACTACTGACAAGTGTCAGGTGTGCCCCCCCCACCCTGCATAGAAATATAGTAACAGTCAAGCACACACCCCCAATCCTGTGTAGAAACATAGAAATATTCAGGTTTTTCCCCCGCTATGCAGACATGTTACAACAGTCAATGCCAAATGATTGATGGATACCCTGCACACACAGCATGCCACCTGTCAGTGTACAACACAAAGGTCAGCAGTGTAGTACAAACCACTGGACATGATGCACACATGCAAAACAGACGGCCTTACTGGGCATGCTCACACACAGAGAAATGAAGGCAATGTCAGTCAACATACTGAAAGGTCATACTGGGCATGCTCACACACTTAAACACATGAAGGCCATGTATGCAAACACCAGTGGACCAGACACATTCGGCAGTTGCAATTGTTAGTGCAGACACATGTCAGTTTGCACCACTCATGCTTTGCACACACAGTGGATAGGAATACAGACATATATGTAAGGACAACACACCATAATAAGCCAAAGGTAGATGGCTACAGATGTGTGGAAGAGGGTGACAGTAACTAGGAGCCATCCATGTCTGTCCCACCCAGCACACAGCCAAAGGGCCCAAACACATCAGGTGCAGATGTCACTCACTGCAGTTACTAGCAACCAGTACCTGTCGGCACCACAGACTATGTGGTCCATGTGCCAGCTGTGCAACTTGGCTGTACAAGGACGTAGTCATCTAGTAGCCATATACACGTACCTGTGACATATGACCCCGTGTGTGGCCGCATGTGGTGTGTCACCCCTACATGAATGGGTTATGGGCCATGCACACACCACCCACTCCATAGCGCTACCCTGACAAGCCTGCTGAGGTTATTCAATGTGAAATACACCTTTGGGAGAGTTGTAGCCCAGTAGTCTCTGTGATGTGTCCCATAACTGCATACTGCTGTAGTGTGATAAGCTAGTTAGGTAGGAGTTCTAACCCCAGACATGGCAACTGTGTGTGTCTGTCTCTTACTGACTGTGTAGAGAACAATGCCTTTTAGGCTACCTCACACCCTTTACAATTCACATACCCACCTTTGGCAAGGTTGCTGATGTCACCCACCTAGAAATACTCTCCTGGGAAGACTGTAGCCCAGTAATCTCTGTAGTGCATGCTGTAACTGCGTATTGTTGTAGTGTGATAATGTCATTAGGTAGGAGGTCAAACCCCAGATGTGGTAACTGTGCATGTGTGAGTCTGTGTGTGCATGTCTATCACTGACTGTGTAGAGAGCTATGTCTTTTAGGCCACTCACACCCCTTATAATTCGTATACCCAACTTTGGCAAGGCTACTGATTTCACCCACCTAGAAATACACCTCTGGGAAAGCTGTAGCCCAGTATTCTCTGTAGTGCATCCCATAACTGCATACCACTGTAGTGTGATAAACTAGTTAGGTAGGAGTTCTAACCTCAAACCTGGCAACTGTGTGAGGGTGTGTCTGTGTTTGTGTGCGTGTCTGACTGTGTAGAGAGCAATGACTTTTAGGCTACTCACACCCCTTTAGAATACAAATACCCACCTTTGGCAAGGCTGCTGATGTCATGCACCTAGAAATATACCTCTGGGACAATATTAGCCCAGTAATCTCTGTAGCATGTCCTGTAACAGCATATGGCCATAGTGTGATAAAGGAGTTAGGTGGGTGTTCTAACCCCAAAACTGCCAACTGTGTGTGTGTGTTTATGCCTGCATGCCTGACTGTGTAGAGAGCAATACTTTTAGGGTACTCACACCCCTTACTTTTCACATACCCAACATTGGCAAGGCTGCTGATGTCACCCACCTAGAAATACACCTCTGGGAAGGATGTAGCCCTGTAATCTCTGTAGAGCATCCCACAACTGTGTACAGCTGTAGTGTGATAAACTAGTTAGGTAGGTGTTCCAACCCCAAACCTGGCAACTCTGTGTGTGGGTGGGTGTGTGTCTGTGTTTATGTGCATGTATGACTGTGTGGAGAGCAATGCCTTTTAGGCTACTCACACCCCTTACAATTCAAATACCCACCTTTGGCAAGGCTGCTGATGTCATGCACCTAGAAATACACCTCTGGGAAGATTGTTCATAGGTTCATAGGTAGGTACTAGGCTACCGGCCCAAGGACCTATGTAAGCCTAGCCAACAAGGTTCCCTGGCTTACACCACCCAAGAAAGTTATTTTCCTGTGCCACTGTTGAGCAGAGACACAGAAGTGATCCCCAGGGTGTATTTCCTATATCCCATCCACTCATCAAGATTTTTCTTGAAGAGTGCTAATGAAGAACGTTGCTTGACATAGATGGGTAGCCTGTTCCACAGTATGAGAAGTCTCTGGGACAGGAATCTATTCCTCCAGTATGTCCTGTTTATTGTGGTAACAAGGTTTAGGTCCCTAGAATGTAGCTCAGAGGAATTGGGATTTCTTTAGGGGTGGCATGTCCAACAGCTCTGGGTTTGACATAGCTTTATATGCTAGGCAGAGATCACCTCAGAGTAGGCAATATGCTACGGAGTAAAACTGGAGTTTTTTGAGACAGTCAGTGTAAGACATTTGTTTGAGGCCAGTAATCCTCTTTGTGAGGTACTTCTGTAGCCTTTCCAGCTGCTGCAGATGTCTTGTGAGGTACATTCCAAAAGGGGTGTTGTACTCTATAATGGGTCTAATGAGTGTCAAGTAGACGGGAACAATGACCTCTTTTTTCCTGGATGAGAACCCTTTTATGATGAGGTGTGCCACACAGAAGGACTTCCTGACTACTGTGGTGATGTGACTATCAAAGGAGAGACTACTGTCCACTTGGGTCCCAAGGTCTCTTATCACACATTCAGTGTTAAGTAGATTACTGCCTATGTGGTAGTTCATGGGTACAGAGTTTTTACCAAAGGGGATGACACTGCACTTTTTGGCATTGAGCTTGAGGCCATAGCTATATATCACAATGTCCACTGTACAGGGATAACAGATGTAATATGGCTGAGAGGCTGGGGTGCAAAGCAATACCCAGACATGTGACATCAAGGCGAGGCAATCACAGTTAGCAACCCTAGTATTACCCAGAGCATACTCTCAACCCATGTGTCATACACATACATATGCCTAGGTAACAGCCAATATGTGGTTAGTACACTGCATACTGGCCACTGATAGTAACTATGGAGTGACAGCAGTGGGCCACAGAGGGCATGTCACCCTGTCCATCTGTCCAAAATGCATGTACATGCAGACAGTGCACCTCCCCCATGTTCCCCAATGGACACCTGCACCACCTGTGGTGCCATCACATGTGACCCACAATGGACATACCATGCCTGACAACATGCCCTGTATGGACTGATGCCACTGACACCAGGGAATGCTAATAGCATGCTCTCAATGTAGGTGCAGTGTAAAGCTGCTGTCCATTACAAGTTTCCGCCACAGGTGGGCAGGACTGGCACATCTGATGATAATCTGTGTTCACAATATGGGCCGGACACCGCAGGTACAGTTCCACATGTCACTGTACATTCATGTGGGAGGTGTGCACAGCCCAGACCCCGTCCATATCATGGATGAAGGAACACAGATATTGGCAAGTGATGCACAGCATTGGACACACAGTCACTGAGGTGACCGGATGAGGGATACAATACCCACCTGTGTGGGCAAATGCAGACACTACATCCCTGAGCCACAATGCAGACCATCATCATGTGGCCTGATGCCAAGGTCCACGCATTGCCTAGCCTTGCCTGGTGCAGTCGAACACCACACACCTGTGCAGACATGCACCCATGCATGTCAGTACTGGCATACTGTGTGTTTGTGTGTATGTTGCATGCTGCAGATGTTTACATCCACACTCCCATGGGCATACTGCAGCTTGCTGTCTGATGTCAGACACCTACCCATACCCTTCGCCCATACAGCCCCCTTATGATCTGTGTGGTGCATGGGATACCTGCACAGTGATGTGATGTGGCAATCTCACAAACGGTGAGTTGTACACCTGGCCCAGCCACGTGTGTCAATGTGTGTGTGTCCTTGTTAGAGTGTGGCTGCATTGACGCTGGCACCTGTTCATGCTGACAAGCACTTGTATGTCACCTGCTGTACAGCTACTGTATCCCTTTTGCAGATGAAACTCACCATCACATATATGTTCTGAGTGCTCCACAACAGGTAACACATGTGGCACATCCAATAATTGCATCGAACTGTGCTAGCACCACATAGTTGTTGATCCATCGTGGGCTGGGTGAATAACACACTGCCAGTGCTGCCATCAGTCCACTGCCATTGTATCCCCCACACATACGGTGGGGCTGGGGCCATATATGTGTGGGTGTCACCTACACAATACATGTGTGCCCTTATGCACTGCAGAGGTCAGTGTATGTAACAGTGGTATTAGGCCCTGTATTACTGAGTCTGGGGGGAGCACCATAAATGACCTAGGCTGCTACAAAATGTGGGGGCATCAGGGCTGAACTGCCTTAAGGTATCTGGATGTATAGTACCATATACTTCACCTATATATACATTACTGACATGGATCTGGGTAATGCAGGACTACTGCCCCCTGCTATACAAATTGTTCTGTTTGTTGGGGTGCTCATGATGGTGTCAGTTATGCCATGTTATGTAGCAGTTACAACCCATGTGGTCATATAACTTCTATACCACCTACTGAGTTTGTACAGTGTGTAGATAGAGGCTGCTGAAATACACACCTGCATTACATACTGTTGATTGTTAGGTATCCTGTGGCCCAGTGAGTCTTTTCTATTGTACAATGTGAATGGCTTGGCCTAAACAACAACAACTGTGAACCTTTCCAGACTACTGCATTACTGTAACTGGTCCACAGTAGCATCACTCCGTTGATATAGTTGTCAGTGTCTGAACAGCTATATGGCATGGCATGTAGAACTGTAATAGTACATGATTAAAGGTTTCCATGTCAGCAAACCTGTGGGTGGTGTTTTAATATGACCTCTCTATGGGTGTATGTTACAGGCAACGACTGTCATTTGTATGGGTGGCACATACAGTGTCCAGTTGTTCAGGGGTCAACTATAGGCATAGTGGCTGTTCCATGTTGTGTGCACCTTCCACTTATGTATCTTACTGTACATATAACTGCGTGTGTATGTGTAGTCACATGTATATATATATATATATATATAAATATGTATACCTGTGTCTGCATATCTGTGTCTGTGTATCTGTATCCTGGGAATGTTGATGGCTTCCACATAATACATTCCCCATGGGAGCCAAACTGTACTGCATGATATGTTACCAATGCCAGCCTGACATCATACAGGTGGGATGTAGTACAGGTAACATCGTGTGCCCATGTCGTCACAGGCCCTGGTTATGGGATCTCCAACACTTGGTAGTTTATTGCAGGGTGGACGTATTTGGCTGGGGGGATGCCTATTTGTACAACACAAATAGTGTGTGGGGCCTGTCAACCCCATTAACGGTGAATGAGGACATATGTGTCGTTTGTTAATCTGCCATTGCTATCTATAGATGTATGGCCATATATACTTGTACATATATATATATATATATATATATATATATATATATATATATATATATATATATATATATATATATATATAGACATATATATATATATATATATATATATATATAGAACTATGTCTGTATATATCTACATAGATATATATCTGCATACACATATGTAACTTGCTGTGTATATGTAGACATATAGGTGAAGACATATATGTGTTGATGTAGGCATTTGCATGTATATATGCTCATATATATATATATTTATATATATGTATATAGTGTCAGAAATATATATATGTACAGTTGTATATATGTTGTATCTGTATATATATATATATATATATATATATATATATATATATATATATATATATATATACACAGCCATACATCTAGATGTTGGTATTCTCTATACTGTTGCATGACTGGACTGGATGATATGTTTCTGAAATCATTGGCTATATGTATATCTGGCATAGCTTAGTGGTACATCACCTTGTCTATGGTGTGCAGTGTCCTGGGTTTTAGCCCAGCAGGAGCTGTGTAGTTTGTAGCTGGGCAGACCATGGCCCATTGGATACAGTGTGACGAAGGCACTTTTGAGCAGTTGTATGCTGGTTTGCGCGGGGATGAGCTACACGGGATAAGAAATATAGAAGCCAAATGAGTGTATGACACTGTCACCAGAAGGTCTGTGTTCTGCCCAGCAACAAAGTCTGCAAGGCTCAAACCCAGGACCCAAAACAACATAGACAATGTAAATTACCACTAAGCCATGACAGATATACATACATCTAATGGCTCCAGAAACATATCATCCAGCACAATCAGTCAACATTTCTCGGTATAGTTGTATATAACTCACTCTCTCCATGCATATAGCTACACAAATCTGTCTACATATATATGTCAAGATATGGATAGATATATAGATAGATAGATAGATAGATAGATAGATAGATAGATAGATAGATAGATAGATATAGATATATATATAGGTGTATACAGATATATATCAATAGATATCATAGAGGATATGACAAAGCCATATATGAACACAGGCACCATTAATGGGGGTGGGAGCTCAAGCAACACATGTCCCACATGTGGTGACATCCCCCCTGCAATAATTTACCGACTGTTTCATATGCCATAACCAGGACCTGACAATACATGGGCACAAGATGTTAACAGTAGGCCATCCCACCTATATTATGACACGCAGGTATTGATAACATATCATGCTGTATGGTCTTTTTACCATAGTGAATGTACAATGTGTAAGCAATGAATGGTCCTATGATACCTATACTCAGACACATGTATGCAGATATGCATATGCAGATATATATATATATATATATATATATATATATATATATATATATATATATATATATATATATATATATATATATATAGATAGATATATATGTGACTACAGAGGCACACACAGAGGTATGTCTAGGAAGATACATAAGAGGGTGCACACCATACTGAACATCCAGTATCCCTACGGTTGCAACCTCATCCGATGGACATTGTATGAGTCACCCATACCACAAACAAGTGTTGCCTGACACATATACCCACAGAGAAGTCAATGGAAGTAACAGAACAGACAGGTTGGTATACATAGGAAAGGTTCAGTTGTGTACTATTACAGTTGTATATGCCATGTCATATAGCTGATTATGCTCTGACATACATACAAACAGAGTAATGCAACACTCAAACATATCCTTTAGGACATTAGTCTAAAAGCATCACATCTGTTGGTGTCCATGCCAAGGCCTTCAGTTAATCCAATAGAAAAGACTGACATGGCCACAGCATAATAAACTATCCACAGTATGTCATGCAGATGTATAGCCCAGTGGCCTCTAAATACACTCTGCATGCAATCCCTAGGGTGATAAGACCTGGGTTGACACTATGGGTGGTATCTGTCACATAACAACGCATAGCTGTAATCATCACAATCACACTGATGGCGGTCATCAGTAGGCCAGCAGTGTTCACAAGGAGAAATGTATTGTAATGTACATCATCATATCGTAGGGCAGCTTACTACTGCTAGTCCTCACATGTTGTAACACCCTGGGATACTTGTGGTGCATACCCCCAATACACTGCCTGACAAGGGCATAGCACACTGACCTCGAGACTGCAGAGATGCACACATGTGTTGTGCAAATGAAGCCCACATATATATGGTGCATATGGGCTGTGCACCATTAGTTATTGACAGCATACTTGATAACCAGCCAGTCAGATGACAGACTGCTGGACATGTGTGTAGTAAGGGTGTGTCCGTGGACATTACCAGGACATTATGTGTATGTGTGTACAGTACTATGGTCAGTGTACATATGGCAGGGGTCTGTGGCTTTCACTATCCAGCTAGCCATGTCTGACCCCTCACCCACCAAAGTAATGTCACCAAGGGGCACAGTAGCTATCCAACACCTACAATGAAGATAGCAGAGCATATATGGTCCAATATATATAGTAATACTACATATAATATAACCACGTGTATAATAACAATACCTAACATATGTCTATACCTGTGTTCCTGTGTTGGGATGGCAGGGTCTCTCTGAGTGTGTGTGTGTGTGTGTGTGTGTGTGTGTGTGTGTGTGTGTGTGTGTGTGTGTGTGTGTGTGTGTTGTGTGGTAGTGTGTCCATTAATCCTCACAGGTACAAGGACCCACTATTGCAGGGCTGAAGAGACACCTGTGGCTCCAGATCCACAGGTTGCAGACCCCTGGGTTAGGATGATTGACGACTGTATGTGTACTGCACTTACAGCACATGGCTCTGTACAGACTGTGGTAGACACCATTGTTCTCAGTCCATTTCTTTCTGATGTTACATGCCTCTCCAGTGGTAACCTTGTGTATCATATGTGGCTGTGGCTGCATTGCCATTGGATGTGGGTATGCATTTACTCACAGGTGTCTGCTATGCTGTGGTGTGACCTGCATGTCGAGCCTGCTATACTCGTAGGTACATGTGTATTCCCCCATACAATATGTATTCCAGCATTGTGGCAGTCTGCCTGTAGTTCACCCAATGCTTTGTGACATGCCTAGCAGCCTACTGTAAATACCTAGTGTGCTGTTATGTCCAGTTATTTGCAGGACATACTGCTGCCAGGCCAGCATACCTGTTGGGTAATACTGACAAAGCTGTGGTATGCTGTACAGATGTATGTCATTCTCTACTGGGTAGTATGTGGACATGTGAACTCAGCAGCACCAGGTAGTATGTGTCTGGGCAGACTGGAGTGTGTGAGTGCATGCACTGTGTGGGCATGTGTACCCCAGTATTGTGATATACCCATGTACATGGCTAGTAACAACCACATTGGGAGGCATGGTCCACATGTCATGCATGAAGGGGACATGTGTACAAATCTGGACTGACCACAGAGTGTCACACTGTCCACATATAGTGGTCATATCCCTGCTGTAGTCCATAACATCATTACTGTGCTAGCTGTGGGTCTGTACTATGCTGCCCCTAGGATGTCTGTCTGTAGGCAGTGGTGCACATGTCTACAGCAGATGCGACCTCCCACACCCAACATGTCTGTTAATACACCCCTATGACAGTGGCAACAGTCTACATATATACCCGCAATACATCTGTGACATCCCCTTACACTACGGTGTTGGGATTATTGGTACTGAGGTTGGACTCTACTCCATGTACCGGACATATGGTAAACTATGTGTGCACATATATCCACATATCTATGTAGATATATACACATATACATATCCACATACATATATGGCCATACACATATCCACATACATATATGGGGATATATATATATATATATATATATATATATATATATATATATATATACACACATATATTAATACCACACATATACATATACACAGCACTGACTTCAACAAGTGGCTATGTGTCTGCTGTAATTCAAAGGGGAGATGTTACCTGTCTGCCTGAGGTGACATGATGTACAGACCATGATGATCTGTCAGGGACAGACTGCATGTGTTGCCCCTGGGACTCAGGTTACTGGCCTCACCTCCTGGAAACCCTATAGCACCTAATCTAGGCAGGGTCCAAAGGGCAAATCCACCACTGTAACTGATGCAAGCATGCAAAACTGCCGGTAAGGCAACTCAATGTTGGACGTCTAAACCTAAACAGGCGCTCTCTGGAGCCACACATACAAATGGGGAACATCGATATCTGTGCAGTACCTGGGACTTGGTGCAATGCTCCAGAGAGTACACCTGTAATACCTGGCTACTACCCTTATCACACATGCCGGGCAACAAACCAAGGCCACAACACTACAGGTGGAGGAGTGTCCATATTCACCAAGGTCATTCACACCTCCAGCCTAGTGTCAAACACAATGCATCTGGGAATCACCAACTGCAACTGACACTATGTAAGACTGCAATCCAAATTGCAGCTGCCTACTGATCCCACTCCATGGTCCAAGGTTCTCACTACACCAATATACACATACTGGACAATATTACGATACAATCAAACACCATAATACTGGTTGATTCCAAATACTATGCGATTAACTGGGAAATCACCTTGTGTACCACCACCCTTTACCAATGATTCTGGAAACACATACAGTCCAAACCCCTGGATCAACTAGTCCATTGTCCAACCAGGGTCTCCAATATCATAGACCTGGTCATTCCCAACATGGGTGTCAGATGCCCCACACCAGTGGCCACCCCTCATAGGTCAGGTCTGACCATTAGGTAATCACCATTGACATCCACATCCCACACCCACCTGCCAGTAAGGATCCTCCATGAATAACCTCTGCAAAGCCTATGCCATGCTACTCAAGCCAGACATGACAAACCTCATGACACCCATGGAGATGGGAGCTGAAAGTGCAACTGGTGATTCCTACACTAAGGCACTGTGTGGGCACACCCACTCGTGCATGCATTGCACCATCCCACATAGACCCAACACACTGTCCTCCAAACAAGGAAGCCAGTCTTGTGCTCCACTGCCATGAACAGTCTATACAACAGAAGGAAGACACTGTTGCAGTTAACAGGATAATCCCAAAATGGAAACTGCTCCCTTACCAGCCTCAGTAAGAAGCTGTTATCCCTCAAAAACCACCACAACTTGTTACATAAATATTATTGCCATAGATTCCAAAGACAACCAGACGGCATTCTATAGTTATGTCCAGGATGTGTACCACAATGCTCAGAATTGCTCTATGCTACAACAGATTGGCATTAAATATATTGATTCAAAGGAATGTTCCAATATCCAGGAAGACCGAGTTAGTTCCACATTCAGCCTCCCTCACCCCCTACAGGGCACATCTCAGTAACAAAAGGTTGACAAATGCCAGTAATCATGGCCACACAGGTGGATTCCACCAACTCTACTGCTAGGAATACAGCAGTCATGGGACCAAATGACATCCTTGGCTGTGTAGTACTTGAACTACTACATAACCCTGCATCTCACCTAAGTGCCATGTGTCATCATAGCCTTACCTCAGGCATCTATCCCACTGAGTAGTGCACAACTACAGTTACCACACTCCACAAGGGGGAATCCACCTTGGATCCCGGGAACTACCGTCCCATCAGTTTGACAAGCCTGATCTGTAAGGTCATGGAATGTATTATCATGCAACTCATTAACAAAGACATTGGCAACCAGTAAACACTGGACCCCACTCTGGTTGGGCTCGTGCAGGGCCGATCTTGTCTCCTGACCCTGTTTGGCTACTGTGATTCAGTCCCCGGAGCTGTGAAGGAGTGTAAGGCGGTACACACAGCCTATCTGGACTCCACCAAGGCCTTCAACAACATTGTCCACACTAGAGACATAGTTAAACATGCAGAGCTGGCCATAAACACCTGTGTCACTCAGTGGGTTGCCAAATGACTTACCGACAGAAGCCAGACTGTAAACATAGCCATGTCCAATCCCTGTTCCAGACAATTGACTAATTTGAGTACATCAGGGTCAGTCCTGGCACACCTGTTGTTTGACATCTACTCCCCTGAAGTACAGGCCTACACTACTGAACTCTGGCTGACAAAGTTCACAGATGGCCACAAACTGAGAGCCATTATTGGATCCCCAAATGATGTGGATATTCTACAACATGGCTTTACAGACACAGATGCTTGGTGCCAGAGCTGTGGGCTCAAGCATAATGGCATGTAATGTATAGTTATCCACTTTGGGAATACCGTGTACCCATGAAGTACCACATAGATGTCAGTACACTAAACACCGACAGTGTGCTAACAGACATAGGAACACAGGTGGACAGTGGCCTCACCTTCATTAACCACATAGCCACAGCAGTAAAGAAATCCTCCTATGTGACACACCTCTTCACCGAGGCCTTTACATCCAGAGAAAAGTGGGTGCATGTCCCACTGTACTCATCCCTCATTACACCCTGTATAGAGTACAACACCCCATTTGGTATGTACCTCGCAGGACAGCTGCGACAGCTGGGAAGGCAGTGGAAATACCTCACTATATGAATCACAGCCATCAAACAGGTGGCCTATGCTGACCATCTGGACATCCTCCAGCTATACTCTGTGGCATACCGTCTACACAGAGGCTATGTCACACCCTGGGAAATGGCATCTGTAATGTGTATGTGCTGCCATGCACAGTACATGTCTATGTGCTCTCATTACTGTAGCAAAGGGTATTGAGTGTCATGTATGGGACACACAAGTATATGAGGCCTGCAAAGCACTGTTATCCATATGAATGTGTGACATGTAGGGGTAGCAACCCAGGGTACATGCTGTCACACAGGAATGCAGTGTAACATAGCAGCACTACTGTCGATAGTGCTGTCCCAGGGAAGGGTGCAGTGTTAACATTACTACTGACAACAAGCACACCTGCAGGCATAGCTGCACTCTAAGGGCTCACTGTTGTGTACCTGGTGTGTGGGCTATGTCACCATATATATGCCCTACTGGGTGATACTCAGACATGTGGAATGCAACTGTGGAGTACCATCGGCACAGCACATGTTAGTGAGGGCTTACAACATGTAGTAATGGCGTACTCATTGTTGTCAAACATTCATCTATTGACACATTCATCCTACTGTATAGCTACTCACCAAACTGGTGTCTGTCAGTCCCTCTACAGATGTGCAGATGGCAGGTCTCCAGCTGGGATACGTACAGGCAACCTAAGCTTGATAGACACTGATATGTGTGGCCAGCTGTCACATATAGGGGACATCACCCTGTATGGGCCACATGCCACCGGTACCTACACTACACTACCACAGCCAAATGAACATGCTTAGGTACAGGTCTCCATCACAGACTAACTACGTGTTGTACGACATGTTGCATACATGTCAACTGGACCCCCTCGGTGGCCATGTGTAGGAGGCACCCAGAGGATTGGCTGATACATGTGACTGTCACCCTGCCAGTCACTAACGTGGTGTCTGTCGATACATTGCCTGCTGGCACATGGCAGGTGGCATGATACGAATGCACACACACACACCCTACACATCCAGTCCCTCCATGGACAACAGCCAGATACACAGCTATGACCACCTGCAGCAATGCACCACAGTATTGACACGTGTACGTGTGCATTACTGAGGATAGCATTGTTTGTGTGTTAGTACACCTGTAGTTGGGAAGTCCATGACTGCCTTCACAACCACCACCACTCCCATTGCCATAGTCAGATGTGGCCGCTGCTGTATTGGACATGACATGTAGCCTGTTACACTCCTCTCCCTAACAGCTACATGTGCCTTGCAGTACCAGCACAACAGTGTTGTACAAATGGGTCGGTAGGCATGGGAATCCCATTGAGGTCTGCCACGTGTGTATGTGTGCATGTCTGCATATCTGTAGGGTACACCATTCCGAGGCCACATACTCCTATTACAATACACATTGCCACACAGTAGTACAGATATTGTTGTCGCACATAGGTGTGGCAACGCAATGCAGCACCCTACTATGTCTGTGGTGTGTGCATCACATGCATATCCCTGTGGTACCACTGTTGTGATATGCAATGGGTTGCTTTGGCATCATGGCCAATGTATGATAGTGGGTATGTCAGAGTATCAAGATGGGTTCCAGTGTGTACAATATCCAGTGGGGGATGTGGGTGCTGTGTACACTGTCTTTACACCATAGCACTTCTGGTATATGGCCCATGTACCACTCTCTGGTGGCCACTGTCACCATCACCCATACAGATAACAGATAACCGGATACAGCCCAGTTACACGTGTGCTGTGTGCAGCCTACCTCTAACACATTGGACACACAGACTAGTTAGTTAGCAACAATACAACCAGGTATCTAAGATGTGTGTATACCTGTTATGTGTCAGTCAATGTGTATATGATGGTATGACACAATATGTATTCTCCATATACAAACATTACATCCCCCATTACCATATTGTACGTGTCTGTGGATGGTCTGCATGTAATATGTGACCTGGTACACACCTCACTCTACAGATGGTGTCATGTGTGCAATGACTGTCGCACAGTTCAGTAGCACTACATACCTGGGTAGGGGTCTAGACACAGTGTCACCAAGTAAGGATATGTGTGGATGTGGATAGGTTGACATAAGGGTGGAGATTATACCTGTGCCAGCAAGCCACCAGTCAATTTTGCAAGGGCAATAACTGTTATATATACCTGTGGCATGTGTGCAACTGTACACCAGATATGTCATGGCTATGGTGTCACCACACTGACATACCTTTGTGAAATATGACTACAGACCATCCTCCTGCTGACACATGTATGCCTACAGCACAAATGGATAACAGTATGGGGATAACAATCAATGTTACCAACAGCTGAGATGCATCAGAGCTGCATGGCTACACTACCTGACATGTATGCATTACACATTACCCCTGACAACATCTTACAATGCAGTACATTGCAGCACTCTATTACAGTCACCGTGTGCATCAGAACCATATTAGCCTGTCCCTGCATCTATGTTATGGATGACAGGGATGTGGCACAGGTATCATCATATGCACAGGGTGTGTGAAAGTCATCATAGCTGCATGGCTGGCTACACTACCTGACATGTATGCATTACACATTACCCCTGACTACATTCTACACTGCAGTACATTGCAGCACTCTATTACAGTCACCGTGTGCATCAGAACCATATTAGCCTGTCCCTGCATCGATGTTATGGATGACAGGGATGTGGCACAGGTATCATCATATGCACAGGGTGTGTGAAAGTCATCTTAGCTGCATGGCTACACTACCTGACATGTATGCATTACACATTACCTCGACTACATTCTACACTGCAGTACATTGCAGCACTCTGTTACAGTCACTGTGTGCATCAGAACCATATTAGCCTGTCCCTGCATTGATATTATGGATGACAGGGATGTGGCACAGGTATCATCATATGCACAGGGTGTGTTTCTGGTGTGCCAGAGGCCGAGGGTGGTCCAAACATGTGTCACCATGTGTGTGGGTGAGGGGTGTGGTTCTTTGATTGGGGCATGGTGATGTGGTGTGTGTCGGTATGGGGTCGCCCTAGGTGTGGTTGCATAGTGTGTGGGTATGCATGCACACAGTTCCGCCATGTGGCTGCCCTATACGGGTGATGTTGGACAGCTGCAGACCATACCTGGCAGCATGCACAGTTCACTGCCTCCGGCCACAGACATGCTGACTGTGCCTGCCAGGAGTTCCATAGGCATGTGCAGGTACAGACCTTGAGGTGCTACTCTCCCCTGATGATGACATATATCCAGTGGAACTATGTCCTGCCTGGGACTGGCCAGGGCCACATGCACGAGGCGTGGTGTGGTGTGGACAGTAGCCCCAGTGGTGTGCTGGGGCTGGTACTGCCACTAGGGGAGTGGCTGGGCATCCCGGCATGTCCACGTTGACTGCCAGCTGCTGAAGTTTCTGGCCTATGCCCATGCGGCCATTGCACCACTTCCACCACACATTCTAGCACAGACATACCACGGTCAAGGAGGCCTACCATCTCACCCCACTGTCTATCCATGACCTCAGTATATTCATAGATGGCACCAGTGAGTTCATGGAGGTTGCCACTTACAGCTGCAAAAGCAGACCTCTGCAGCCTCAGGCCCTGTCTGGTGTGCATTTCCATACGTGCCTCTGCCTCCATTATGGCCTGAAACATGCTACTGGTTGTACCAGTTGTGGCACCTCTGCCAGGGGCATGATCACCTGCGGTCCTCTCATGAGCACCATGATTCATCTGCCAATGTGGTGGCCTTCTGGACATCTGGCTATGCTGACTGTGACCTGACAGAGTTGGAATGGACACCACACTTTCCTGGTCATTGCTACCAACCACCAACTGTCCCTCTGTTATGGCCACATGTGATGGAGTTTGTAGGGACACTGTAACTGTGTGTGAGCTTGGGGTGGCTAGGAGGGTGATGACACATGTTGGTGCAGTGTTGGCCTCTGATAACCCCACCTGTGCCACACCTGTACCATCAAAATCATTGGTGTCTGTAGAGACACCTACCTCAGTTTGCATGCAGGAGGGACCCTGACCCACCTCTCCACCTGTGGGGGAAACAAATATACACTTTAAGACCTGTACAGCATTGCATAACAGTACACACACTCACACTGATAGCCACCTTACTACCTCACTTTCCCTGGGTTTACAGACAGTCCCACATTCAGTTACATATGTTCCCCATCCTGCATGGCACTTGCTAATATACATGCATTACTACTACCCATTAACATATCATTCCTCTCCATGCCTACACATGTGATCACAATACCTGACCTGTTACTCCATCACCTCCCTGACTTGGGTGGAGTAGGTTTTACATGGCCTCACTGCTGTCATCCCATATTACCCTGTGCATGGGCAGTAATGGTGTACAAGGCCCCTATATGGTTGGGGCTGCTACATTCACTACATATGTCACACATCAAAGCCTCATACTACAGTCTTGCTCAGTCCTTGCCACATCTGCTGCACAAGCGACCTATCATGCGGACAACAGTACTATCTGGATACACTCACTGATGTGCTGTGGTAATTCCCCATTGCATTTGTAGTGCTGCATATGTGGGTAGCCGGTTACCTATCTGCTGCTGGCAATATGATGTGTATACCTGGTATGTACTTCACCTCCCAATGCATGTTCCATGCTACAGACCTTGTTATGCTATCAGCTGATCTGTGTTCACATACCAGACAGGTTGTCCTGGTGTCCCATGTCTCATTCCATGTACATGTACAGCACAATCTCAAGGGGAAGTACTGCCATGTGGTCAATCCCACTATTGCCTGTACATACATGGACACCCACACACACAGACACACATGTACACACACATCTGACATGCATCATCCACAGTCCACTAGATTGCACTTACAAACACAATCAACACACACACACACAAACCCACACTCCTACATGTGGATTTGCACAACATTTGTACACACAGTCCTCCCATTACCCTTCTGTCAACATGCATTACATATGGTGCTCAACAGCAAGCAGTGCAACTATAGTGACTTCATGCTAGTGGCAGTATACATGTGTGTGAGGCATGGGCTGTGTTGGTAGGTGATGGCCCTTCCCCTTGTTAACACTGCACCCATGTACAAACTGTTACTGTGGACCTGTGCCTTGTACTGTGCACCATACTTTGCAGGTGTAGAAACCATTGCTGCATATGTAATACTGTGTCGGTTATGTCAGCTCCAATGCTCACAGCCCCTATGTGTTATAGCAACTCATACCTGGGATGATATGTGAACAGCTTTCATTTGTGAATGCCTGATGTCTGCGTTACAGATCACAACATCAGCAGTGCATGTATGACCAGTACAAGACCATTACACTGACAACTAGCGGACTTTACCATGGCTGTGAAGGGTGCCCTACACATGTCCCAGACCTCTGCATGGTTGCAAGGTCTACTCATGTGCACATCACTTGGAGTGCACACACACTGCTGTTACAGGTGCTGTGGAGTCGAGGTTACATATGCCGCATTTACTTAACCTGATTTTGTGCAGCTGCAGCCATGGTGGTGTTGATTCACGCATGTCCCTACTGTAGGCCGTGTGTCCTACCATACTTCACATCCCTGTGGACACATTATACATTAACAGGATGTTAGTTATCTTGCATGTGTCTGTTGTACCCTTCCGATACCCCAGCATGGTCTCTACTGTGATGCAGTGCATTTCACAGCAACAAAAGTTGAATGTGTACAGCATGCAGTATGGGTAGGTGTGTTAGATGTGTGCATGGGATATCCCATAGCTATTACATGCCCAGTGTATCATCATACATGAACAAAAACCATACTCACCGGCTATGGGCTGCTGCCATGGTGGTATCATGGAGGGACCTACATAGGAATGTGAGAAAGCTGATGTCAGTGGCCACAGCTGTGGCATTCATAAAAGGTGAGTGGAGCATTATGTTACATCAACAGTAGAATTACACAATATTACAGCTTATACACAATTGTTTATTACTACTACACAGCAGCAGACTATGTATATGACATCTCAGATTTGCATGATGTACCTGTACAGATGCAGATGCATACACAAGAGTGGGGTACCTATGTGCCCTGGGGCCTTACCTGCATGCTCCCCAGCTGGTTTGTCGGTGGCCCCCATCTCTAGAATGTGCCCTGCCAGGTGTTGTTGCTGCAGGCAGGCAGGTGCCACAAGGCTGCTGAGAAGCTCCTCCACACAGGTGAGGGGTGGATGGGTAGGTTGCCCCCCCATTGCGAGGTGACCCCCCATATGGCAGCTGCACGCCAACGTACATGGCGAAGCTGGTTGGTGAAATGATGCCGGACCTGCTCATAGCTGCAGTTATGCAGTTCGACATCATTGACCCTGTGGACTGGCTCGTTCCACAGGGCAGTCCTCTCCTGCTGGTCGTGGGCTGTCCACCCAAACAGCTGTTCATAGTGCTGTACCAGGTGGTCAATAATAACCTCAGTCAAAGTGGCGCTGTATGCAGGCAGATGATCTCTGGAAGACATAAAGATGGAAACAGGTCTGAGCCACCCATACAGCAGGGTTACCATAGTTCTTAATACACATATTTGTCTCCCCCCACCATATCAGCTACAACAAACCATTCACAGACTGCAATTATGTCAGCTCCTTACCTACCATTGGGACATATGTTGTATTGTACCAAGCTTTGTGCTATGTGTTTGTGCCATGCTTTGTGCTATGTGTTAGTAGCCATGCTCCCTGTGGGGACACTTATCTTTGCTGGCCTGTTACAGACTATTTCACCTGCATGCCATTGTCAGTGCCACTATATATATATATATATATATATATATATATATATATATATATATATATATATATATGTGTGTGTGTGTATAAATATATATCTATGTACATATACGTGTAGATATATATGTTGTACATTGTTGATATACCTATGTCTATATGAGTGTCTGTGTATCTGTAGACATACATGTCACATTCTGTATCACACAGATATTTATCTATATGTAAAGTGAATACAGACATCTGGTCCACATTCTCTAAATGTCTTTAATTCACAGCTGCACTGTTCTGCCTTGCTGCAACACAGACAGGTGTTACATGTGAACACAGACTAACATTAGGGTGGTATATATGGTGTGAGATTGCTGGTACTCCTATTATACACCTATGGCATTTGTGCATGCTATATTACACATTAACATGACTGTCCTGCAAGTGGTGTGCTCTGACACCCATGTGTCTATCATGACAGCAGTACTTCCACCACCAGCTATTGTCCACACTAACATAACACACACAGATATTATGGCTGACATCTTTGTCATTCATTGCTGATCTGCACAGTTGGTGGGTATGTCCCACTGCCTACAGGGACAGACAGTATTGTCCAGAGCAGTTGTTCAGCAGAACATCATTACAGGGACAACTACAGATGGCACATATCAAACATTCAACATCATATATCCTATTAATCTATACCACATATACATTAAATTACATACAGTTATGTTTTACATACCTTTTTTTTTTTAGGACGGGTGTGACTCCTTCCCGGTTTTGGTTTGTAGGTTTTCTTTATTCTCACTGTGTGTGTGTTTCTCTTTCTCATTTTCTCTCTCTCTCTCTCTCTCTCCCTCTCCACTAGAGTGATTGAGTTGGTTTGAATGGATTGCAGCATGGCTTTTGTAGGTGATGCACATGATCAGGTGATGGGCTCTGCACCAATCAGTGTGCAACAGTTGCTAACTGTGCAGCCTACTATGTAGTGAGTTCAGTTAACCACTGTCATGACAACCCAGTACTATAAATTGCTGACTCATGTGGGCATTGTCCCTTCACCTTTCCAATATGGAGGACATCCTTCCTGTATGTGGGCAGCAGTGTTACAGATGGCAGGTTGCAGTACCTCTTACAGCAGGACTTGCAGACACAGGCCAACTACACAATTGTAAGAGGTTCCAGACCTACAGACAGAGTGAGTAGTGTTGTTATGCGCATTGTATATTGCTTGTCTTGCAGTGTTTGCATTTACATAGTAGTTTAGGATGGAATGCATCTGTCTGCATAGCTCTCAACAGTGGGCCTATCCACATGATGGTGAGTGGATTGCCTATTTGCTTTTGCCTGTGCACCACACAGGTCTTGTCCTAGATATATCACCGGCAGTCTGTCAGTTGCATGCTGTCAGTACATGGCTATATCCATTTGTGTTCCTGATGTCTTATTCCTGTAACACCAGCAATTTCCAAGGTGTGTAACAGCAATATTGCAAGTATGGACCTGTGTTCCTGCCTCTGTCCTCCACATATATGGCTGGCTTTGTCCTGCTGTGTCTCGGTAATGGCCTATCATTATTTACTGCTAGCATTCCTGCTATCATCCCAGTCATATTGTGGACTCCCACAACATTTGTTGGTCAAGGTCCATACATGTGACAGATACATAAACATTACCACAGGTAATAAATTTCCCCCTAGGCCTTGACTACAGGGTGTAACTGGAGGCTGCTGAACTACATCTGTTATTGTTTATTGTTACTTATCTTGATGGCAAATCCTTTGTCTACAGTTGTACGAATTGAAGGGCTTGGCCTGGACAGCATAGTATGTTTTATATCCGCACTGTCTGCATCTACTGTTTTGTGTGGGCCTTGCATTCCTCACTGATTAAATAAGTCAAATTCTATGTGCTGTAAGTAATGGCATACATTATTGTACATACCTGTGTGTAGTCTAATGTCTTTTGAATTGTGAGTGGGTATATGTGTAATGTAAGCATTCTCTTTGTGGGAATTGTTGCCACACTACACATGTCACAGGTACCAGTTACAGGGTTTGTGGCTGAGGGATATACTTTGCACCCAGTACGTCTACACTACTTCTACATATGTATGGCTACTAATACCTTTTGTCTGTGTATATGTGTATGTACCTATATATCTCATATATCATATATATGTGTGTGTGTGTGTGTGTGTGTGTGTGTGTGTGTGTGTGTGTGTGTGTGTGTGTGTGTGTGTGTATATACCTGAACATAATTGTCAATGTATAGATGTGTGTGCATATCTGTACCATTGTAGTGTACACCTTCTACATTGTACATTCCCTATGGTAGACTGACATTTCTGCATGATATATTATAGATATTTCCCTGACATGTACAGGTGACATGGATTACTGTTGGAGCATTGTAGCTGTGCTGTTGAGGGTCCTGACTTCATGTATTGCATGTGCTGGATAATGGATTGCACAGCATGTCCATTAGGGCTGGGGAGGTTACATAGCAGTAATTACCAGGTGTCCCAAATTCGTGCCCCCACCCCCATTAAATGTACTTATGGTCTGTTATGTTGTACTGAGTGGATCAGGAGTTTGTTCACATGTGGAAATGCTATACACATGTCTATCTGTATAAATATATATATATATATATATATATATATATATATATATATATATATATATATATATATATGTATATCTGCATAATTATATATGTGAAACCCCCATATATAGAGAGATAGATATGGATAGATATATATAGATAGGGACATTGATATAGATCTAGATATGTATATATCTATGTGTATGTATATATATATATATATATATATATATATATATATATATATATATATATATATATATATACTGAACATATCTATCTATCTAGGTACGAGTGCTGTTATATAATTATTTGTGAGTCATACATATACATATATATACCTATAACTGTCTATCTGTCTACATTTACAGATATACATCTGTCCATATGTGCGTGCATGTTTGGCTTATGTGTTTGTCTTGTACCTCATTCTCTTGGCAATTGACATGGATGGTCTTAGGACTGAAGTCTGTCACTCGTGCCGACAGGTTCTTGTTTCAGACTTTTCATCTCTGTCAAAATACTGCTTATCTATGCTTACTACTGCTTATTTGTGCTTACATCTGCTTACTAGTGCCTTATTCATTATGACACTGACACTTCACATGTGCATTTAATGCAGTACTCCTGTTCAAGTATAAATGTTATTTAGTAGGTCATAAAGCAAAATGATGTTGATATACAGATTTCACATGGAAAATAAAATGTGCTGCAGTGGGACTCGAACCAGGAATGCATGCACATTAGGTAGATGCTCTGCCCACTACTCTGTCGCTGTTCTGCTTTGTTTGCATATTTCTACCTTAATGTCATACCCATGCTCCCTTTTCCCAGCCCCTGAGCTCCATGTACACAGCATCCATCCATTCTCCAGTTGCTAGTCCTGCCATACCACACCTCCACACATTTCCATCTCTGCACGTCTCAGTACTCCTCCATTATACTTTCTCGATGCAACCTTCTGCAGGCTCTTCATCCATTTAGTCCATGTACATTCGAGCCTTCCCTTGATCCTTATCCGATACTGGTGGAAACATCTATGTAACCCACAAAGTCTGGTTCGTCCCTCCAGGGACGGACCTGTTGTTGTGTCATGAGTAGACTTTGCTGGACTACACTGTTTCTCCCACTGGTAGCATCCTACCAGGGGTTTGAGAAGCAGCAGTTTGCTCACACACTGGACCAGCCTCATCTCCCAGTTCCGCGGATGAAGCACGCCTCCACGACGTGCCCCATTTTTCATTCCTCTCTTCAGTATTATGCAAAACTACTGTTCTCACAGTATGTGTGGACAGGCACTGTTCATTGATAATCATAGATTGCTCAGAATACTGTGATTGAGCAATGTGCACATGTTTACTGGTATTAATCTACATACTTACATACATTTCCTATACTGTTGACTGACTGTACTGGATGATATGTTTGTGATAACAGCAGCTGATTGTATATCTGCCATGCCTTAGTGGTAACTCACTTAGACTATAGTGTGCAGGGTGGGGGTGGTTGGACCCTGGGAGTGCAGATTATTTTGTAAATGGGCATGACAAGAGCTGTTGGCTACAGAGTGCCTAAGGCACTGTGGAGGAAGTGTAGGCGGGTATGCACTGGTGTGCACGAGGCTCAGACTTACTGACCTCCGGTTATGGCATCTTACACTGGGTTGGCCTCCACATTGCTTAACCAGTGTAGGCACTGCTTACCACCACTCAAACAGGTGTAACCCCGCTTGCTGCCGCATACCCCGGCACTACTTCATGTATTTAGTTCACATTTGATGTCCGGGACAATCCGACTGGATGCTTCCCCATTGGCAGCGGTGGCCCGAGGAATAGAGTTCCACAGTACACCCCAGCTACACATTACACATACTACTGAGGTGCACACATTCATAGAGAGTAACAGACTTACCATAGCCACATACCACATCCTTCATGCTTAGTTCACATTAACATGTCGGTATTATACATGCTTAAGTCAGGTGTACATGTCAGGTATGACTGTTGAAAAAGATCAGTTTAAGGTAAAGTTAGATTCCAGTTTAACAGTTCTGGATAGGTTACACCCAGTTATTCAGATTAGGTTTAGTTATGTCATACCTGTGTGGTAGAGTAGAAGTGAATAGTGAAGGAGTAGGTAGGTAGGTAGAGGGGGGGACATTTTAACTGTATAGTAGGCCTTTGGACTGATTGGTGGGGGAGCAGTAGTGCAGGTTTGCAGGATGTTGGGGTTTGTATGCGAGGCAGGACAGGAAGTGTCGATGTCACTATTTGGTGTAGGGGTATAGAGTGTTAGTTGGGGGGGGGTGGACTTCACCAGGTGGTGAGCAGGTGGTGATCCAAGTGTGCTTAATGTTTCCCTTCATGTGTTATTTACATGTGTCATGTGGGACAGCTGCAGTAATACACGTAAGTTGGGGGTACCAGATTCTGCCAATATAGTTGTGAGGAGGGTGTCACCTACTTGTGACTGTAAACATTACTAGTAATGAAACAGCGGTCAATAGGTAAGTGGTGTTATTGGGCCACACAGAGGGGCTGATAGTAGGGGACATGTCCAGGGATGTGCAGGAAGGCTGATGGGAAGGTCCACAGCTGGCCATTTCTTCTACAGTGACAGCTGTGTATATACCCTGCATTAGGGGGTAGGTTTGGACACTCACACCCCTGGGTGGGGGTGAGGACAGCAATAATACCTTATGATGCCAATTAGTTCAGCTTACATGACTACAGGTGTTGCAACCATGTGTTCTTTGGTGTCATTTAGTGGGTTTGCAACAACACATCTGGTTATACTGTCCTTTGCCATGTAAACTAGACTTTGCTGCAGTGGGACTCATACTGGGCATGGCTGCTCGTTAGGCAATGGCTCTGCCCAATGCACACTATTGCTTACATCCCTGGGGCGGTCCATATAGAACTGCTCCAGCCAACACCTGCATGCCTAGACCCATAATTTCATACCCATAGTCCCGCCTCCTGCACCTCAACTCAACACTCTTCCTTACTCCGGGTGCATGGCGGGTCTAAACACACCACTACACACTGCCCACTCTCCATTTCTCGGGACCCATCACGTACGTTGTCTCGCCCCATGGATCATCAGGCTTCCCCAACCTTGTAGTCTGAGAACATGCGTGCCCTGCTGTAGGTTATTTGTGTAATGCCTGCAAGCCCAAATATCCATAAACTTTTTGGGTTGTCCCTCAAGGGACATTCTTGTCTTTGTTTCAAGATTAGACTTGGTGGGTCTCTCCCACTTGTAGTATCCTGCCTGTAGTCTGGGAAGCAGTGGTTTGTTTACTTTTATTGTATGTTTGTATGTTTCACCTGTCTAGCTGGCAGGGGGTTGATGCTACATGTTACACATTTGTTGATTGGGCCCCTCACCTTCATTGGCACGACCTGTGAACATATGTAATTCTTAACTGCTGTATCGTATCCTAGCTATATATATATATATGTATATTTACACACATATATATATCTACATATATATATGTGTGTGTGTGTGTGTGTGTGTGTGTGTGTGTGTGTGTGTGTGTGTGTGTGTGTGCGTGTGTGTGTCTATATATATATATATATATATATCTATATATATATATATATATATATATATATATATATATATATATATACATATATATATATATATATATATATATATATATATATGTGTATATATTTATTGCTGTATATATATCTAACGACATGTGGATGTATGGGTGTCTGCATATATATATATCTATATGTGGGTATTTATATATATATGTCTGTCTATGTATGCATTCATTTGTACTACAGAGAGGGAGAGGTATATCTCCATGTAGTTATGGGTATATATACACAGACACATACCTCTACATATTTAGCTACATATCCTGTAATGTTGCCTGTTATTGCTGGGTACTGTGTTTCATGTGCCACATATGCTTTGCGATACCTACAACTAAATCCATTAGTGTACACAGAGTCACACATAAAATCTATTGTTAGTACCAGGTAATCATTCGTCCCATGCGGGACAGCCCGAACATTGGGTATACAACTTTTGTCTACACCCAGAGTTATATAGGTACCCATGGCTATGTGCATGGTCTACGGCATGTGCCAGACCTAGGATACTTGGGCTGAGACAACATAAGGGATGGATCCCGAGGGGGGTTTGGGGGGCAATGTGTGGTAGCTACAGGCCGGTAACGAGGGTTGAGATGGTGGCTACATGTGTGCAGCGGGTGGGGAGAAGCAGAACTGTGGGTAATGAATGCATGGGTCGGGAATGGGCTTGGTTGGATGGGCCTGTATTGCGCGGTCCACCTAGTGGGTGGGGGAGAGGGGGATGTGATGTCAACATGTGGAACATGACCGAGGGCTAATTTAAATCCCTATTTCAATAACACACGTACATTACATTGAGCTTGGTATTGTATTGCAGGGCAGACATGTTTGTCTGGGTGGGGGGTATGCCAGTTCACATGTGACATATATTGTCTGGGACCTGTCAAGGCCTTTCACGGTGCATGTGGACATATATGTGTCTGTTAATCTACCATTGCTATCTACAAGTGTCTGGCCATATATACCTCTGTGGGTGTATGTATTTGCTTACATATTTCTAACTATGTCCGTATATACCTATGGGGTCATTTATCTGCGTACATATGTGTAACTTGCTGTGTATATGTGGACGTATGGATGTTGACATATATATGTGTAGTTGTTGGCATTTGCATGTATATCTGTTCATATATTTGTATGTATATATATATATATATATATATATATATATATATATATATATATATATATATATATATATATATATATATATATATATATATATATATGTGTGATTACATCTATAGATATGTTGTATCCGTTTAGATAGTAATATATTTGCACACACGTCCATCTAGCTGTGGGTATACATTCTCTGTGCTGTTGCATGACTGGGCTGGGGTTATGTTCCTGACAACATGCAATTTCTGCATATCTGGCATGGCTTAGTGGTCAATCATTTTGTGTATGGTGTGCATGGTCCTGGAATCCAGCCTTGCAGAAGGTTTTTGTTTTGTTGCTGGGCAGAACACTGGCCATTGGATACGGTGTGCTTAAGGCACTTTATAGCGGCTGTAAGTGGGTTTGTGCAGAGGTTAGCACTGCTAACATCTGGTCACAGTGTCTTCCACCTAGTTAGCTTCTCCTTTGCTTAATCTGTGTCGGCCATGCTTAACCCCACACAAACGCACTGGTACACACTTACTAGTGCTTACATATGCTTACTACTGCTTATCTGTGCTTACGCCTGCTTACTGCTGCCTTATTCATTATTATACTGACTCTTCACATGTGCATTTCCTGCAATACTCCTGTTCATAAAAATATGTGTTATTTAGTGGGTTTTGCATTACAGATTTTGCTTCTACCATGCTTTGCTGTGTAAAATAGACTCTGCTGCTGTGGGACTCAAACTGGGAATGCCTGCTTGTTAGGCGAACGCTCTGCCCACTACACTATTGCTGTCAAGCTTCATTTGCATATATCGTTCTTGTTATCCTCTTCAGCCTTTTAGGCTGCTTTCACTGTGGCTAAGCATTGGGCACACCCGTGCACCTACAGTTAGCTGTACTCAGAGCTTTAGGCAACAATACAGGGGTTTCTTCTTTTCATCTTTATGTCTTGTTGCTGTTGTACACATGGGGGACTGTTGGTGAGGGTATGTGGACACCTATGAGTGGTATTGCTCATTTATTTCCAATTTATGCTGCTCAACATTGCAGGGGCATGTTTATTCTGTGGGCTCTGTTCTCAGACATGCCCCCTGCACTTGTACACGCTTCATGTAAGCCTGGGGGCTCGGGTGGTGCGCCTTTATTACTATGCATGGCACGCTGCCGTCCTGCTCCTAAGCATCTGCTTCTGTGCAGGACTAGACTAGTCCTGCATGGAAGATTAGTAAATCTGGGGGCTTATATACACTTCTGATAAGAAACAAAAAGTCATCTTCCTTACATTCGTAAAAAGAAACTAGAAAAGAAAAACATTTAAATACATTGTGCAGAAATCGCCATTAACCACAACACAGTTTTAAGGGACATGCTTGCATTTTTAATAAATTATCTATTTTACATGTTCAGAAGTGGTGGTATACCTTTAGTGAATTCCACTGAAACATAATCCTCTGGATTCTGCAAGCCAGACACAGCATGCAGGATTATTGCAGGAGCTCAGCAGGCAATATGTCTGGTGTGTGATCCAGAAATAACCTGTATGGGTGTGCACAAGCGCTCCTTCAATGGTCTTGCATGGACTCAGCCCCTGTATGCAAATTACCCCATTTGCAGGGGAAATCCATGCAAATGAGGTGAATTTGCAATCCAGGAAGCTGGAAACCATCCGTGCAGGACTAGTGTAATCTGTAGAACTGTACTCCGCCAGTAACTGAGTACATTTCTGCAAATTACAAAACGGAGCCATGACATCTCCAACTAAAGGGTGGATATCATGTATAAAGCATGCCAATGGCTAACTATAGAGCCATTGGCATGGAAAACACTTGAAAAAAAAAAACTTTTATTTTTTTTTTTAGCCGATCTCGGCTGTTTAAGCGTAGAGCAGCTGCGTGCAAAGAGGATTGAGGGGGAAAATAAGAAAAAAACTAAAATAAGCCTTTTTACCAAAATCACTATTTTGCCATTATACTCAATGGCAGGCAGAAGACAACATGGCCAGTGAATAGTGGTTGCTAAGTGGGGAGGCTTTGTGTGGGACATGTAACTTTGCATTAGCAGGCAATCCTATGCAAATGAGGGGAATGATAGTGAATCCCAGATTTCCCCTGCAGGCTAGTCAGCACCCAACAGTGTAAGAGCAGGAATAGCTTGGTGGAAGCCTAGGAGTTAGCTGACATCATGGGGGGGAGGTGTCAGGCATACTGTAGGCTGATTGGAGCCCTGTGGCTTGGGTTTGCTCCTAGCTTAACATAGCTAAGCAAGGGGGTGTGTCTGAGGCTGCCTAGCACTCTTTACATTGCCTAAGCAGGTGTGCGGACTGTGCACTGGGTTTTAAAGGGAAAAAAAGTAAACCAAGAAATAGCAGCTCTGTGCACATTTGAGCACTGTGTTTGTGCAGAGCACCCCTGGGCTTAAACAGAAATGCAATGAGAAGGGAAAACAGCAGTAGGAAGGTAATCTAGGAGAACTAGCATAGCTGTCAGGTGAAATGTATCTGAATCAGCCAATTACACAGGCAGCGTACCAGCCCAGCCCAGAACACTACTATAAACTATGCAAACACCTTTCCCTCAGGTTTTTCCCGTACTTTACACCACCAGTGTATACAAGCGGGGACGTTTTAACAAACAAAACAGCAAAATGATAGGGGCTGCAATAGCTATCATACAACAACATGTGGAAGAGGCTGAGGATGGTGAGGATGTGAATGCTGTTGACCAACCCACAGAGAGGAGAAGGAGAAGAATGTAACAACCCAGGGTAACCTACCAGGGGCTACATGAGCTGGAGACAGTGGAGCACTACAGGGTGGACAGGGACCTCTTACAGTAAATTGTTGAGCTGTGCCGGCCATGCCTGACACACAGAACTGACAGAGGGGAACCCATCTCAGTGAATACCATGGTATGTGTAGGCCTAAGAATACTAGTTACAGGTACCTTCCAAAGCCCAACTGGGGATATGATGGGGATCTCACAGGCATCAGTATGCAGGGTACTCCACTAGTTCCTGAATGCCATGTCAGCACATACCGGTGAGCCTTTATATTTCCCCAACACCTGTGAGGCATTGGCCAGCAATATGCAACTGTTCCACCAAATAGCAGAATACTATGAGGTAGTGGATGCTATAGACTGCATGGAAATACGCATCAAAGCACCACTCGGTGAGCTGGGTAGAGTCTACATCAACCGCATGGGCTTCCCCTCCATCAACTGCCAGGTCATGTGTGATGACCAGGGCATAATAATGAATATGTGTGCTGGTTGCCCTGGAAGATATCATGATTCCCACATCTGGCATCTGACACAGCTATACCAGAGATTTGCCAATGGGGACATCCCTTACTGTCACCTCGTGGGGGATGCTGGTTATGCACTGGAGCCGTGGCTGATGATACCCATCAGAAATGCACACACACCCCTGAACAAGAACTCCATAATGAGGCGCACGCACAGACCAGAATTATAATAGAGCATGTGTTTGGGATGCTCAAGTCATGGTTCTGGTGCCTGGACACATCCGGTGGAGCCTTGCAGTACTCACCAGCTACATGTACCCAAATTGTCATCATATGAGCCATGCTACACAATATCATCCTGTGGAAACAGCTGCAGCAGGAACAGCATGGGGCAACCCCACACAGCCCCCCACCATTGCCAAGGCCTGCACAGGCACAGAGTGACCTGGAGGAGGAACAACCTGAGCCTGCCCCAGTAGGCAGTAGGAGGCATGCCCAGCATGCCCTGGCCTTGCAAAGAGGCATTGCAAAGCACATACACTGACACAGGAGGGACCAAGTGAATGACACCTCTCTCTGCCTCACACATACAGTAAAAGGTATGCCAAACATGACACTACCTGTGCTCAACCATGTGTAGGGAGTGTACTATGTGAATCCGACATAGGCAGCCCTGCAGCACAACCCTCAATACTGGGACACCCACAAGGTAAGTCACTCAACCTACCAATTGCCGAATGGAGTAGAATGTGTCATTACCTGTATCTATGGTATGGATGTGAGCATGCAAGGGAATCAGGTGGCTGAATGGTATGCCAGCAGATAGTAGACACCCATAGTGGCACCATGAGATCTGTAACAAATAACGCTGTCACCATAGTAGCCAGTACTACACAGGGTGACAAAGCCCACTGCAGGAAATGTGCTGGGCCACAAATGTCCATATGACTCACACATGCCAGTCAGGGAGGTTTACATACCCAACAACAGTCCCACCCAGCAGAACAGGTGTAGACAAACAAAAACAAAGGATGTGCTATGGCCTCAGAATGATGGCTATGGGTAACCTCCCCCCAGGCCTACACAGACAGACTACAGCAGGTCAGACAGTGGGATGTTAGTTCTGAAGGGTAGGAAGTCAGAAACTAATATGTAGGTCAATCAAAGCTAAGACCTGTAGTACACTGATATGCCTCTAGTCAGCATGATAGGTTAGAATACAGAATGAAATGGAGTACCTAACATACCAGTACAGTCATAGCAAATGTGTACAGGTGTCAGCTGTACCCCCCCCATCCTATGTAGAAATGCAGAAACAGTCAGGTGTGCCCCCCAATTCTGTGTAGAAATGTAGTAACAGTCAGGTGTGCCCCCCAATCCTGTATAGAAATGTGGAAACAGTCAGGTGTGTCCCCCCACAATTCTATGTAGAAATGTAGTAACAGTCAGGTGTATCCCCCACTCATATGTAGACATGTAGAAACAGTCAGGTGTGCTCCCTCCCCAATCCATCGTAGAAATGTAGTAACAGCCAGGTGTGCCCCCTCCCAACCACTGTGTAAAAATGTAGAAACAGGCAGGTATTCCCCCTCCCCAATCCTGCTTAGAAATGTATTAACAGTCAGATGTGCCCCCCTCCCCTACTCCTGTGTAGAAATGTAGAAACCGTAAGGTGTGCTCCCCCAACCCAACTTAGAAATGTAGTAACAGTCAGGTGTGCCCCCAAACCTATTTAGAAATGTAGTAACAATCTGGTGTGCCCCCCCAATTTGATGTACACACATTGTAAAAATCAAGCGTGCCCCCCACAACCCTATGTAAAAATGTAGTAACATGTATGTGTAGGTATAATACCAGTGGAGCACAGATGCCCAGAGGTGGCCAAGGTAGCAAGATAGGTTGTGCATTTGAACAATTTGTAGGTATGCGTGTCTTAGGTTGGTATGTGTTTCATATTGTGTGAGACTGGTCAGTATGTATGCATGTTGAGGTAAGACCTGGTGGCCATTGCCCACTACTGCTGATGACAGGGACAAGTCCTCACAACTGCAGTGCCACAGACAATTCCCACCAGTATAACACATGCTAGCAGTAAGACATTGTAAATGTATGGTGGTAATATGTGTCACCATCTGAAAGACTGACATGACATGGCTGTTGGGCTAGATGTACATGCAGTACACAGGGGAAAGTACCCCAGATATATAGTAAATATTGTGTCACTGTGAAATGGAGACACCCTTGGAATTGTACATACAGGTATGCATCACATTATCTGGTCCTGTAGTAGGGGATACCGGTGTTGTCTGCCCGAACACTTGCAGATCACAAGGGAGGTAGGACTGATTTATAGGAAAACAGCTGATGTACCTGCATATGCCAGCATAACTGGAATGCCCCATGCATATCTGTGAGTCAGATGCAAGTAGTGTCCATAGCACACATGCACCCAGCTCACGCAAACACCACCCACAGGTTCCTCTTTGATTGTATCCCTGCTGAGGGAAAGGAGTACAACATGACCTCACCTGTATATGGCAATAGGGAAAGAATGCAGCATGTAGTGTAGGTGTCCCATGCAGGTGTGTCCCTAGCCAAAGGTAGCACCCTGCCAGCATCCACACCACCTGATCAAGACTGATAGAAGGTACTGGCATGAACACCTAGCACACCTTCCATGTCACCCCAGGGGAACATACCGTATGGTGGTCTGAGACTGTAGGACTGACAGAATGCAATGGCCTGTCACATCTGGCCTACATCAACACCTAATGGCCCACAGGCCTCTGCCAAAGGCCTGTGTCTCACACATACTGCCAATGTATGTTATGTCATGGACATCCAAATAACAACATAACACACTCCAAATAAGCCATAAGCAAGGCCATGTGAACAAACCACAGTAACATGTCCACCATGTCCCACTACATGAACTGTGGATGAACACCAACACACAGCTGTGATGGGGTGATAACCTTAGGGAAAGTATCAGAGAACGTATGCATAATGTATGGAAGAGGACAGAATAACAGAGGGGGGGTGGGAGCATGAGTGCTATGGAATGTGCAAGGTCCAACACAAAGCTGTGTGCACACACTATCCCTGGCTGCAAACACATAAATGGGTGGCTACATACCTGCACATACACCACAATAGGGGTAATTTCCTGACTCATGGCCCCTGCCTCTGGGTAACCTGTGCAAAGCTGTACAGCTGTGAGGTATTGCCACAGCAAGAAAAGGCCATACTGTCATGTCGATGGATGTACAAGTATGGGATCCTCTGCCAGCACTGTAACAAGATGCTGAACTGGATACACAGACCCAGCAGCAAGTCTCTGCAACTCCCACTCCAGAATGGCATAACTTACCATGAATATGTAGGCGTCTGCCCAGAATACTGGCCCCAGCTGCAGTCACCCTTGTCCCCCAAGACAACACTGTGAGCAAGAATGTGCACCTGACAGTACATGAGGACAGAAAACATCACAGTGTATAACAGTACATATGTCTGAATATCTCTGCTAACAGCAGTACCATGTAGCTGAAGCAGCACAAGACACAATCACCTACAGTACACACTATCCCCTGCACAGTCTGTCCCCATATTGCCACATGATCGATGGATACCCTGCAGAAACAGTTTTCTACCTGTAGGTGTACAACACAAAGGTCTGCACTGGAGTACGAACTACCTGGAATTGATCCACACATTCAATACAGAATGGCATACTAGGCATGCTCACACACTTAGAAAAATGAAGGCAATGTCAGACAACAACATACTGAAAGGTCATACTGGGCATGCTCACACACTTAAACAAATGAAGCCCATGTCTGCAAACAACAGTGGAACATACATATCTGGCAGTTGCAGATGTTAGTGCATACACTCCTCAGTATGCACCAGTCATGCTTTGCACACACAGTGGATAGGAATACAGACATATATCCAAGGACCACACACTATAATAAGCCAAACGTAGACATACATAGATGTATGGAAGAGAGTGACTGTGACAAGGAGCCATTCATTATGAGGCCTGTCCCATCCAGCACACAGCCAAATGGCTACAACCACATAAGGTGTAAATGTCACTCACTGTAGACATTAGCCACTGGCATCCATCAGCATTATAGACTATGTGGTGCAACTGCTAGCTGTGCAACATGACTGTACAAGGAAGTAGTCATCTAACAGCTGGATACACGTACCTGTGGAATATAACCCTGCGTGTGCCCGCATGTGGTGTGTCAACCACTAGATGAATGGGTTATGGCCCATGCACAAACACTGCCCTCCCCCAAGCCCTACTATGACAAGCCTGCTGAGGTCATCCACTTTGAAATACACCTTTGGGAAAGGTGCAGCCCAGTAATCTCCATGGCGCATCCTATAACTGTGTACTGCTGTAGTGTGATAAACTAGTGAGGTAGGTGTTCTAATACCAGACATGACAACTGTGTGTGTGTCCCTGTCTGTGTAGAGATCAATTTTTCTGCTTTGGCAAGGCTGCTGATGTCATTCACTGTGAAATACACCTTTGGGAAAGGTGCAGCCCAATAATCTCCATGGCGTGTCCCATAACTGCGTACTACTGTAGTGTGATAAACTAGTTAGGTAGGAGTTCTAATTCCAGACATGGCAACTGTGTGTGTGTGTCCCTGTCTGTATAGAGAGCAATTCTTTTTAGGCTAGTCACACTCACTACAATTCAAATTGCCCTACTTTGGCAAGGCTGCTGATGTCATTCACTGTGAAGTACACCTTTAGGAAAGGTATAGCCCAGTAATCTCCATGGCGTGTCCCATAACTGCGTACTGCTGTAGTGTGAAAAACTAGTTAGGTAGGAATACTAATCGCTGACATGGCAACTGTGTGTGTGTGTGTGTGTGTGTGTGTGTGTGTGTGTGTGTGTGTGTGTGTGTGTGTGTGTGTGTGTGTGTGTGTGTGTGTGTCCCTGTCTGTGTAAAGAGCAATGCTTTTTAGGCTAGTCACACTCACTACAATTCAAATGCCCTACGTTGACAAGGCTGCTAATGCCATTCACTGCAACATACACCTTTGGGAAAGGTTTAACCCAGTAATCTCTGTGACACATCCCATAACTGCATACTGCTCTAGTATGATAAACTAGTTAGGTAAGAGTTCTAATCCCAGACATGGCAACTGTGTGAGTGTTTCTGTCTGTGTAGAGACTAATGCTTTTTAGGCTAGTCACACTCACTACAATTCAAATGCCCTACTTTGGCAATCCTGCTGATGTCATTCACTGTGAAATTCATCTTTTGGGAAGGAGTACTCCAGTAATCCCTGTGGTGCATCCTATAACAGTGTAATACTGTATTGCGATATAGAACTCTGGTAGGGGTTCTATTCCCACACATAGCAGGTGCGGATGTTTTTGTGTATGTTTCTATGTCTTGTCTATGTAGGGAGAAATACTTTTTAGGCTAGTCACACAGACTACAATTCAAATGCCATACTTTGGCAATCCTGTTGATGTCATTCACTGTGTAATACACCTTTGGCAAAGTTGTTGGCAAAACTGAGAGGGCTCTGCGCAGACGGATATATGACCATCTTTATGCCATCAGACACGAGGATAACAATAATGCCCTCTATAAACACTTCAGGGACAACAGTTCCTGTAAAACCTTCTATTTTGGTATTTTGGAGAATCTTGGTAATGGCCATAGGGGTGGTGATTGGAAAAATAGATTGGAAAGGGAAGAGTTAAAGTGACAATTGAGACTGAACTCTACCCATTCCCCAGGTATAAATGAAACATGTAGTATTATGCCTGTTTCAAAATATCATTGATTTAAGTTGTAAAACTTTTAATAAAATGCATTTTTGTAAAATGTCTTTCAACTAATTGTTATGCAATATATTAAAATTGTATTACTTTTTAATAACATTTAATACATTACGAATATACTTTCATTGTAATGTATAGATATATTTATTTTCTAAATGGCACTTTTAATGTATGAATTGTGAATTGTGGTATGTTTCTTTAAATAATGAGTGGGAGATGTATAATTGATTGGCAATTATTCAATTGTTTATAAGTATAAAAGTACTACTGTTATGTGATTTAAATGTTTCTGATGAAGTCTTGTTACTGAAGATGAAAGCGCGCCCAAATAAACTTGTTTTAAACCATATACTAGTGCTTTCATTTATAGCTATCATAGCTATATTACAACTATTGCACTTGAGTGTTCCATTGGAACTGTAATTTTTTGTTTTAGTTTGGTTGGTTGCAGTTCCTGTTTTCTCTTTTTATTACCTTTGGGGAAGGAGTACTCCAGTAATCTCCATGGCGTGTCCTATGACAGCATAATGCTGTAGTGTGATATAGAACTCTGGTAGGGGTTCTATTCCCACACATGGCAGTTGTGGATGTTTTTGTGTGTGTTTCTATGTCTGTGTAGGGAGCAATGTTTTTTAGGCTAGTCCCACACACTACAATTCGAACACCCTACTTTGGCAAGCCTGCTGATGTCATTCACTGTGAAATACAACTATGGGGAAGGAATATTCCAGTAATCTCTGTGGCACATCCTATAACTGTGTAGTGTAATAAACTAGTTAGGTAGGCATTCTAATCCCAGACATGGCAGGTGTGTGTATGTCTATGTTTGTCATTTGTATCCTGTGTGGAGGTGGCTGTGAGTGTGTAATAACTGGACTCATTGTGGAGTGGGTTTTTGCAAATTTCTTATATGGTGGCCCTAGTATTTGTCACAATGTTCACCATACAGGGATACAGATGTGAAATAGCCGTGAGGCTGGGGTGCAAATCCATACCCCTACATGTGACATCAAGGCCAGGCGAACAAAGTTAGCAACCCTTGTATTACCCAGAGAACACTCTCAACCCATGTCTCATACACGCACACACACACACACACACACACACACACACACGCACACACACACACACACACACACACACACACATACACACACCTGCCTAGGCAACAACCGCTATGTTGGTAGTACCCTGCATATTGCCCACTAATAGTAACCATGGTGTGATTGCAGTGGGCTACAGAGGGCATGGCATCCTGTCCATCAGTCCAATAGGCATGTACATGCAGACAGTGCACCTTCCCTATGTTCCCCACTGGACACCTGCAACACCTGTGGTGCCATCACATATGACCCACTAAGGACATACCATGTCTGAAACACATGCCCAGTATGGAAAGATGCCACTGACACCAAGGAATACCTGTATCATGCTATCAATGTAGGTGCAGGGTCAACCTGCTGTACATTAACAGTTCCCACCACATGAGGCCAGGACACATCTGATGATAACAATCTGTGTACACAACATGGGCCAGACACCCCAGGTACAGTTCCACATGTCACTGTACATGCATGTGGGACATGTGCACATCCAAAACACTGTCTGTGTCATGGACTAAGGAACACATACATGGCAAGCAAAGCACAGCAATGGCCACACACATTAGTTACCCAGGTGACTGGATGGTGAGTACAATACTCTCCTGTGTAGACAAATGCAGACACTACACCCCTGAGCCACACTGCAGACCATTGTCATGCGGCTTGATGCCAAGGTGTACTTATCACCTAGCCTTGCATAGCCATCTGACACAGTCGACCACTACACACCTGTGAAGCAATGCACCCATGCATGTCAGTACTGGCACTGTGTGTGTGTGTGTGTGTGTGTGTGTGTGTGTGTGTGTGGTGTATGATGCCTATGACCACATTCACACTCACTACTACCCCCATTGGCATACTGAAGCATGCTGTCAGATGTCAGACACCTCCACATACCCTTTGCCCATATAACCTCTGTATAACCCCTGTGATGCATGTGATACCTGCACAGTACTGTGTTGTGGCAATCTAACTAGTGATGTGTTGTATTTCTGACATTGCCAAATGTGTCAGTGTGTGGGTCCCTGAGAGAGTGTGGCTGTGTTGACACTGACACCTGTTCATGTGGCCAGGCACGTGTACTACACCTACCATGTAGCTACCATATCACTGTTGCAGATGTCACTCACCATCACATATACGTTTGGAGGGCTCCTCAACATATAACCTATGTGGCACATCCAATAACTGCATAGACATGTGATAGCAATACATAGTCATTTGGGGGTTGATACCCTGTATTGGTAAGTGTATGACAGAAACATGCTTAAGTTTTACTCTCCCACCCCTGCCTGACTTATCTTTGACTCTGTCTGCCTCTCTCACTCCCTCTCTGGTGGATGTGGAGACTTACACACACTTTGCTTAGGCAGCAGCATGTGTATTATAAGTGATGCTCATAATCAGCTTATGGCCTCTGCATGAATTGCAGCCCTCCTATAGCTGATTGCATGTGGAACAGTTGTGGTAACATTTCCATAGCCAATTGCATGGAAACACACTCCACTATCTAGGACAACTTGTTGGTGTTGGGCCTTATCATTCACTGTGAGCAGGAACCAGATCTGTTGTTTGGCAAACAGCAATTCAGATGGATTGGGGATTTACCGCTAACAACATAACCTGTGGAAACAGGCCGACACACAGGAAGGGGATGTGCCTGACTTGACTACAGACTGTAAGTGCTGCTATACTGCATTTTGAGTAATGTTGGTTTAACAGGGTGTGTGTGGATATGGCTGTCCTACATGTTTTAATACCTGTCAGGTCAGTGCTATGTTTATGAGGAAACCCCCATCTGTAGGGTCATCTGCATACTGGGCAGTATGTGGTGCCTTTTGTTTCTTGTGTTACTCACAGAGCACGTGTGAACTGCAGAAGGTAGTGTAAGGATTGCAGTCAATAGATGGTGACAGCCATGAGAGTTACTGGCTTCATATCCCTCATAGGACATATGTTGCAACAAACCCTGTTACAACAGTATATCTATGAGGTTATCACAGCAACATGTCAATATTAGCCCTGTGTTTGTGCCTCCAGCCACAACTCTGTCATTCTTTGTACATATGTCATGCAGTAAGAGGTGCATATGTTCTGTACACCATATTTATTGACATCATATCTAATAACAAGTCAGTGATATATCAGGCTGCTACACATGTTATGTATAGTAGGGGGGTTATATCTGAGGACATGACCTAAGCATTCTGTGTTTGTGTGCACAGTACTAAGGTCTGTGTACTTATGGTGATTGTCGACAGCGTGTGTATTGTGAATATGTACCTTGGCCTGTGTACCGACTGCGGTAGATGTCATTGTTCTTGGTCCTGTTCTATCTGATGTTACATGCTACTCCACTGTATGTTACCCTATCGGCTTACATGTTATTAGGGCCAAACACACACATGTCCCATACCACAGACAGGCATTGGACCACACTGTGTAGCAGCCCAGTATATGTAGGGTTAGTGTGTGAGTGGCACATATAAGGATGGTGTTGATCAGATAGTCCATATACTGTAATATTATGCTAGCTTACCATATGTGGCTGTTTCTGTGTTCACATTAGTTGTGGATATGCACTTTCACACAGGTGTCTGTCACTTTGCGGTGTGACATGCCTGTAGAGTCTGCTATATATGCAGGTACATGTGTATTCCCCCATAGGAAATGAAGGCCATTGTTGAGGCAGTCTGCCTGTAGCCTGCACAGTGCATTGTTACATGCCTAGCAGCTTTGTATACTTACCCAGTGAGATGTCATGTCCAGATACTTGCCAGGTGTACTGCTGCCTGGCCACCATAACAGTCGTGTATGTCAGATAAAGCAGTGGGATGCTGTACAGATGTATGTCACTACCTAGTGGGTAGTATGTGGCCATGGCACCTCTGTACCAGCGGTTATTATGTGTCAGAACAGACAGGGGTGTGCAAATGCATAACCCATGGGGGCAAATGTATACCAGTATTTACATGATATACTCATCTACATGGCTGTTAACATCCACATTGCCTGGCTTTGTCCACATGTCTTGCACTAAGGGGTTCTGTGTATACCTCTCAACTGACCAGAGTGTGTCAGACTGTCCACATATATTGGCTATATCTCTGCTGTAGTCCACAGGAGTATTACTGTGCTAGCAGTGGTACTGTACTATGATGTCCTTAGGATGTCTGTCAGTAGCCACTGTCGCACATGTTAAAAGCAGATGTGACCTCCCACACACACCATGTCTGTGAAGGCAATCTCTATTACAGTAGCAATAGTCTAAAAATATACCTGCAGTACATACCTGACATCCCCTTGCACTAAGAGGTTTGGAATATTTGGGCTGAGGTAGGGCTCCACTCCATGCCAGGACATATGGTGAACATATATGTATATGTAATTATCCATATATCTATATAGATATATACACATATACATATCGACATACATAGATGGATATGTATATATATATATATATATATATATATATATATATATATATATATATATATATATATATATATATATATATATGTATATGTATATATATATGCATACATATAAACACTCAGATAAATACACATACAGAGCAATATATGTCTACACATATACAGAGATACATATGCACATATACATATGGATATCTACACACATATATATATATATATATATATATATATATATATATATATATATATATATATATATATATTGACAGCAACAGGTATATCAGAATTGATATGTATGCACATATAGTTATAGATATCTACATATATACCCTCATAAATAGGCATATCTGTATACATAGGATTTGCATACATATATAGCTATATATACATATATCTATATATACATATATCTATCTATATATATATATATATATATATATATATATATATATATATATATATATACATAGGAAGAGATGTACACATGGCCATGTATATGTTGTACTATACAGATGTTTATATAGACATATGTATGAGTATACATGTGTATGTACTTGTAGACATATATCAACCTATTATATGTATATATCCATATCCCTATCATGTGTAAACCTCACAGTTGTGTATATCCTCCCAGATGTATCTCAATGTATGTATCTGCTATGTGTACATTATGATAAAACAACATATGTGATGCAACAGTCATATTAATAACAAGTACTACACAATTTTGGAAGTAAAGGCAATTGTTCAATACTACTCAATATGTGTACTGACAGCTATATTGGTAAAACAACAGCTGTCTTCACAGTGGTCATGGCATAGTGGTTAAGTGTTGTGACTTTAGTGTACAGGGTCCTGGGTTCAAGACCTACAAAGGATGTTCATTTTGTTGCTGGGCAGAACAAGGGCTGTCGGATACAGAGTGGTTAAGGCTGTTTTGAGCAGCTTTAAGTGTGTTTGCATGGGTTTACGCGAAGCTAAGCAGTGCTAAGCTATGGGTAAACATATGGGCACTTACACAGTGTAAGCTTTGCTTACCAGTGCACAAATCAGCTCAGCTGTTATATTGCAGCAATGTAGATACTTGCTAAGTATGGCTTAACCCTGGTAACCAGTTCACACCACATAGTCTGATAACATAGCAGGGTAATGACATCTATAATAAGTGTATGTAATGCCATATACAATACATGTGCCTATGTGCTGTCATCACATTAGCAAGGGGTGTGAGTGTCATGTGTGGGACACAGACGTATATGAGGCCTGTACAGCACTGTTTTCCATGTGAATGTGTTACATATAGTGGTAGTAGCCCAGAGTACGTGCTGTCACACTGGCATGTAGTGTATCATGGCAGTACTACTGTTGACAGTGCTTACCCAGGCAAGAGCAGAGTGCTAAATGTAGTACTGACAAAAGGCACACCTGCAGGCAAAGCTGGACTCTGAGGCCTCTCTGTTGTATCCCTGATGTGTGAGCTGTGTCACAGTATATACCCCTTACTGGGTAATAATCTGACATGTGGAATGTAACTGTAGACTACTGTCTGTACAGCGCATGTTAATGAGGGCTTCTGACATGTAGTTATGGCATACATATTGTTGTCAGACATCTATCTGTCAACACACTCACACTACTACATAGCTACTTACCAAGCTGATGACTGTCAGTCCCTGTACAGATGTGCAGATGGCAGGTATCCAGCTGGGATATGTACTGGCAACCTAAGCTTGATTGACACTGACATGTCTACCCAGTTGTGTAAGAACTGGCACATATAGGAGATGTCGCCCTGTATGCACCACATGCCACGAGTACCTCCACTACACTACCACAGTCAACAGAACATGCCTGGGTACAGGTCACCATCACAGACACTAACCATGTGTTGTAATGCATGTGGCATACATGTCAACTTGATCAACTCAGCGGCCATGTGCAGGAGGCACCTGGAGGATTGGCTGATGTATGTCATTCTCACCCTGAGGGTCACCACAATAGTGTCTGTCAATAGATTGCCTGCTGCCACCTGGCAGGTGGCAGGATACAACTGTACACACAACCCCCTACACAACCCATCTCTCCTTGTACAATAGCTAGGTACACAGCTATGACCACCTGCAGCAATGCATCCCTGTACTGACACATGTGTACATATGCATGACTGAGTATAGCAGTGTTTGTGTGTTAGCACATCCGTACTTGGAAATTCCATGAGGGCCTTCACAACCAATGGAACATCCATTGCCATAGTCAGTTGTGGCTGCTGCTGTATGGGACATTACATGTACCCTATTAAGCTCCTCCCCATACCGGCTACATGAGCCTTGCAGTACGAGCACAACAGTGTTGTACAAATGGGTTAATAGGCATGGGATACCCATTGCGTTCTGGCATGTGTGTGTATGTGTGCATGTCCGTATATCTGTAGGGTACAGCATTCCAAGGCCACATACTCCTATTACAATACCCATTGCCACACAGTAGTACAGGTAGTGTTGTTGCTGCCCATAGGTGAGGCATGACAATGCAACACCCTACTACACGTGTGGCATGTGCATTAGATACATATCCCTGTAGTACCACTGTTGGGGTATACTATGGGTTGTATCGCAGTCATGGCCAATGTGTGATGGTGGGTATGGCAGAGTGTCATCATGGGTTTCAGGGAGTACAATATCCACTGGGGGATGTGGGTGCTGTGTACACTGTCATTACACCAAGGTACACCTGGTATATGTCCCATGTACCATGTTATGGTTATCAGTGTCACCATCAACCATAAAGGTAATTGATACCACAATCCAGGCCAGTTATGCATGTGCTGTGTGCAGCCTACCTGTAACACATTGGACACACAGTCAAGTTAGTTAGCAGTGATATGCCCTGGTCTCTCAGATGTGTGTCTGCCAGATATGTGTCTGTTAATGTGTATATGAAGGTATGTCACACTATGTATAGGTTCATAGGTTCATAGGTTCATACTAGGCTATCTGCCCTAGGGCATTTATAAGCCTAGCCAGAGTGTGTTTGGCTTTCGCCACCCATTTTAAATTAATTTTGCTATGCCTTTGTTTGAGGTTAGTATACTGTGCCTCTGTCTAACAGTGACACAGAAGTGATAGCCAGGGTAAACCTACGATCTCCCATCCACTCATCAAGATTCCTCTTGAAGAGAGTCAATGTGGGACTCTGCCTAACCTGGACTGGGATTTTATTCCAGAGTGAAGGGAGCCTCTGGGTTATGAATCTGTCCCTCCAGCATGTCCTATTTATTTCAGTGCTGAGGTTCAAGTCTCTGGAGGGCGTAGCTCGATGGGATTTGGATTTTCTGAGGTGCAGCATGTCCATTAATTCGGTTGGAAATGGCTTTTATCGTCAGGCACAGATCGCGCCTCTGAGCAGGCGGTATGCCACTGAGTAGAGCTGGAGTTTCTTTAACCGGGCAGCATATGGCATCTGTTTGAGCCCTTTGATCCTCTTGGTGAGGTACTTTTGGGGTCTTTCCAGTTGTTGCAGGTGTCTGGTAAGGTACATCCCAAAAGTGGCATTGTACTCAATTATGGGCCTGATGAGGGATGAGTAAAGAGGCACGATGACATCCCCTGATCTAGATGTGAATCCCTTCATGATTAGGTGGGCTATATAAAATGTTTTTCTAACCACTTTGGCCACGTGGTTGTCAAATGAGAGATTGCTATCAACTTGGGTCCCCAGGTCCCTAATGACTTCTTCTGTACTTAATGGATTACCACCTATGTGGTAATTTGTGGGCACTTTTTTGCCAAAGGGATGACTATACACTTTTTGGCGTTTAGCTTGAGGCCATGGCTCTGGCACCAGTTGTCTGTTTCTATGAGGCCCGTTTGGAGGATGCTTGTGTCGGCTGGAGAGTTGATTATGGCACCCAGTTTGCAGTCATCTGCGAACTTGGTCAGCCACAGTCCTTCCGTGTTGGCCTGTACCGAGAAATATACCGAACAAGAGAGGTCCCAGGACTGAGCCTTGTGGGACGCCACTTGTAACTGGAGTCTGACATGGCTCCAGCAATTCTAACCATGTGGGTTCTGTCCTTGAGCCAGTTTGCAACCCATCTATTGACATAGGGGTTTATATTTAAGCTGGTGAGCTTATCTATAATGCCCGAGTGGGGTATTGTATCGAATGCTTTTGCGAGGTCAGGTAGGCTGTGTGGACCACCTTCCCCTCGTCAATAGCCTTGGTGACTGTTTCAAAGAAATCGAACAGCTTTAAGAGGCAGGATCTGCCCTTAACGAAGCCAAACTGGGTAGGATCCAGGGTCTGTAGGTCCCCAATATGTTTATTTATGAGGTCCATGATGATCCTTTCCATAGCTTTGCAGACCAAGCTAGTCAGGCTTATGGGGCGATAGTTTCCAGGATCCATTGAGGCACCACCTTTGTGGAGAGTGACCACTGTTGCTGTACGCCACTCTTTGGGTACATATCCTGTAGTAAGGCTAAGATTGAACAGTAGTTTTATGTTTGGGTTTAGCTCTTCTTGGAGTTCATGTAGGGCGAGCCGGGACACCATCTGGTCCCATTGATGCTGTGTTTTTTGCTTTGGAGAGGGGCTTCCTGACGTCAGCATCTGAAATCTCAGGGGGACAGCACTCTGTTGGGATAGATATTTGCCCTTTTGGTGGGGATGGGGGGTAGTTTGCACTGAACCTGTCAGCTAGGATGTTGGCAATGTCTGTGGGCTTGGTGTATTTTTTGTCATTTTGGACTAATTCTGAGCATATCTGGGAATTCCCACCCAGGTTCCTAACATAACTAAAGACAGCCTTGTGATTATCCTTAGTGTCCTGTGCAATTTTTCTCGAAGCTGGCCTTAGACGATTTTATGAGTGCCCGTAGTTTTTTGCTAATACTGATCAGAGATGCCTTCCCTTTTTGGGATTTTGCTCTATCATGTAGTAGCTTCCTCCTTCTATTGTATAGTTTGTTTATGGCTGGGGTCCACCAGACAGGACGTCTGCCTTTGGAGGATTGGGTCTTGGTTTTATTTGGGATTGCATGATCCATGCATTCCTGAAGGTGTTCATAGAATGCGTTTATAAAGGATTCTGCGGTCTGGGCCATATTTTCCACAGGCCCGGGGGCTTTGAAGGATTTCACCTCGGTTTTGAGGCATGTGAAATTTGCTTTAGAGAAGTTTTTCACTGTGGTTTTCTGGGCAAGGGGTGGGATCGGGATGTGAATATCCAGTGAGATTAGTTTATGGTCTGATCTTACCAGTGAGGGATACACTTCTGGTCTGGAGCATAGTGTCCCCATGTTGGTGATGATCAGGTCCAGTATGTTTTACCCTCTTGTGGGAGTGGTAACAAGTTGTTCCATAGCATTTGAGTTTATAAATACTAGGAACCTTTGGGCTAGGTGTTGGAGCTAGAGTAATGCTCCCAGTCTATGTTTGGGTAGTTGAAGTCGCCCAATATAATGGTGTTTGGAGAGACCTTCATATTTTCCAGTATTCTCAGGAAGGCCGAGTGGGGTTCCTGTGTTTGGGAGGGTGGTCTGTAGCAGGCTATAAACTGGAAGGCAGTTTTACCCACAGTTAGTTGCACATGGATAGTCTCTGATGCTTTGTGCTGTGCCACCAACCTGGAGGTGTGGGTATCTTTGAAGAATATTGATACTCCTCCTTTTGTGGTTCGTCCAAGTTTTGGGGCGAAAAGCATGGTATGAGGTATAACCTGGTAGTGCTGGGGTACTCTCAGGAGCCTTGAACCAGGTTTCTGTTACTGCACAGATATCGATGTTCTCCATGCTAAGGAGAGTTTTGAGTGCGTGCATCTTGAGGTTTAGACTTCTGGCGTTGAGTAGCATTACTCTTAGTTTCTTATCCCTTGTGATACCTATGGAGGTGGGTTTGTCTTTTTAGCTTTGCCTAAAAAAGGCACTATGGGGGTAGCAAGAGCCTTTGCCAATATCCAAAAGCCCAGGGGTGACAGGTGCAAGCCGTCCCTAGCGAAGCATCGTGGCTTGTCGAGCATGTCATCCCAGGCTGACAGGCATTGGATCCCCTTTGAATGACACCAACACTTAAGCCAGTTGTTGAAATTGATCATCTTGTCTTCATATTGTGGCATCATTCTTGATGAGGGTAAGATGCTACTCAAGGTCAGGGTCATACCGGCCTGGGCTACATGCTCAGAGAGCTCCTCTATGTCTCTTTTCATGGAGTCCAGGGAGGTACATCTCAGGTCATTCACACCAGCATGGACAATGACTGAGTCATATTTGTATTTGCCTTGGAGTGACCTGAGTGCTTGTGTTATGTGGCAGATCCTAGAGCCCGACAGGCAGCTCACCATGACCTTCTCCTTGTTCAGCCTGGTGAGCGGGATGTCAGTGTGCCTGATGATAGAGTCACCTATTACAAGTGTATCAGGTGTGTTGTTTAGCCTTAAGGGCTGTGACTGTTCGCACACTGGCTTTGTGAGCTATGTGTTGCACGTGTTTTGTTTTGGGGTAGCGGTTGCTTGGGTGTCTGCTTTGGAGGTCTCTGCTGCTTAGGCAGATTTTTATTTAGAACCTCCGAGTATGTTTTTGTGTGTTTATGTGTTTGGTTTGTTGTCGTGGTAGGTCTATGTGAGACTGGAATTGTAGTGAGTGTGGTTTCCTTCTCCTCCTGACTGGTTACGCCAGTACTGAGTTGAGAGAGCTTAGCCTCCAGTTTGGCTATATGGTTGCATCTCTCACATGTGTTGGAATTTGTTGGGAGGAGGAGAGGGTTGTCTGTGTACATGAGGCAGTTGTAACATTGCCTCAAGATTCCCAGATTCACCAGCTGGACCAGAGGAGAGGAGATTGACAACTGACCTTTGGACATGCTAGAATAGTATTGGGAATTCCTTTATAATTGAAAAAATGGCCAATGGGGAACAAGGTACTCAAGGGGAGTTTGTGAGGGTGTAGTGCTTTTAATTTTTTAGAGCTGACTTATATAATTGCTTTAGTGAGCAAGTGCCAGGTAACTTAAATGCAATGTGTTACAGGTAACTTAAATGCAAAAATGACAAACAGTAACTTTCTTTCAAGTGAAACATGGAAATAAGTACAGTAAGCAATGCAGATATCACTAGGGATCCACAGAAGTGCTAAAAGGCCACGTTTTAGGTGGAATTAGTGTTTCAGGGAAATAAACAAACAACAAGCATACAAACAAAGCTAGATTCAGCAGGCCTGGATCTAGTCTATGCTACAGCAAACAAGGTGTACCAATTTCAGTAAGAAGCAGTTCAAATATGCAGGCACTATAAGCCTTTAACCAGAAATTCCCAGCTCAGAAGGACAGAGTCCAGCCTCTCCTCTCACAAGAGTGCAGAACACGAACCCTCTTAATGTATGCTGCATATATTGTCCATATACACCCATTACATCCCCCATTAGCATACTGTACATGTCTGGGGGTGTTCTACATGTAACATGTAACCTGGAACACACCTCACTATAAATGCTGTGTGGTGTGTGCACAGTAAGCCACACACTTCAGTATCACTACATAGCTAGGTAGGGGGTCTAGTCCCAGTGTTGCCAAGTAGCAGTGTGCATGTATGTGGATATGTCTACATCAGGTTGCAGGGTATACATGCCCCAGTGGGTCACCTGTCCATGTGACACTGGCAATAACCATTTTAGTAACCTGTGACGTGTTCAGCTGTACCCCAGATATGTCACAGCCATGGTGTCACCACAGTGCCATACCCCATTGTGGTATATGACTGCAGACCATCCTCATTCTGACACATGTACACCAACAACACAAATGGATAACATTATAGGGACCGCAATCAACCAGTGTTACTAACAGCTATAATGCATCATTGCTGGATGGCTACACTACCTGACATATATGCATTACACTTCACTCCTTACAACATGTTACACTGCAGTACTGTGGTACACTGTAGTACAGTCACTGTGTGCATCAGAACCATATTAGCCTGTCCCTGCATTGATGGTATGGATGACAGGGATGTGACACAGGTATCATCATATGCACAGGGCATCCTTGTGCTGACATATGTACACCGACAACACAAATGGATAACATTATAGAGACCACAATCAACCAGTGTTACTAACAGCTATAATCCATCATTGCTGGATTGCTACACTGCCTGCCATATATGCATTACACTGCAGTACTGTGTTACCCTGTAGTACAGTCACCGTGTGCATCAGAACCATATTAGCATGTCCCTGCATTGATGGCATGGATGACAGGGATGTGGCACAGGTATCATCATATGCACAGGGTGTGATGTTGGTTTGCCAGAGGCCAAGGGTGGGCCATACATTTGACACCATTTGTGTGGGAGAGAGGTGTACTGCGGTGAGCTGGGTGTGGTGCTGTGGTGTGTGTATGTATGGGGTTGCCCTAAGTGTGTTTGTATAGTGTGTGGGTATGCATGCACAAAGTTCTGCCATGTGACTGCCCTATACAGTTGTTTATGGACAGCTGCAGACCATACCTGGCAGGGTGTGCAGTTCACTGCCTCTGGCCATAGACACGTGGACTGTTTCTACCAGGGGTTCCATTGGCACATCCAGGTACCAGGCCTTGATGTGCTACTCTCACCTGCTGATGACAAATGTCTGCTGGTACCAAGTTGTCCTGAGACTTGCCAGGACCACATGCCCGTGGCCTGCTGGGGCTGGTACTGCCACTAGGGGACCCCCTTGGTGTTCTAGCACATCCACGTTGACTGCCAGCTGTTGGTGTTGCTGGCCTACCACACGTTCATGCACGGACACACTACGGCCGATGAGGGCCATCATCTCAGCACGCCGTCTATCCATGAGCTCGGTATAAGCAAGGAAAGCACCAGACAGTTCATGGATGTTGTTGCTTACAAATGTGAGAGCAGCCCTCTGTAGCCTCAGGCCCTGTTTGGTGTAACATTCCATACATGCCTGCACCGCCATGACAGCCTGAAACATGCACCTGCTGGTATCAGCTATGTCGCCAGGGGCATGATGTCCAGCAGCCCTAACACAAGCACCCAGGGACATCCACCTATGTGGTGCCTTGCCAGACATCTGGCTATATCTGCTGCAACCAGACACAGTAGGCATGGTTACCACACTTTCCTGTGTACTGCCAGCAAACGCCAGCTGTCCCTCCACTATGGCCACTGGTGATGGGGTATGTATAGGCACTGAAAATATGTCCGGGGTTGGGGTGGCTAAAAGGGGATGTCAAATGATGGTGCAATGTCGACCCCTGACAATCCCACCTGTGCCTCAACAGTACTATCATCATCTTCGGTGTCTGTATGAACACCAATATCAGATTGCATGCAGAAGGGACCCTGACCGACCTTGCTACCTGTGGGGGAAAGCAATAAATGCACTTTAAAACCTGTACAGCATTGCCTGACAGTACACACGCACACACACACACACACACACACACACACACACACACACACACACACACACACACACATGTAATACCTACCTATCCGTGACTTTACAGACAGTCCCACGTATATGTCCATGTGTACCCCATCCAGCATCACAGTTGTTAACATACACAGATTGATACCACTCATTAACATATCAGTCATCTAAATTCTTACACAAGCGGTCACAACACAAGACCTGTTACTATATTACCTGCCTAACCTGTGTGTAGTGGTTATAGATGGCCTCACTGCTGTCATTCGGTGTTCACCCTGTGTATGTCCAGACATCATGAGCATGGCCCCTATATGTGTGAGCTACTATGTTCTATCCATAATATCACGCACTGGTGTGGCATATGTATGTAATGCTCAGTACATTCCAGATATACTGCTCAATCAGCCTATCATGTGACAACTGTAATATTTGGATACACTCCCTGGTGTTGACTAGTACATCCCCAATGCATCTGCAGTGCTGCACATGTGGGTTGTAGGTGATCTGTCTGCTGAATGCAATAATAAGGGTGTACCTGGTGTCTACCATCCCTGTCGATTCTTGTTCCATGCTACAGACCATATTATACTATCAGCTGTCCTGTAATTACACACATGACAAGTATTCCTGGTGTGTAATGTGGCAGTCCATGTACATGTACTGCATGATCCCAGAAGGTGGTACTGCTGTATGAACACCCCACAATCGCACATGTGCATACATGGCCAGCCACACAAGCACACACTCATGCACACACACATCCTACATGCATCAACTTCCAACCACTTCACCAGAGTGACCCTACAGACAAACTACCTACCCACCAGTATGCACATGCACACACACACATACAGGTGAGGTTGCACAAAGATAGTACACACAGTCCTCCTATTACCCCTCTGTCAACATGCATAACATATGGTACCCAACAGCATGCAGTGCAGCTATGGTCAATCCATGCTAGCAACAGTATACATGTGTGTGATGCATGTGCTGTGTCACTAGGTGAAGCCCCTTCCCCTGGATACCACGGTACCCATAAACACGGTATTGATGTGCATCTGTTCTGCACCCTGCCATGTACTGTGCAATACACCTCACAGGTGTACATCCCATTGCTGAATGTGTACTACTGTAGCGGTTATGTCAGATTTAATGCTCACAGCCCCTATGTTTTCCAGCAACACATACCTGGGATGATATGTGGACAGATGTCATTTGTGAATGCCTGATGTCTGATTCACAGCTCTCAACATCAAAGTACCATGTATGACCAATACAATACTCTTACACTGACAACCATCAGAGCATACCATGGCTATGGAGGTTGTACACACCCTTATTGATATGACTCATCCATCCTTGATCTGCCATGGGACCACACACTGCATATCTTAACAGTACATGAGCCCGATATGTGACATATGTCCTGTAATTCACATGCAGTGTCTACGGAATTTGTTAGGCATGCTGATGCTGACCACAATTCATACACTCCGTGTGTGCATATGTGTGCACACCCTTATCATGACAGTTTGTTGCACCTATTGTTATGTGTACAATAGCAGTCACTACTCCTGGCAGGGGTATACCAGTGTGGGCCATCTGCATTTGAAAGTGCATGTTCAATCTGCCCTACACATGTCCTCCAATCTGCATGATTGCAAGGTCTACTCATGTGCACATCCCTTGGTGTTCACACACTGCCGTCACTATTCCTTTGGGGGTAGGGTTATGGCTGCCACAGGTCCTGAACCTGACTATGTGTAGATACAGCCATTCTTAGCATCCTTAGTATCCCTGCTGCAGTACACTGGTGTGTCATGCTAACCCCCCCCCCCCTTCAGCCTTTATGCAGATGCATCAAAATTCTTTTGGCAACAAAAAACAAACCAGCATAAACCACCAGATTTTGGAGCTGCTGCACTTTGCATTAACTGGCATTTGCCTGGCATGGCATGGTTCAGTGGAGGATGGTAATTTGGTACAAACTTTTAGTACCATACTTATGTTTAGTCCAGCGACTTTAATAGTCAGTTATTTGTCGCATTGGGATCCATCTTACACAGTACAAAGGCTTCTAATTGTTATGGTTTTGGTATAAGGGAGTTTATTTTGCATTTTTTATGTGATGGTTTGTATATTATAACACATTACATTCAATACCTTTTTTAGAGAACGGTACCTTTAATTATCCCACTAGAGAACTAGGGGCGTGTTTGAGTTGCAAGTACTTAATGAACATTTATAATGGCGTGAATGTTTTGATGTATCTGAGGAAGTTAGTGCAAGGTGCTAACGAAAAGCTTTGAATACAGCTTAATAAAATTGTTTTCCACTTTTTTCAACGTGTCGGATTGGCCTGTGTTGTCTTCCCAGCTTCCGGAGTCAGCGGTGGTTTATGCTGGTTTATGCAGATGCATGACAAGTAAGCCCTACACGTGTGTGTCACTTTGCAGTGTCCCATATACTGAACACCACATGTTACAGCCTAGTCCCAGCTGATAATGTGGACTACTGTAATGCCTTATGCCATAGTGTATCTCTGCAGCAATTGCCATTGTCCTACAGGTATATACACTGGTGGTGCACTATATATGGGTGTTGTTCTGAACATGTCCCTACTATAGGCCATGTCTCCCACCATCATGTTACTCTCTGTGGACACATTCCATAATGACAGGCTGTTAGTTATCATGCAGGTGTCTGACATACCCTCCCAATACCCCATCATGGTCACCTCTGTGATGCCGTGCATTTCACAGCAACAATACATGCACATGTACAGCATACATTCTGGGTAGGTGTGTTAGATGTGTGCATGGAATATACCATCACCATTACATGCCTGGTGTATTGGCAAGCATCTACATAAACCATACTCACCAGCTACAGACAGCTGCCTTAGTGGTATCCCGGAGGGACCTACAGAAGAGGGTGAGAGATGCAAAGTCAGTGGCCACAACTGTGGCAGTGCTACAGGGTGTGTGATTACAATACATCAACAGTATATTTCCACAATACTACCACATGTGGACATATGTTTATCACTACTATGCAGCAACAATATATATATATATATATATATATATATATATATATATATATATATATATATATATATATATATATATATATATATATATATATATATATATATATATATATATATATATATATATATATATAAAAATATATATATATATATATATATATATATATATATATATATATATATATGTATATGACATGTCAGATATGCATGATCTACCTGTACCGATGCAGATGTATACGCAACAGTGGTCTACAGATGTGCCCTGTGGCCTTACCTGCACGCTCCTCGGATGGTGCGTGGGTGGCACCCACCTCCACAAAGATGTCTGGCAATTGGTGGGTGGCTGGACTGGCAGGTGCCTTGAGGCTGACCAGGAGCCCCTCCACACATGTCAGGGGGGATAGATGGCATGCCCCCCATGGTGAGGTGATCCCCCAGACTGCAGCAGCACACCGACTGGCATTGCGAAGCAGGTCGGAACAATGATGCCGGACCTGCTCATAATTGCGGTTGTGCAGTCCGACATCATTGACCCTGTGGACTAGGTCATTCCACAGGGCATTCCACTCCTGCTGATCATGGGCAGCCTGGCCAAACAAGGTTGCATAGTGATGAATGAGTCCATCAAGCGGTATGTCATTTTCCACTGCTGTGTAGGCTAGCAGCCTTCCATGAGACATTGTGCCTGAAAAACATAAAGATGGACACAGGTGTGAGCAAGTCATGCAGCAAGGTTACCACAGTTCTTAATACACATCACTGTCACCCCCCCACCATATCAGCGACAACAATCTGTACACACCACTCAATAGGTATGGCTACAGCATACCTACCAGTGGGGCAGGTATTGTACTATACCACGCTTTGTGCAATGTGTTTGTAACCTTGTTCCCTGTGTGGACACTATCATTGCTGGCCTGTTACAGACTATTCACCTGCATGCCATTGTCATGGCTGCAATGGTTCCATATATGCCTGTGTTATACTTGCTATGTTTGTGCTGCACATACTGTGTTATTGCGGTTATCTATGCATGCTGTTGGACATGTTCTGGGATTGTGTAGACTATTACTACCAACATATGTTCTATAACAGTGACACAATAGCATGTATATGTACTATTGGCCAGCAGAACCACCTCTCCAAACTCATCTGCCCATATACCCGGCCACATCACATGTGTGTCCCACCCTGGGGCCTCCTCATGTACTGGTCCAGCAATACCATCAGGTGGAACCAAACCAGGGGATGTTGCCCCCCTTGAGGGCACACACATACATGTTCCTGTCCCCTGAGGTCATGTCCAGGGTCTGTTCCATAACGGGCTCCACAGACACATGTTGGATGTGCTACATCACTCTGAGGCACCCAGTACACATTCACAGAGCTGACATCCTGCTCCTGCTCAGCCTCCAGGCCAGGCATCTTCAGGACATGGACTGCTGTAGTGAATAGCAGTGGGTGGGAGGCTTGTCCCATTGTGTCCATATTCGGGCCCATGGGGTGTCCATATCACAGACCACACACACAATCCAGGGTGTTTAACCACCACATGTGTCACATACCACCCCTGTAGGCTGCCCTCTATATCTACCAACCCTGACCACCTCCACAACTATACCTGCCATACTTCCCCATATTCCCATTCCATACTTCACAGACAAGGGCACTGTGGTC
>NC_056735.1:76302568-76372568 GCF_019279795.1 Protopterus annectens | reverse complement strand
GGGTAAATATAGGCCTACTGCCTCCTGCCATGTAGACTGTTCTGTTTGTCAGTGTGATTGTGATGGTGTCAGTTATGCCTTATACATTCCATTGTGTTACTGAGGTCTTTACTCCCCAGGGATTGTGTACAGAGTGTAGACAGAGGCTGCTGGACTATATATACATCTGCATTACTTACTGTTGATTGTTTGGTATCCTGTGGCCCAGTCTGTCTTTACTATTGTACTACTTGAAGGCCTCAGCCTGGACAACACCATATGTAAACCTTTCCAGACTACTGTATTAGTATAACTGTTTCACAGTTGCATTACTCTGTTTATATGGATTTCAGTGTCTAAACAGCTATACGACATGGCATATACAACTGTAATAGTACACAAATAAAGCTTTCCCATGTATGCGAACCTGTGTGTGATGTTATATCCTTTGACCTCTCTGTGGGTATATGTTGCAGGCAACGATTGTCATTTGTACAGATGGTTCATACAGTGTCCAGTTGGTAAGGTGACAACTGTAGGCATTGTGGCTGTTCCATATTGTGTGCACCTTCTACATATGTATCTTCCTATACATATCTCTGTGTGTGTATGTGTAGTTACATATATATCTATATATATGTATGTATGTATGTATATATATATATATATATATATATATATATATATATATATGTGTGTGTGTGTGTGTGTGTGTGTGTGTGTGTGTGTGTGTGTGTGTGTGTGTGTGTGTGTGTGTGTATCTGTATCTGCATATATGTGTCTGTGTATATGTATCCTAGGGATGCTGATTGCTTCCACATTGTACATTCCTTATGGGAGCCAGACTGTACTGCATGATATGTTACTGATACCAGCCTGACATCATACAGGTGGGATGGAGTACTGTTAACATCTTGTGTCCGTGTTGTGTCAGGTCCTGGTTATGGGATCTGCAACAGTTGGTAGTGTATTGCAGGGCAGATGTGTTTGGCTGTGGTGGGGGGATACCTGTTCGCACAAGATGTATGTTGTTTGAGACCTCAACCCCATTAACGGTGCATGTGGACATACATGTTTTTGTTATGTTCCTATTTTTATCTACAGATGTATGTCCGTATATACCTATATAGATATAGATATCTGCTTACATATATATATATATATATATATATATATATATATATATATATATATATATATATATGTATATATCTATACAGATATTAATATATGTACACACACACATACATCTACATGTTTAAATACATTACCTGTTCAAATGACTGTGCTGGATGTGTTTGTGAAACATCAGGGTTATGTATATCTGACATGGCTTAGTGGTAAATCACTTTGGCTATGGCATGTAGAGTCCTGGGGTCGAGCCTTGCAGAGGTTGTTTATTTTGTTGCTGGGCATTACCAGGGCCATTGGATACAGAATGATTAAGGCACTTTTAAGCAGTTGTAAGTGGGTTTGCACAGGTTTGCACGAAGGTAAGCACTACTAACTTCTGGTTACAGTTTCTTATACTCAGCTTCTAAATTGCTTAACCAGTGTAGCCATTGCTTACCCCTACGCAAACAGGATTAAACCCACTTACTGCTGCTTAAAAGTGCTTAGTGCTAATTTCTCTAAAAGGAAAGAAAAAGGGTTGATAGGAAAGTGATGAAAAAGGGGCACAAAGAGCGAAAGACAGTAGGGAACATAGCTAGGGATGTGCAGGAGGGTGTAGGGAAGGTCCATAGCTGCCCATTTCTTCTACAGCAACAGCTGTGCATATACACTGACTTGGGAGGTAGATTTGGACACTCAAACCCCTGACAGAGGGGTGAGGACAACAATAATATGTTGTGATGTCAATTAGACCAGATTACATGTGTCCAGTGGACATGTGTGCAAAATGGACAGCTATGTGTGGGGCGAGATTTTTTTTTTTGGGAACAGATCGCCCTTTTGTTTTTTTCAGGTGAGAGTGGGATGTTGGGGAGGTAGGTTGGGTAGGTTAACAGACAAGACAAACAAGATGCATACAGGGGTGGTATATGACACATGTGGGGGGTAAACACCTTGATGAGGAGGGGTGTTGGGAAATCGGAAGCCCATGAGCTCCCTAGTGGAAACAGTGGGATTGAGATCCCGGCCCATGGGGAGTCACCACTGCACCTTCATAGCCCCAAAGGTGGTGGAGTCAGAGAGCCAGACCGACCCTCTAGTCACGACACATGGCCCTCGAGCTGGCATAGCAGATCTCTGACCTCTGTGCGGAGCTCTCTACACACAGCGACCCAAACCTGGCAATGGCTGACAGGTTCCTGTCCTCGCCCACTCCCGGGGGGGCAAGCCCCATCCCGTGAGGTGGTTCCACCCAAAGGTGGTGCAGGACCAATGGATGAGGAGGTCCTGGGTTGGGCCCCAGACATGCTGGTGCCTGGTGCCACTGCCAGCTGAGGTGGGACTGGTGGGTCCGCTGGCACCCGCATTCCCATATGTACTATGGTGTTTATGGTGTATCAGCATATGTGAGTTAGTAATAGTCAACACATTCCAGGGTTAGGTATAACAACATTCGTAGATATTCCCATTAACCAGGACACCAGATACAGAACAGTTGCATAGCAAATGGAACACATGCATATATGGGACCACAGTGGTAATAACAACGGCATGCAGGTACATTGATGGCAACATGCTACCAATGTTGGAGTATTTCAACATATCACATGCATGTAAACAGATTTAGATAATTATGAACCAAGAGGACATATGTCCCAACAAAACAGTGAAGTCATTACATACCAGTTGAGGTATATATTTAGTTTATTGCTGGAGATATGGTGGGAGGGGGAAATATGTCAATTAACAACTAGTATATTCCTGTAGTTCACATTACTTTCCTAGTCAGTGCTGTTATCTGTACCTTACAGGTATTACTACACTACCCTATTGCCTTAGTTTGGACAGTGATATGGCTGTTGCCATCTTTATACATGAACTGTTTTTACCTGCACTATACACCTCTTACCTGGTATACCTGTGGAGGAAATGTTTGTTAACACTAACTGTTTCTACACATAGTCCCAGATTCCAGGTTGATGTTGTGCACATACATGTCCATCTCTTTCTGCACAGACTCTGGCCATGTCTTGACCACATGCAGGTGAACCAGGACATATGCAGACTACTGCTCTATTCAACCTTTAGTGACTTACCACACTCTTATACAGGATTTCTTAGACAGTTATATTATGTCGCACAGTGTGGGTGACAGTGACCAGTGATACCTTATTATTCAGAGCAACTGCAACACCCACAGTTCCATACAATACCAGAGTAAACAGTACCAGTGCAGTGCATCAAGCTTTTTATTTCTTGGCACAGTGTTCTTATCTGATGTACCTGTGGGAGCAATGTTTGTTAGCACTACCTGAATGTTGCCACACAAAGTATCAGATTACACATTAGTATTATGCACATACATCTCACTCTGTTACTGTACACACTCTGGTCACATCTTGATAACATGGGGGTGTAGATAGGACATACTTGGCTTATTACTCTCATACAAGTTTTGGGAGTTTCTAGAGTGACAGGTTTGTTCTCATAGATGTGTGACAATCAGTTGTATTTCCTGTTTGCTGCCTAACCATCTGGAATCATCCCACTGACTTCCCAGGGAAACAGGGGGACAGGTAGTAGATATGGGCCCATATACTGAACATTCTGGTCTTATCTGTACAGTTGTGGGGTATGATTCTGTATGCAGCCCACTTCTACTCCCAGGATTCAAACCATGGCTGTGTCTGCTACAACTAAAACACTGTCCATCAAAGTTGTGTATGCTATATAGATATTGCTGTATATCTCCTATCTGCTTTCTGTCTTATAATTCTCCTGTGGTTTTGCATTCTGACCTTGTATTACAAAACCGTTATACAGGATTTCCTAAACAGTTATATTTTGTAGGACAGTGTGGGTGATAGTGATGAGTAATACCTTATTATTCAGAGCAACTGCATCAGTCAAAATGCCATACAATACCAATGTAAACAGTACCAGTACAGGTTATCATTCTTGTATTTCTGGGCACAGTGTTCGTATCTGACAGGCCTGTCAGAGAAATGTTTGTTAGCACTACCTGAATGTTGCCACACACAGTGCCAGATTCCACATTACTATTATGCACATACATCTCACTCTGTTACTGTACACACTCTGGCCACAGCTTATAGGTTCATAGGTTGGTACTAGTCTATCGGCCCTAGGGCCTACACAAGCCTAGCCATAACAATTCCCTGGCTATTACTTCCCTGGTCCCCTGTCTAACAGGGCAGTTGACGTGATCCCTGGGGTGAATTTCCTATCTCCCATCCAATCATCAAGGTTCTTTTTGAAGAGGGCCAAAGAGGTGCCCAGCTTGACATATATGGGCAGTCTATTCCAAAGTATGGGGAGTCTCCGGGTCAGGAACCTATCCCTCCAGCATGTTTTGTTCATTATGATGACTAGGTTTAGATCCCTAGAGTGTGTAGCTTGGAGGGATTGGGATTACTTTAAGTGTAGCATGTCTAACAGCTCTGGGTTTGACATGGCCTTGTATGTTAAGCAGAGATCGCCTCTGAGCAGGCGATATGCGACAGAGTATAGCTGGAGTTATTTTAGACGGTCAACATAAAGCATCTGCTTTAGGCTTGTGATTCTTTTAGTGAGGTATTTCTGTGGCCTTACCAGTTGTTGCAGATGTCTTGTGAGATACATACCAAATGGGGCATTGTACTCTATAATGGGTCTAATGAGGGATGAGTGCAGTGGTACAATGACCTCCTTTTTTCTGGATGAAAAGCCCTTAATTATGAGGTGTGCCACATAGAAGGATTTCCTGACTGTTGTGGCGATGTGGTTATCGAAGGTGAGACCACTTGACAACATGGGAGTGTAATTGGGACATACGTGGCTTCTTACTTTCATAAGGTTTTGGAGAGTTGCTAGTGTGCCAGCTTTGTTCTCATAGATGTGTGTCAATCAGTTGTTTTTCCTGTTGGCTGCCTATAAGTCTGGGATCATCCCATTGATTTCCCAGGGGGACAGGTTGACAGGCAACAGATATGGGCCACTTTACTGGACATTCTGGACATATCTGTACAGTTGTAGGGTATGATTCTGTATGCAGACTACTACCACTGCCAGGATTCAATCCATGGCTGTGTGCGCAAAAAATACAACAGTTCACGTCTCAGTTGCATGTGCTATTTGGATTTTGTTGTCTGCCTTTTCACTTTTTTCTGTCTATGGATCTCTCAGTTGTACTAAATGAGCTCTGGGGATTACACCAGTCATATACAGGCATTCCTACACATTCTATTTATGGTGCACAGTGTGGGTAACAGTGCTTAACACAACAGTACTATTACATGATTGCAAATCTACATTACCATATGATACCAGAGTATACACATGCAGTCCAGCAGTTAGACCTTTATTGTCAGGTTGTTATGCTTTTATTTACATACAAACTATATGAGACTTTTCCTGCCATATTCTCCAGTGTATGCAGCACTTGCCTTAAACAATACAGGTTTTATACTAGCAATTAATTTGATAATACTTTTAGATTTATTTCCTGTGACAGTACATGCAAGAGTTTTACTAACCTGCCTCACGTTGCAACCTCTCCAGGTGACTCCCATAGGCTTCCTGGTTCGTGGCCCGCTCACTTGTATCTGTGAAGGACATAAGAGGAATATTTAGCCATACCTATCCATGATATACATGAGCTGGCAATTATTACGCACGTAGTGGAGTGATACTTACACACAGCTGGGACAGCCCCTGCTGTTCTAGCCTCTTGGATCCACTGCTCCAAGAGGTCCCCCTTACACCACTTTAGGTTGGCATAGTGATGCCTGACCTGCTCACCAGTTCGGGGTATGCCAGTGGCACTGCTGAGGTTATGGGCAAGATGGTTCCAGGCTTCCGCCTTATATTGGGAACCCTGGTACTGGCCCTGCAGCAGTCTCTGCTCATGGTCTTTGACAAGGAGTCCTGCCATGATTCTGCACTCCTGGATGCCCCAGCGCTGCGCCTAGAAGTGCACACCCTCTTCCCTTTCTGCCATGGTGCCTGCCAGGGGAAGCTACAACCAGTTTTGAGATGTTTTCCCACCTGTTGGGTTTAAGTTGGTCCAATTTCCTGCACTTTGCCATGATTGGCTGGTTTTGAAAAGGCTAAGCTATGGGCAAACCTACTTACCTAAGGTTGACATTGTTTAAAGAGGTATACCACTAGGCACATTGAGTTAGCTGACCTGCACATTGCTTACACCTCCTAAGCTGGCCTGTGCAATGCTTAGCATTGCTTATAATAGACTTTGCATTATATTTTCTTTTTGGCATTGATTTATTATTCCTTACATCTTATATATATATATATATATATATATATATATATATATATATATATATATATATGTCTGATATCCATGATTCATGTGTACGTGCACTGTATGGGGTCCTTGTGTTTTACTGGGGACTTCAACACTCTGTTACAATTACACCTCACATGTGGGCTTACTGCTGTACTCCAGTTCACATATATATGTTATGTATTGGGTTATAGAACATATGACTGTATACGGATTCCTTTCACAGATTCAGTTTGATTTTACTATAGTGAGGATTTGTTTGGTGATACCTTATTCTTCTGTATTGCTGTAATGGCTTGGTGGTTAACTACTGTGACTTTAGTGTATAGGGTTCAAGACCTGCAAGGCTGTTTATTTTGTTGCTGGGCAGAACAAGGGCCATTGGATACAGAGTGATTAAGGCACTTTTGAGCAGTTGTAAGCGGGTTTGCGCGAGGGTAAGCTCTGCTAACCTTTGCTTAAATATGCTTACAGAGAGTTAGCTTCAATATTGCTTAACCTGTGTGCGCATTGCTTACCCCACACAAATGGACTTAAACTCACTTACTAGTGTTTAAATATGCTTACTACTGCTTATTGGTGCTTACACTTGCTTACTAGTGCTTACTCCCGCTTACAATTGCACTGATTTAGACAGTAATATCTAATGGTTCTTGGGAAGGAGGGGAATTTGGAAGCTGTATGTGGATATCATTCATTACACATTTTACCTTCCATTTCTATCCATGATTCCTGTGTACATATACTGTATGGGGCACATGTGATTATCTGTAGACTTCCAACATGATGACACTGACACCTCACATATGCATTTAGTGCAGTACTCCAGTTCACAAATATAAGCTATTTAGTAGGTTATGCAACTAAAATACTGGTCATAATGTGATTTAACACGGAAATTGGAATGTGCTGCAGTGGGACTCAAACCAGGAATGCCTGCTTGTAAGGTAAATGCTCTGCCCACTACACTATTTCTATATTGCTTCATTTGCATATATCTTCCTTGTTAACCACTTCAGCCATTTAAGCTGCATTAACCATAGCTAAGCGATGGGCAAACCCGCGCACCTACAGTTAGCTTTAATCGGATTCATAAAAAAAATAATGATATGTTTATTTTCTTTGTATTTACTATTGCTGTTGTACACATGGGGAGATGTTGCTGGGGGGTATGCGGACACCTATGAGCAGTCTTGCTCATTCTTTTGGCCTTTCTGCTGTTCTTCATTGTGGGGTCATGTATATTCTGAGAGATCTGCTCTCAGACACGCCCCTGCACTCTTACACCCTCCGTGTAAGATTAGGAGCTCAGACAGCACGCCTTCATTAATATGCATGGCACGCTGCCGTCCTGCTCCTAAATGGCCGCTTCCATGCAGGACTAAGCTAGTCCTGCACAGAAGATTAGTAAATCCAGGGGAATTACTTTTACAATCTAATAAAAATATAATTTAATTATGGCTCCATAAAACAGTCACACCATTACTGCTTTACCTTGAAATTTTATGTCTAACTTTATACTTACACATGCAATGTTTAAGAGTTTACAACTGCTTTTCCAATAAATTTTACATCCTTCTTACACAAGTATTGCTTTTTCTTTTTCAGACTTCTTTGTACTGTAAACAGTGCTGAGAGTGCTGGGTGTGTGATATGTAATATCCAGCATAATGTTGTGCTTATACGTACACCACACCAATCAAGTGAGAATGGTCGTACTTACTAACACCAAAGTAAAGGAAGAATTACACATTTTTCAACCTTACAGTTTTCATTCTTTTACATTATCGCTATTTTGAAATTTAAATTTCATCTTCTCTGATCAATTTCAGTGTTCTGTTAATTCAGTCTACTAAAGTAGAGCCATATGTTTCGACAGATAAACTCGGACATGCACACACACACACGCACACACACACACACACACACACACACACACACACACACACACACACACACACACACACACACATACACACACACACAACTACTGACATTCTTTCTATTTATAAAAAAAAGTGTAAGACAGGAAGTATTTTCTTATTGCATTCTGTGGACAGTATTACATCAGCTGTCTGGAGAACACAGAGTGACTGATATGAACTTTACCGTGTGCTGTGTTCTTTCCTTAATTCAGATACCTTGTCAGAATAGTATGTTTTCTATCTCAGGCTGTTGTGTCCACATTCTTATGTTATGCAAGTGGTATTTAACTGTTGTAGAATTTCAGTCCCAAGACCCTGAGAGCTGCAGACATCAGATATTCTTCAATTTTATGACAGTAAATTGATGAGGATTTTCCATCAGTCAATATGCTGCGTAGCATGATTAATGGAGCGGATGAAATCACTTGAACTTTTTCCCACTGAAAGTACAGGATCTTCAGGACAGTATAAGCATATTGAATTATTACTCCTGGCATACATCTGTTTGCCACTAGAATGATTAATGACACATTAGCATGTCTAAAGTACGACTGAGTTGGCATGCTTGTTTCTGAAGTATTGCAAGGTATTGCAAGTAGCATATGCAGGAAATTCTCAGAAACAAATTGTTGTTGGTTTATTATAATGACTAAAGTAAGTGCCCAGCAGGCACCTGCCTGTTAATACTGTCTTCCTAAGTGCAACATAACAGTCATTGTGAAATGGAGGCTTGTTTAGAAGGGTCTGTTTCCTGTGCTGACATATCCAGAAGGCTCATCTAATTGTTTTCTACGGTGCCATATCCTAAAAGGTCTTCTAATTTTTTACAGTTATTTGCAAAGCACTTAAATGTCAGTCTTCTAAACTACAGCCAGTCTCATCTGCCATTGTATGTTGCAGCAAATACTAATGATGGAAATATGCCATTCTGCACAAGGAAAAAAGGGAATATTGCAAGAAAAGATTAAATTAATGCTATAGTACCGTACAGACAGATCATGGCTAAGAAAATGAGAAGTGTACTTACTATGCCTGTGACTGCAAAGAAATAGCTTTCCCAGCAAATACATTAGGAGAGTACTGTTTTTCCCACAATGCATTACTGCTTCAGTAAGATATTAATTAATTTCAGCCAGCTACACTGTCATACAGGGATAATGCCCTGGCTATGATTGAGTCGCCTCAGTTCAAAGCAGCTCAGAAAGCACTGAATATCGGTAAATGGTTGAGACCTACAAAAGGGAGGAAGACACCTGGGGTCTGGCTTCCTGAGGCACACTGTTGTGGGCAGATGCTGCTAAAAATACTGGTATTCAGTCATCAGCCCAGTGCTACAGAGATTAAAGCATACTTCTCAAGCGTACCTCATTATGAGGAACATACCTCATTTGCGGTCTTAAAAAGTTTGTGTTCCGCAAAGTTCCACATTGAAAGGGTCCGTCACACATTCGGTACTGGGAAATGTTTAACCGACATTCATGGTAAATAGAAAAGAATCATATGTTTTCTATCTCAGGCTATTGTGTCCACATTCTTATGTTATGCAAGTGGTATTCATTGAAAGATCTTCTTTTATAAGTAAATGGAGCATATTTAGACCATCCTATGACCTTCCTAGTTGAAGCTGTTAGTATGCCGTTAGTATGTGTTCCACATTTTGCCCATTTGTTCCACATTATAAGGGCTAGTGTTCCTCATTTTGGAGATGGAAGGTTGAGAGCTATGGATTAAAGGTCAGTATTTGAGGGAAGGAGTCATCACACAGATAGGGACATCTTTTTGTGAACCCCAGTGCTTATCTGTCTTGTGACATCAGCCAGCATGTCAGAAGGAAATATGGCCAAGACAAGCAGAAAAGCCCATTACAAGATGATGTAAGAGGACTCTTGCTTGGTCTTATTACTCTTACAATATATATGAAAGCATCACCCCTAAAGGAATCTAAACTTTTGGACTTAGGGAACTTCTGAGTGTGTGTGTGTGTGTGTGTGTGTGTGTGTGTGTGTGTGTGTGTGTGTGTGTGTGTGTGTGTGTGTGTGTGTGTGTGTGTGTGTGTGTGTGTGTGTGTGTGTGTGTGTGTGTGTGTGTGTGTGTGTGTGTGTGTGTGTGTGTGTGTGTGTGTGTGTGTGTGTGTGTGTGTGTGTGTGTGTGTGTGTGTGTGTGTGTGTGTGTGTGTGTGTGGCTCTGCCAGAAGTGATAACATTCCATGGTGAGTAACACTGGCGACTTTGCATGTGTGAAAGGATACATGTGACGATAGCATCCTTAGATAGCTGGAAATTGAGACACCCTAAAGTCAGTCACATCAGTTGGGGAAACTGGCTTACAGATAGGATGCAGGAAATCAAAATAGGAGAAGTCACCTCCACAAAGAGATCAGTCAAAAATGGAGTCCCTCACAATTCTGTGCTGACATCACTTATATTTGGAATCTACCTTTCTAAAGGTAAAGCCAATACAAAAGGACTCTGGCTGACTACGTTTATAGATGACTGCAAATTAGGAGTAGTTATTGAATCTCCAAATGTCTTAGCCATCCAGCAGGAAGGTTTGGCCCAAATAAATAACTGGATCATGGACTGAAACTAACTGCCACAAAATGCATTATTGTATCTTATGGGAAGCCCTCTATCCCAGGGAACTATGACATTAACAATACACCACTAAGAGTTGACTCAGTTCTTTGGGATTTGGGATCTTATGTGGGCAGTGATGTAACTTTTGGTCAACATGTGTCTGTTGTTGTAAGAAAGACCTTCTATACTGCACAAATAAGATTGTAAACAATGGGATTGTGTCTAGATATAGGGATGTAATTGCCCCCCTTTATTCAACCCTGATTAGTCCAGTCATTAAATATAATGCCCCCTTTGGCATGTATGCATCCAGATGCATGCAACAACTGGAATGCCCACAGAGATACCTCATTAAAAGGATACAAGGTCTAAACCACATATCCTACATGGGCCGACTCAAAGCTCTGACACTATTTTCTACAGACTACTAAGAGGAGACCTGTGTCTGGCATACAAGGCATCCTCTGACCCAATAGTGACAGATTTACTGCATATCAACAAGTCAAATGGCATCAGAAATACTCAATCTAGGAATCTAAACTTCTTCTGCAACATCAGCAGAATGATTTAGAAGGACTGGTAAATCTTGAAGAGGATACCACTGCTTTGAAACAGGCTCCAGATCCACATAAAACAAAGTTCATCCTTGTCCATATTCAAGTGCAGTTTGGATCAATGGGTGGGAAACAGAACATTTACCCCAGGACTGCCTCTTGTACTACAAATGGACAGAGTCAACTCTTAAATGCTTTCTCTCATGCATGAGTTCCCTCAAATCTCAGTTATTCTAATTAGGGGTAATATATAGTTATTAACCAGGGAATGGGTAAAGCCAATCTACAACCAGATGGGATAGGTTAATGAGCACAAAAAGGGATAATTGGCTGGACTAAAAGGCCCACAAGGGCAGCTAGCCTAGTACTTACCTATGAACCAATGAAAAAGACAAGCAAAATAAATAGACACATAGATAGCTAGCTAGCTAGACACATACATGGATATTTGCATTTCAGAAGACCATTGAGGGGCTTAGTCCAGTTTTATAGTTGTCCCAGAACATTGTCTAAGTAATATGCCCAGAGTCACACAGTAAGCAAATATAGGCTGGAAAAAATCAAACACTGAACTGCACAAAGCAACTCATTAATGGCTCACAATTTTAATCCTCTATTCTACTGGTTTAGTGATATATGGCAATCCTTACAACAACAAATTTCACTTTTGCAATCTTGAAACTTTTAGCACACAGTTACCAGAGGTCTGTACTGAGTATATCTCATACCAGGAGCTTCCTTATGTTTTATCTCTTCATCACCTTTCATTCCTAAATGTTGTACTGCCTAATATTGTTTAAACCTACTATAGCAGGCTCAGTTATGTACCTCACCCAGCACTGTTAAAGAGACAATGGTGCATTCCTGTGCAGCACTAGATGTGCTTCCAGGAACACCCACCACAATGGTGAATTCCTTTTCAGCACTAGCTGTGCTTCCAGGTATAGCCACAACAATGGTGCTTTTCTTTCCAGCACTAGCTGTGCTTCCAGCTACACCCACCACAATGGTGCATTCCTTTCCAACACTAGCTCAGCTGATTGACAGGGGTGCTTGTAGAAGGTCTGTTGCCCATCCACTACCTGTTGCAGGTGTCACATCATGGGTCACTCGGCGCATGTTTTATGCCATCATGGAGGCACAGGCACGTTCTGAACAGAACACCAAATGTATGCTTAGGATTATGGATGCAGTACTGTCTGATATCTGTGACTACCTTCACGGCATTGGGGACACTCTGGATCAGTTCACTGATGCAGTGGACAGAAGGTGGGCTGAGACAGTTTCTGTCTTGGACCATACATTTTCTGTTCTGTAACATGTGATTGGAGTTGAATGTCAGACTCATTGTAGGTTAGCAACCCCATCTGCTGAGAGTCCATGTGGCTGTATAGAATCTTGCTCCCATAGTGGCAGTACACCCAGCACTACCGAGGGAAGTGTGCTGTTTATGGCAGGCCATGGGCTCATGGTCCTGGGCATTCTCATGGTGGACATGATCCCAGCACATAGCAGTCACCATTAGGTACTAGCATTGCTACTGATCTTGGGCATGGAAGTGCCAGTGCAACTCTTGGCAGAGCCAGTTCCCATGATTGGGCTCGGAGATGGTGAACTGTCAACTCTGCCATATACGGTCCAAAGCTGTCCAACATACACATATGTAGGGCTAGCACTGAGGTTGACTGTGTACATGCACACACTCACACCACTGTCAAACACAGGTCACCTACAGACACACATGGCAGCTTTTCATGGTCCATCTTACCTGCTTCCCTTCCTGACTTGCACACATGTTGTCAACCATGTGGGTCAGACTAGGCCTCCTACACCCCCACACAACACCCTGTGAAAGTGATGATACCTGTGCCACATCCCTGTCATCCTTGTCATTGATGCAGGGAAATGAAGCTACATGTCTGATGCATAGGGTGAGTATATTACTTAACATGTACTTGTGTAATGCAATATTGTTTTGCCATGCCACTTGTAGTGGCTACTGACAGATACTGTATGCTGGCATTTGTGACAAGTACGCCACATACTTCTGTGTACCTTATGTTGTATGATGTTGTACTGGCTCTATAGTTACACAATGATATGTGTGTCATGGACCTGTTTCTGTTTCTGTTACAGGAATCTGTTGGGATAACTTGTGGATACACAGTGGCAATAAAGCAGCACTGGATGGCATGTCAGCACAGCAGAAATATGTCTTCAGAGAGGTACAGCATAAAAGTGCATGGCTCCATAGGTTTATATGTATCTAAAAGGCTACCAAGGACAATGGCGGCATTCAGCGTACTCATGCATTCCTAATCTGTGAAAAGGTCTGTTACCCTTGGTAAGTGTCACCAAGTTTTTGGGAACTAACACATCTACAAGCTGTGGTGATGAAGACGATCCATCTACAAATATCCTGTTGTCCAGTACAGACAATTTCCTGACACCAGTAATGATTGTCATGTTCTATATCCCATTGTGTAACCTGCACATGATGTGTGTTATAACAGATGTGTGCTACACATGCATGGAGGGGACTTGTTTAATGTAGGGTGTACTGTCTGTGTTACATACCTGTCTCTCCAGCATGAACTATGTATAGCAAAGTGATGCTGTGGGTGTGTAGAAGAGGTGAGACATGTTTTAGTCCTGTTATGGATACACGGGAGGTACACAGTGGGATCTGACACCTCCCTGTATGGAACCATACACAACTCCTTCAAAGCATGTAGAAGACAAACTACACATGTATGGTCATGGCATGAACTCCATAGGACATGTTATCTACACTGTGTATTGGTGTACCATGGAACCTGTGTGACTGCTACAGTTGTACGATATGCCTGGGTAGTGACATGTCAAGGGTACCATTGCACATAATGATAGGTGTGATGACTGCCACATTCAGTATAACAGTGACAGTCTGAGATTTAAATCCCAAACCTGTCAGTATAGGTTGTACAACAGTGAATGCATCCCCATATCTTTCCGATCAGTGAAATCAAAGGCTACATTACTCTTTGTGTCCATGACATGTGTTATGGCTCAGCTGTGTGCTGTGTGCAGACACTACAATATTTTGCAGGGGTGGATGATTTCCCACAGAATAGTATTGTTCAGTCATTGATATTTAGTGTTTGTCAGTAGCTCACACAACAACTAACTGTGGCTTAGGCCATCCTGGATAACTGCTTGTTGTGTGTAGGATTCTGTGACAGCTCTTGTTATGCAATCACCTGCTAATGTACTCAGTCAGAGGTCAGTGACTGTGGCTGTGACTGCAGAGAGGGAATAGGTAGAAGGGGGTATGCCAATAATGGAGGATGGTGAACACCACTGGTGACTGGCATTATTGCACCATAGGTCTCCCAATGCTATGTTTCCAGAGTATGACTGTCAGACAATTGCCTATCCACCAGCTAACATAACACTCTGTACATAATTTACACAGTTTCCAGCATGGTTTGCTGGCCTAATATTGTCATATACCTTGTCAGGCCATGGTTGTTGGAGTGAGACTTATGTCTGACATCCATTGCATAGTGTGACAGTCAATGGGCTCCACTGGTTACAGTCAGTAGGAATGATCTGGCCATGAGCAAATGTAACAGTGTGTCATCAGAAGGTGTACAACAGTGTTAGTGCTCATATCCATGTTAACTCCTACCATGGCATTTCAGAAGACATGACTCAGAGATCTGGGGACACTGCTTGGCACTACATGCTAGTTGTCCTCTGTGTAAGTATCCATTGCAGTTATGTTGCAAGAAGAGAGTCATGCAAGGTGTCTGTACAGAACGCAGACAAACAACTTAGGGAAGTGTAATATGTACACACTGTGTTGCTTAGTCATGCTGTGGCTCACTTGCCCAAAGGATGATCCAGGTCCTTACCTACAATGCCCTAGAGAAGTGCTGTGACATCCTCACATGGGAAACCAATGTAAATGGGTAACCACTACAGCCCTCCAATGTGAGGTCCTCCCTGGTGGCATATGGCCACAGATTAGTCTCCTTAGAACTACCAGCACGTACCCTACCTTGTAGACAATACAGACATATATGTCAAGAAAGCCATTTATTACCTCATGTGGGATGGTTGACATAGCGTGACTGCACCTCCTCATTCAGATGGGGCAGGCAGGTATGCAAAGCTCTACATCCATGCATTTTATCAGCAGCGTTACAATTGCATAAACTCTGCTGTACAAGACAGGAGGGACACAGGCTCATCATGGCTCAGCAAACCTGACTGGTGGACTACTGCTATTAGCAGGCTGTGCAATAATAGGTGGATATTGCTGTGTGACAGTTGGGGTGAGGGTGTCCCCCTAACATGCAGGCACAACTCCTCAGCTAAAAGAAGCACATAGTGGTATTGTAATGTTGTGTAGACATGGTAAATGACAAAATTAGCCACCCACACAAAGCAAACCAACAATGCACAGTGTAGTTACATGTGTAACCTATAAGGACAGGCCCAGGGTTGTCGTTGACCTCAGACATAATGATGCCACATATGATGGATCTGCACTCATACCTAACCTGTACTCCCACACTGCCTGTGTCAACTATTCTCCCTTGTCCCCACCACATGTAACACATGACATTCCTACAACCAGTCCCATAACTGCCATATTTACAGAGCAGTTCATAACTGGCCTCTCAAAGGACCATACACAGCATCTATTGCGCATGCTAACATTCCAGCCTGCAACCCACATATGATCTGACAAGAATTACCAACACCATTGGGAAACCCTTGTAGTCATACTGACACCACAGGCTGCATACCAGCTGAGTGGACAATGGCAGCTGTTCTACCCTCACACAGAGGTGGTGCATCTACTGACCAGCATAACTATACACCTCTTTGTCTATGTATCCATATCTGTATGCCTGTAGGGGCAATAATCATGGAGCTGATCAGCACACATATATGTGTTCTACACACAGTTGACTGTACACAGTTTGGATATGTGACAGAGGGAGCATGACTGTTACACATAGTGGACATTTGCAAGGCAGTCAACAAGGACCTGGGTGAGGTACAACCCCCAGACTGAACTAAGCCATCTGATTACATCCCCTGCTCAGGCAACATTTACAGAGCACCCACTTAGGCATCTCTGATACTGTCATTGTAGGGATCACTAAGTGGCCCATTGATGGCACACATATGCAACATAGGGACATCCACCTCCAATAGCTGATCTGTCAACAGCAGTGCTCAACAGGGTGCAGTCCTGGGTCCTCTACTGCTTGGAATCTATTCATCCACAATACACACAACTACTGCCTGACTGTGGCTAAGAATGTTGGCTGATGCCTGCAAATTGTGAGCACTCATAGAGTCTCTGTGGTATGTCACTATCCTGCAAGAGGGTATTGCAAACACATGCCTGTTAACATACTAATGGCCATAAACTCCAAACAAATAAATATGTAATATCCACAGTAAAAAAGAAACGGTGCTGGAAAGAGTTACCTCCAACAACAATGAAATGAACAGTAAAAAACAAAGCAGGAGGTAGCAGCCACGGCTAAGTAGAATAACAGCTTTATTAGTAAAAGAGGTGAGCACTTTCATGCCACCAGCCACTTCATCAGACAATCAAAGAACAGTAAAACACAGCATTTATACCAAGCTTATCATTGCCATAAACTATCCAATTAATCCTTAAAACCATATACCTAGTATAAAAAGTTTTATACCTAGTGTGAAAAATTTTAAAAGCTTAAAACTAAAAACAACTTGACAATAGAAACAGCATATCACATCATACAACTTAATACATACAATATAAAAGTATAAAAAAGCATAAAAGGTCGAGGGGGGAGGGGGTACTACCTACGATTTCTTTAAATCTCTATTTAGAAGAATGGGTTTAATATTAATTTTGTCATTTAGGCCTACCCCAATGTTAGCTCATAGCCTTATAATCCATTCTAGTTCCCTAGTTTCTACTCTATTCCTAACATCTCCACCTCTATTTTCGGTATAGACCTTATCTCTTACTAAAAATAAAAAATTGTGTGTCTCATCATGGTCCCTCACATGCCTGGCTAAGGCATTTGTCTCTGTTCCTCTGGTGATATCATATATATGCTCCCTCATCCGGTCTCTCAGCCTTCGCATTGTCATTCCAATGTAGAAGACAGGACAGACTGTGCAGTGCGCCAAGTATATAATATTCATACTGTCACAGTTAGCTAATATTCTGAAGGTAAACCACTTCTTTAGATCTGAATGTAGAAATCTACTTCCAGTGTCAACGAAGGTGCAGTAATTACATTTATTACAGGGGAAGGTTTCATATCTGACTGCATTTTCTCTTCTCGTTTCCATGGGTTGTGGTCCACATAATAATCTTTTTATAGAGGAATAGAGACAAATGCCTTAGCCAGGCATGTCAGGGACCATGATGAGACACACACATTTTTATTTTTAGTAATAGATAAAGTCTATATCAACAATAGAGGTGGAGATGTTAGGAATAGAGTAGAAACTAGGGAACTAAAATGGATTATAAGGCTACGAGCTAACATTGGGGTCGGCCTGAATGACAAAATTAATATTAAACCCATTCTTCTAAATAGAGATTTAAAGAAATAGTAGGTAGTACCCCCTCCCCCACTCGACCTTTTATACTTTTTTATACTTTTATATTGCATGTATTAAGTTGTATGATGTGATGTGCTGTTTCTATTGTCAAGCTGTTTTTAATTTTAAGCTTTTACATTTTTCACACTAGGTATAAAACTTTTTATACTATGTATATGGTTTTAAGGATTAATTGGGTAGTTGATGGCAATGATAAGCTTGGCATAAATGCTGTGTTATACTCTTCTTTGATTGTCTGATGAAGTGGCTGGTGCCACAAAAGCACTCACCTCTTTTAATAATAAAGCTGTTATTCTACATAGCCATGGCTGCTACCTCCTGCTTTGTTTTTTACTGTTCAAATATGTAATATCATTTCCATCAGGTAAACCTATGTACCTGGTAAGTAGCACATCAGTCGCAACATGTGATGTACATAGTCAGGGGTGAAAGAACTGGGCACACAGACCAGGCCACACAGGTTTACACCTAATGTGCATCAGATCACCATGTCTCTACAGTGGTATGGCAGGGATCATATGGCATAGCTGAGGCCACAGTCACCAGTAAGTGACATACTCATAACTTCCACATATTCTTCCCTCAGCATGCCAATATGTGAGTGCAATGGGCATTTGTTGACCTACCTTTCTAAGATGTACTGGCAATTGCACACAACAGTATGGTTTCTCACAAGGGCATTTCATGTCTTCAGTGTGTGTTCAATGGGGATAATTTGCAATGAGTGTTATTGTCACCTGTGGCATATATACTACTCAGAGGTGATCTGTGCCTTGCATACAGGGCAATGTGTGACCATGATTGATTGCATATGCTGCCTATCTGTAGGAAGCATTGTAGATGAATGACTCTCTGTAAGGACATTACCCTAGTATGTGATGTTAGTACTACATGCTTGTGGGAGAGATTTGTCTAGCAGACTTAAACACACCCTTGGAACAGATCCCTGCCTAATGGCACACAGAGCACCTCAGTGCACCTTAGCACATGGCATCTGTATGATTGGCTGGGTGACCAACATCTCAACACAGGACATCTGCCTGTGTCCCTCTTGGACTGGGGCAATATGTGCTTATTCTGTAACTATGGTTCTGAAGATGTTTATGATTGTGAAGGCTGTATGGCCATTATGCTAGTTAAATTCAAACATCCTATGGTTTCATAACATGATGTTAAATGCTCTAACAGGCTCACACACAAACATGGCTACAGTGAGGCTGTCACCACTTCCAATCACTGTGTACAAGACATGCCAAGGCACACACATAGTGAAGGTTGGCTGTATGTAGATGAGAACACTTACCTATGTAATGGTGCACACTATAGATCACAGTACATGTTGCCAGCGACACACCTCATGTCTGCTAGTATTATCAGTTTAGGACATATTATGCTTAATGACATAAGCAGGCCTTCTTGTGGTCAGTCCTTTGGAAGGCCACATCACCCACTACAAATAAAACACTGCAAAGCCCTACCTATTTCTAAGTTACCATGGTTATCATATTTATGCCATATGGAATATATACAAGCACCAAGTGGGCTGGAGTGAGATTAGAACTCCTACATATCTAGTATGATACATTATAGTTCACACTACTTATCGCATGTACCACAGGTTAAGTCAGTTGTATATGTGATTGCAGGCACAGTACTTGTGCATTACACAAACTAGGCTTCTGTTGAACAGCATCTGTGGCCTGTAGAGTGATATCACTTTGTACTGCTATCTGGGGATGCACAAGCCAGTTAATTTCTTTGTGCCGGTCCCAAGACCAGAAAAAGGGGGAGGGTTGCGTCAGGAAGGGCATCCGGTGTAAAACTTTGCCAAAGTATTCATGCAGACAGCAGTAAATATTTACATACTGGATCATTCGAGGCCCGGGTTAACAACGACCGCCACCATTACTGTTAGGCAACAGGGAGCTGGCAGAAATTGGGCTACTGTTGGCTGAAGGAGGAGAAGAGGCAGAAGGCATGGCTGAAGGCAGGAAGAGAGGAGAAGGTCTAGGACTGTGGTAGTGAGGGTCGGAACTTTGAATGTTGGCAGTATGACTGGTATAGGAAAAAAGCTAGCCGATATGATGGACAGAAGGAAGGTTGGTATATTGTGTGTGCAAGAGACCAGATGGAAGGGGAGTATGGCTAGGTGTATCAGAGGTGGGTTCAAATTGTTTTATCATGGTGTGGATGGAAGGAGAAATGGCGTAGGAGTTATCCTGAAGGAACAGTATGCTAAGAGTGTTTTGGAGGTGAAAAGATTGTCGGATAGAGTGATGTGTATGAAGCTGGAAATTGATGGTGTAATGATGCATGTTGTTATTGCATATGCTTCACAAGTTGGGTGTGTGATGGATGAGAAAGAAAAAATTTGGAGTGAGTTGGATGAAGTGGTGATGACTGTACCCAAGGGTGAGAGAGTGGTGATTGGAGCAGATTTCAATGGGCATGTTGGTAAAGGGAACAGAGAGGATGAGGAAGTGATGGGTAGGTATGGTGTTAAACAAAGGAATGCAGAAGGTCAGATGGTAGTGAATTTTACGAAAAGGATGGACATGGCTGTGGTGAATACGTATTTTAACAAGAGGGAGGAGCATAGGGTGACATACAAGAGTGGAGGAAGATGCACACAGGTGGATTATATCTTATGTAGGAGGGGCAGTTTGAAGGAGATTGGAGACTGTAAAGTGGTGACTGGGGAGAGTGTAGTTAGGCAGAATAGGATGGTGGTTTGTAGGATGACCTTGGTGATCAAGAAGAGGAGGAGTTTGAAGGCAGTACCAAGGAGCAAATGGTGGAAATTGAAAAAGGGTAATTGTGAGGTGGAGTTCAGGGATGAGTTAAGACAGGCACTGGGTGGCAGTGAAGAGTTACCAAATAGCTGGGTAACTACAGCAGAGCTAGTAAGGGAGACGGCTAGAAAGGTGCTTGGTATGACATCTGGACAGAGGAAGGACGACAAGGAGACATGGTGGTGGAATGAAGACGTACAGGAGAGTATACATAGAAAGAGGTGGGCAAAGAAAAAGTGGGATTGTCAGAGAGATGAAAGTAGACAGGAGTATAAGGAGATGAGGTGCATGGCAAAGAGAGAGGTGGCAAAGGTTAAGAATAAGGCATATGAAGAGTTGTATGAAAAGTTGGACACTAAGGAGGGAGAAAAGGACATGTACCAATTGGCTAGACAGAGGGACCGAGCTAGGAAAGATGTGCAGCAGGTAAAGGTGATAAAGGATAATGAGGGAAACATACTCACAAGCGAGGAGAGTGTGTTGAGCAGATGGAAAGAGTACTTTGAGGGGTTGATGAATGAAGAGAATGAGAGGGAGAGAAGGTTGGATGATGTGGGGATAGCGAATCATGAAGTGCAATGGATTAGCAAGGAGGAAGTAAGGATAGATATGAAGAGGATGAAGAGTGGAAAGGCTGTTGGTCCAGATGACATACGTGTGGAAGCATGGAGGTGTTTAGGTGAAATGGCAGTGGAGTTTCTAACCAGATTATTTAATGAAATCTTGGAAAGTGAGAGGATGCCTGAGGAATAGAGAAAAAGTGTTTTGGTACCGATTTTTAAGAATAAGGGTGATGTGCAGAGCTGTAGTAACTACAGAGGGATTAAGTTGATCAGTCACAGCATGAAGTTATTGGAAAGAGTAATGGAAGCTAGGTTAAGAAGGGAGGTGATGATTAGTGATCAGCATTATGGTTTCATGCTGGGAAAGAGCACTACCGATGTGATGTTTGCTCTGAGAGTGTTGATGGAGAAGTACAGAGAAGATCAGAAGGAGTTGCATTGTGTTTTTGCAGACTTAGAGAAAGCATATGACAGGGTACCTAGAGAGGAGTTGTGGTACTGTATGAGAAAGTCGGAAGTGTCAGAGAAGTATGTAGCAGTGGTACAGGATATGTACGAGGGTAGTGTGACAGCGGTGAGGTCTGTGGTGGGAGTGATGAATGCGTTTAAGGTGGAGGTGGGATTACATCAAGGATCAGCTCTGAGCCCTTTCTTATTTGCAATGGTGATGGACAGGTTGACAGACGAGATCAGGGATGTATATACAAATGTAGCTGTGTGTGTGCGTGTGTGTGTGTGTGTGTGTGTGTGTGATATGTACAGTGGATATAAAAAGTGTACACACCCCTGTTAAAATTACAGTTTTTTGTGATATAAAAAATGAGACCACGATAAATCATTTCAAAACTTTTCCCGCCTTTAATGTGACCTATAACCTGTACAATTCAATTGAAAAACAAACAAATCTGTTAGAGGAAAAATATAAAAAATAAAAAAACTTACAATAAGCTGGTTGCATAAGTGTGCACACCCTTGAACTAATACTTTGTTGAAGCACCTTTTGCTTTAATTACAGCATTCAGACTTCTTGGATACACACTTGCCATCAATTAGAGACTTTGATTAACCCCAAATAAAGTTCAGCTGTCCTGGTAGGATTTTCCTGACATTTATTTAGGTGCCTGCTACAGTAAAAGCCATGGTTTGCAGAGAGCTTACAAAGCATCAAAGGGATATCATTGATGAAAGGTATCAGTCAGGAGAAGGGTATAAAAACATTTCCACAGCATTGAATATACCATGGAACACAGGGAAGATAGTCATCAAAACATGGAGAAAATATGGGACAACAGTGACGTTGCAAAGAACTGGACATCCCTCCAAAACTGATGAAAAGACAAGACAAAAACTGGTGAGGGAGGCTGCCAAGAGACCTACAGCAAGAGTGAAGAAGCTGCAAGAATTTCTGGCAAGTACTGGTTGTGTACTACATGTGACAACAATCTCCTGTATTCTCCATATGTCTTGCCTATGGGGTAGGGTTGCAAGATAGAAGCCCTTTCTTACACAGAAAAGCATCCAGACCCAGCTAAAATTTACAAAACAATACATTAAGTATCCCAAAAGCATGTGGGAAAATGTGTTATGGTTTGATGACACCAAGGATGAGCATTTTGGCCACAATTCCAAAAGGTATGTTTGGTGCAAAAACAACACTTCACATCACCAAAAGAACACCATCCCACGGTGAAGCATGGTGGTGGCAGTATCATGCTTTGGGGTTGCTTTTCTTCACCTTTAACTGGGGCTTTAGTCAAGGTGGAGGGAATTATGAACAGTTCCAAATACCAGTCACTTTTGGCCCAAAACCTTCAGGCATCTGCTAGAAAGGTAAAGATGAAGAGCAATTTCACCTTTCAACATGACAATGACCCCAAGCATACATCCAAATCAACAAAAGAATGGCTTCACCAGAAGAAAATTAATGTTTTGGAATGGCCCAGCCAGAGCCTGGACCTAAATCCAATAGAAAATCTGTGGGGTGACCTGAAGAGGGATGTGCGCAAGAGATGCCCTCACAATTTGACAGATTTGGAGTGCTTTTGCAAGGAAGAGTGGAAAAATATTGCCAAGTCAAGATGTGCCATGCTGATATACTCCTACCCGAGAAGACTGAATGCTGTAATTAAATCAAAAGGTGCTTCAACAAAGTATTAGTTTAAGGGTGTGCACACTTATGCAACCAGCTTATTGTATGTTTTTTATTTTTATATTTTTCCCCTAACATATTTGTTTGTTTTTTCAATTGAATTGTACGGGTTATAGGTCACATTAAAGGCAGGAAAATTTTTGAAATGATTTATTATGACCTCATTTTTTATATCACAAAAAATGCTATTTTAACAGGAGCGTGTACACTTTTTATATCCACTGTATATCTGTTACGTACCTATATGGAGAGAGTCTATGTATCATTTTAATATATGTAGCTATCTATATATATATATCTATATATATATATATATATATATATATATATATATAGATATATATATATCTATATATATATATATATATATATATATATATATATATATATATATCTATATATATATATATATATATATATCAGTATATATCTATTTGACACTACATAGTAATAGATATACTATGTATGTGAGAGAGAGACAGTAACAGATGAATATGTATACATATATGTCTGTATATATACACCTATTTATACAGGACAGCTCATTTTGATGAAGGGGCAACAGAATTGTGCTCATTTTAACTAAGTGTATGGGCATACCCACTGGGACTGTCAGTACTTATAAAGTGACTCCAGGCCACACCTACCTGTACTCCAGTCCAGGATTTTGTGTGTTACAGACATTAACATCTGCCCCTGTTTTTGCAGTACTGCAGTTCACTCAAAATGCCCACAGCATTCCCCACTTGTCTGCTGTACTTAATATGTGACTGAGGTTCATAATGTTACACCACACACAGACTGACAGTTTGCATACCTCTCAACTGTTAAGAGTTTTGCAGACTGTCCAGATTTTTGCCTCATATTTTTGGTCTGTTCTTCATACATTTGTGGTTTTCTGGTAAATTATTGAATACTAAAGTCACTAAATAATGCTAAATACTGTCAAACATTTGAGTTTCAGACTGTATATCCTTTGGAAAATATGTAATAATGCAACACCTTTTATTCTAGCAACTTTCTTGGTTTATAGGAACAATATTTAAATTCTTACCCTATTTTTGGGCCGTTGTCCCTGCATTCTTTCTGGCTTTGTCCAGATTTCTTGCACTGAGAGGTTGAGAGGTATGACAGTCTGTGAAAACACCAACATAATGATACCTTACATGCAAAAAATGTGAATATTTACATATTAGAACCATCTACGCCATCAATCATGCTAAATTCCCTAGGTCACTGAGCCACACAGGCTGCCAAACAGGGAGGAGTCATTCATCACACAATCAACAGCATAAATATGTACATTTTTATTCCTGCATTACATGAGACATAGAATGTGTAATTGGGTTCTGTGTTACAGCCCTGAGGTTGCCTGGTATGCTGATAGGACTTCCTATTAAAGCAGTTATATGAGAAAAACGCTGTGCAGTACACAGCCAATACATGGTTAGGTACAGGTTGTGTGGGTTGCCTGGAATCAGCTATTTTAATATATGAATGTGAGTAGGAGTAAGGTGTCATTCCTAGGGCCCTAGGTTGTCAGTGAATGTGCTATAGGTTGTCTCTTACCCAATGCAAGGGAGTACTAGGCACATCTACATCTGCCTACAGGGACATCATCAGGCGGCTCCTCCTCCAAGTCCCCTTGTGGGTTTGGCTGTGGAGACCTATGCACTGGTGGGGGCCTATCTATCCCTTCCCTATGCTGAACCTGCTGCAGCTGCTTCCACAGGATCATATTGTGTAGCATGGCACATACTATGAACATATGTGCACATGTGGTTGGAGAGAAATGCAGGGCTCCACCAGATATATCGAGGCACTGGAACCATGACTTCAGCAGCACAAACACATACTCTATGATTGTTCCTAGTTTGTGTGTGTGCCTCATTATGGCATTCTTCAATGGGTGTGTGTGCATTTCTGATGGGTGTCATCATCCATGGTGCCAGTGCATAGCCAGCACCCACCAGTAAATTCCCATGTGGGATGTCCCTCCTAGCAAACATCTGGTACAGCTGTGATGCATGTCAGATATGGGAGTCATGATAACTGCCAGGGCTGACAGCACACACATTCATAATAATGCCCTGGGTATTGCACATGACCTGGCAGTTGGTGGAGTAGTAACCCTTGTGTTTGACATAGATTCTACCCTCCTCACCGGGTGGTGCTTTGATGTGGATGTGCATGCAGTCTATGGCACCCAGTACCTCAGGGTAGTCTGCTACATGGTGAAAGAGGCACATATTGCTGGTCCTCTCCTCATGGGTGCTGGGGAAGTAAATGTGTTCACTGACATGTCACACTCTACACATGGATACCCTGAATGGCATAGAGTGATGTTCTGCTATGGACAGTGGCATACCGGTTGCAACCAGTTGCACATGTCAGCATGAAGACAAGCTCCATTGTGTAATAGTACTGAGGTGGGGGTTATAATATCACATCATCTGCGTGTGTGTGTGTGTGTGTGTGTGTGTGTGTGTGTGTGTGTGTGTGTGTGTGTGCGTGCGTGTGTGTGTGTCTGTGTGTCTGTGTGTGTGTGTATGTGTGTGCGTATGTGTGTGTGCGTGTGCATGTGTGTGTGTGTGTGTGTGTGTGTGTGTGTGTGTGTGTGTGTGTGTGTGTGTGTGTGTGTGTGTGTGTGTGTGTGTGTGTGTGTGTGTGTGTGTGTGTGTGTGTGTGTATGTGTCTGTAGGTTTAAGTATTAGGAGGTTGTTCCCACACAGTACACTTCCCAGTGCCCCACTTTAGCAGTCCTGCTAATGTCATTCCCCTTAGAAGTACATTTGCACAGCTCCAGTCCCATAAGCTCTGTGGTACGTGCAATAACTATGTAACAGTGTAGTATAAATAACTAGATAGACAGGGGTTCCATTCCCAGTTCTGGCAAGTGTGTGTGTGTGTGTGTGTGTGTGTGTGTGTGTGTGTGTGTGTGTGTGTGTGTGTGTGTGTGTGTGTGTGTGTGTGTGTGTGTGTGTGTGTGTGTGTGTGTGTGTGTGTGTGTGTGTGTGTGTGTGTGTTTATAGGATGACATATTTTGAGGACTTTCCCACATATACTTCCCAGTGTCCTATTTTAGCAGTCCTGCTGATGTCATTTCCCTTAGAAGTATCTAAGTACAGTCCTAGCCCTATAAGCCGATGGTGCATGCAATAACTATGTAATAGTATAGTACGAATAACTAGATAAGCAGGAGTTCCATTCCCAGTTCTGGCAAATGTGTGTGTGTGTGTGTGTGTGTGTGTGTGTGTGTGTGTGTGTGTGTGTGTGTGTGTGTGTGTGTGTGTGTGTGTGTGTGTGTGTGTGTGTGTGTGTTTATAGGATGATGTATTTTGAGGACTTCCCCACCCACAACACTTCCCAGTGTCCTACTTTAGCAATCCTGTTGATGTCATTCTCCTTAGAAGTACTTTTGCACACTTGCAGCTCTATAAGCTCCATGGCATGTGCAATAACTATGTAACAGTACAGTACAAAAAAACTACACTGGCAGGGGTTCCATTTCCAGATCTGGCAAATGTGTGTGTGTGTGTGTGTGTGTGTGTGTGTGTGTGTGTGTGTGTGTGTGTGTGTGTGTGTGTGTGTGTGTGTGTGTGTGTGTTTATAGGATGAAGTATTTTGATAACTTTCCCACCCACAACACTTCCTACTGCCCTACTTTAGCAGTCCTGCTGATGTCATTTCCCTTAGAAGTACCTTTGCACAGCCCCAGTGCTGTATCCTGTGTGGTGCATGCAATAACTAAGTAACAGTATAGTACAAATAACTAGACAGGCAGGTGTTCTATTCCTAATTCTGGCAAATAAGTGTGTATGTTTTGTAGGCTGAAGTATTTTCAGGACTTCCCCACCCACAGCACTTCCCAGTGCCCTACTTTAGCAGTCCTACTAATGTCATTCATATTAGAAGCACATTTGGGCAGTTGTGAGCGGTCTAAGCTCTGTAGCATGTGCAATAACTGTATAACACTATAGTACAAATAACTAGATAGGTAGGGGTTATAATCCCAATCCTGTCAAGTGTGTGTGTCTGTGTGTGTGTGTGTGTGTGTGTGTGTGTGTGTGTGTGTGTGTGTGTGTGTGTGTGTGTGTGTGTGTGTGTGTGTGTGTGTGTTTCTTCATAGAAGAAACAGTTTTAGGCCATTCACAACCACTACACTTCCTAGTGCCTACTTTAGCAGTCTTGCTGATGTAATTTCCCTCTGAAGTACATTTGGACAACTCTTAGCCATATAAACTCAGTGGTGTGTGCAATAACTATGTTAACATTGTAGTCCAAATAACTAGATAGATAGAGGTTCCATTCTCAGGTTTGGCAAATGTCTGTGTGTATAAGTGTAAGTACAAGAGTTTGTAAGTTTGTAGGATGAAGTATTTTGAGGACTTCCCCACCCACAAAACTTCCCAGTGCCTAAACAGAGGTTCTATTCTCAGCTCTGGCAAATGTGTGTGTACAAGTGTAGGTACAGGAGTTTGTAAGTTTGTAGGACAAATTATTTTTAGGACTTTCCCACCCGCAAAACTTCCCAGTGCCCTACTTTAGCAGTCCTGCTGATGTCATTTCCCTTAGAAGTACCTTTGGACAGCACTCAGCCCTATAAGCTCCATGGTGTATGTAATAACTAAATAACAGTATAGTACAGATAACTAGTTAGATTAACTAGTGGCAAAACTGTGTGTGAAGGTGTAAGTGTATGTTTGTAAGATAATGTCTTTTGATGCTCTTCCCACCCAGTACATTTTCCATTGCCATACTTTACAAGGCCTTTTGATTTAACTTACCTTTGACATACCTTGTAACACTGTTAAATCCTATAAGCTCCGTGGTGCATGGGATAACTGTGTAACACTGTAGTATACATAACTAGATAGGTAGAGATTCTAAACTCAATACTGGCAACTGTGTGGGTGTGTGTGAGAATCACATCATCCGTGTGTGTGTGTGTGTGTGTGTGTGTGTGTGTGTGTGTGTGTGTGTGTGTGTGTGTGTGTGTGTGTGTGTGTGTGTGTGTGTGTGTGTGTGTGTGTGTGTGTGTGTGTGTGTGTGTGTGTGTGTGTGTGTGTGTGTGTGTGTGTGTGTGTGTGTGTGTGTGTGTGTGTGTGTGTGTGTGTGTGTGTGTGTGTGTGAGAATCATATCCTCTGGGGGTGTGGGTTATACCATTTTGAGGCGTGTACCACCCAGTACATGTCCCATTGCCCTACTTTGCAAGGCCTGCTGATGTCATTTACCTTAGATATACCTGTACACACTTGTCAGCCCTCTAAGCTCTGTGGGGTGTGCAATAACAATGTAATACTATAGTGGAAATAATTAGATAGGTAGGGGTTCTAATCTCAATACTCACAACTCTAGTAGTGTGCCTGAAGCATATCTCCTGTGGCTGTTGTGTGTGTAAGTTATACCATTTTAAGGCCTCTTGTCCCCCTACCCATGACATTACTTTAACGAGCCTGTTAATGGCATCTGCCTCACATGCACTATGTAACACTATACAGCCATACCATTCATCTGTACAGATGTACATTGAATATACAAATGTTTGAAACCCATATGTGGTCTGTGTCCCCTAGCAATGAGCATTCCTGTGATATCATTTTCAAATATATCACAGTTACTGTAGTGACACACATGCCAGCATCAGACATTGTACCTGTCTGTCATATCATGCTGATACAAAGTCTGTCACTCTATCACTTGTGCAGGTTTGTAGGAGCAGTAGATGAGACCAATCACTATGTCTGGAGGGTTATCCCACCACCCATGAAGGTATTTGGAAGATTACCTGTTGTAAGAGGTTGCATGTTAGTTCTCACGCATATAAACTATGTGGAGCACGGAAAGTGTACGAAGCATTATAGTACATACAAGTGGATACATAGGGTTACTAATATGTCTACTGGCAACTGTGTATGTGTTTCTGTATGCACAGCCCCTGTGGCTGTCTTTAGAGTGTCTATATAGTGTATCTATGTGATGGCTATACCATTTTGTGTGTCTCTTCCACCCTGAGAACTCCCCCATTGCCAACCTAGTGTTAGCCCATATAGATGCCATCCACAGTACAAGCACAGTTACACAGTTTCTAGCATCAAGCCACTGTGGTGCATGCAATGGTCATATCACTGTGTACCATACATTAATAGATGGTTAGGTCATCTACTCTTATAAGTGTCATCTCCATGTGCATGTGTGTTTCAATGTATGTCCCCATGCAGCGGTGTGCATATGTGTATATATGTGTGTGTCTGTGTGTGTGTGTGTGTGTGTGTGTGCGTGCGTGCGTGCGTGTGTGTGTGTGTGTGTGTGTGTGTGTGTGTGTGTGTGTGTGTGTGTGTGCGTGTGTGTGTCAGATGGCTCTAACAAGTTAAGGGCCTTTGAACCCACCACTGGCAAGCCTAACAGTCCCTGCAGTTGTCACCCACTTCAATAGTAGTGGCAGACACTGCCACATTTCAGTACCGCTGTGCTATTTGTGTTATGTATCTAGTGCTAATGTTCATAAAACTGTGCGGGTAAGGGGCTGGGCTCAGCCCCTCGTCAGATGCCCCATGTACAGGACTATGACTCTGTGTACACTACCAGCACAAGAGGCCAGAGATGCATATGAAATAGCAGACACACATGCTGGTGACTGTCAGGTTAGACTAATACAGGCTGACCTATGTCAGGACTACATACTCCAAACCTGTCATACACAGTACCAGGCATACCCTCATCAACTGCATAATGGTCAAGTGAATGTGACAGAAATGGCAGGGGCAACAGGTGCTGATAGCTAAATCTGTTGCAGTTAAAGTAATAACTAAGCTTGTGAGGGACCTAGTGCCAGTACTCAAGTAACCTCCTCTGTATGTGTGAGCCTGTGGTCCTACAGAACACCCAGATGACATGTATGAAGGCTAGGTGGCTGTGTCAAGGGTATGTATTTAAGGTCACACTGTCTGTCACAATTGCCCATCACACACTGTTGCATGTAAACACACCTGGTAAACATGTGCATGTACAGCTGTACCTTGGCTATGAAAAGGTCACTGTGTTTCCACTCCGCCTTACTCATTATTGCTACTGTCAGCAGGCCCACAGCCTGCAAACACAAATACACCTGGAACACTACCAGACTGCAGCACGTGACACTACAGTCAGTCAGCAGTACTAACAGCAATAGTGCATCATGACTAACAAGGTACATACACCTCAATGTGTACCCATAACTACTGCTAGCAGACAGCACCTTACACAGCTTGACATTGCTACACTGTACTATAGTCACCCTGTGCATCAGACCCATATGAGCATGTCCGAGCATCGATGGTATGGATCACAGGGTTGTGGCATATGTATCATCAGATGCACAGGGTGTGGTGTTGGATTGCCAGAAGCCTAAGCTGGGCCATATGGCTGACATCATCCGTGTGTGTGTGTGTGTGTGTGTGTGTGTGTGTGTGTGTGTGTGTGTGTGTGTGTGTGTGTGTGTGTGTGTGTGTGTGTGTGTGTGTGTGTGTGTGTGTGTGGCTGTAGGGGTAGTGTTCACCTGGGCTGTGCAGAGAAGCTGTGTGTGGCCGGTGGTGACCAGCCTGTGATTTGGATATGTGTGTTTGCACATCATCAAGCCATGTGGATACGCGACACATGGTTATGTTGGACAGCTGTGGAACATACATGGCAGGATGTATGGCTCACCGTCTCCCAGCAAGTTTGCAAGAACTGATGCTGCCTGGAGGATCAATGGCACCACCAGGCCTAAGGACAGATGCAGTACTACTCCCTGATGGTGACTGCTGTCTGCTGGATCCATGTCCCTGATGGGACTGGCCAAGACAATGTGCCTATGCACTGCTCCAGTGTGGTATGGACAGCACCTTCCCTTCAGTAGTGCTGTTGGTACTGCCACTACAGGACTGTGAATGTGCATGGCCACGTGGGCTCACAGCTGGTTGTGTTGCTGACCTATGTCCACCTGACCAATGCCCTACTCCCACCACATACTCAAGCATAGTCATTGTACAGTCAAGCAATGACAATGTCTCACCCCACTGTCTATTCATGACATCTGCAAGATGACTTATGGCATCACAAATGCTGTGGAGGTTGTCATGCATGGCAGGGAGTGCTGCATTAAAGACCCTGAGCATCTGTCTAGTGTTGCGGTAAGTATGCACCTGTGCCTCCATGATGGACTATAACATGCATCTGCATTTTAACAGCATGCAAGTTACATTGATGGCAACAGGCCACCAATAATGGTATTTGAACAAGGTATGTTAATATGCAACCAATGAAATATATGAACAATAATAGAATACATGTCCCAACAATAAGTTTTGAGAACAACATATCCGTAGTATATGAATAATAACTATTGATGCAGATGATGGGTGGGGGAGAGAAAAAAGTTCATTAACAACTGTATCGGTTTCTATTTTTCACAACAGTACTGCTCAGTACTCTACAAGTCTGCCCTCACTTTACATCTACCTATGGCCCATAGCTTCTGTGACACATACATACCTGCTAGACTGTCAACCTGTAATGGTATGGGGCAGACTGGGTGAACTGTGGCTACTTTAATGGATGGGGCTTGTACATGTCAGGGTTACATACTTGACAAAGAAAGGGTACCCTGCAATGATGTTGTGTGAGTCTTCTAGCATAGTTCACCAGGATTCCTATCTGTGTCAAAGGTGATTGACATCAGTGACCACTAGCTGTGACAGCATGACACTTGAGAGACATGTATCAGGAAGAGGGCATGGTGTATGTACCTGTCCTGCTGTCATTTGTAGGCATGGGGCTGAACAGTGAGACAGTTGTACATGGTGTATTGTTATACCCTTCAAACAGTTACTACAAACATTTCATTACGTGTAAGACCTGTGGAGAAAATACCTGTTACCACTATCTGACTGTTTTGACAAATATTCAAGGTTTCTTGTGTGTATATATATATATATATATATATATATATATATATATGCACATCTCTCAGTGCCACTCCTTAGATTAGAACTGTGTCTTTGTGTGCTAAAATGAGCTACAAGGCTGTTTCTCATCACACTGAGCTACTGGGGAACTGCTGTCTCTTGTCTGATTGTTTTCTGCCTAATACTCTGTGGGTTTGACAGTCTGAACTTGTAATCCTGAGATTCATGCATGACAGACAGTGTACTGTGTAGTAATCCTTTGAAATTATACGATCTGGAAAGCAAAGGTTAACACAAGGCACTGTAGCAGGGGACACACTATAATACATTTGATATTGGTATTCAGGGTTTGGATCTTAGTGCATAACATATGTCATATTTCATGTATATCTTGATTTACAGCTCCACAGTCTACTGTTTTGCATACTAGCTGATTCTCAGGACAACCTCTGTTAATTTATGTTGTCAAAGCCATATTTTCTGTGCAGAACCTGTACACATTCTATTTCTACAACATACCAGAATAAACACAGCAGTTGGTGGTTTAGGTTTTTATTGTACTTATATGACACAGTGCTCTACTACTACTGCATATTCTGCAGATCAATATTAGTCTGGCAAACTTTTCTTTAATAATTAGACACAGAACACAGTAAATAATTTAATCCTTCATATTTATTTTATTATATACTGCAAGGTAGATCTGTATTCACCAGCCTATCAGCGCAGCCTTGTCAGTCTCTTCGCATGGGCCTCAGCATTGCTAGCCTTCTCTGCTGTAGGGGGAGAAAGTAAACATTATACACACCTGTCTATCACATACTCAGGCAAGAATTTGGAACAGCTATATCTGGGATACTTACAAACTGCTGTAGCATGGTTGTCCCGAGCATCTTGGATCCATTGGGCCAAGAGCACCCCCTTCCTCTGCTTTAGCTTGGCATAATGATGCCATACCTGCTCACCAGTTCGGGGGATGTCAATGGAACTGGTGAGATCACATGCCAGATGGTTCCAGGCCTCCACTTTATACTGTGAACCCTGGTACTGCCCCTGTAGCAGTCTGTCATCATGGTTTGCTACAAGGAGCCCAGCCATGACTCTGGACTCCAAAATGCCCCAGCGCTGGGCCTGAAAGCGCGAGCCCTCACAAATGCCTGACATAGTTCCTACTCAGAGCAAGCTACAACAGATTCTGGCTGTATTCCCGCTGCAAATTTAAATAAGGCTATATTCCCACCCTTTGCCGTCATTGGACCATTCTGAAAATGCTGAGCTCAGCTAAGCAAAGTGCAAGCCCACTAAGCTGATTTTAGCAGTGCATAAAGGGGTAATTGCTGAGCCCTGCTTTTCAATTCGCAAATCTGCTTAGCTGACCTGACTGCTTCTTAGCATTTACGTCTAAGCAATGCTTAAACCAGCTAGGCATAGCTGCTAACCATTGCTCATGTTTCCTTTTTAGGAAATATCAGAATAATGACAATTAATCATTACTGCCATATTAAAAGTGTATATGATTTAATTTACATGGCGTCCCTCTATGTGCTTTCATTACATTGCATTACCGTGGGGTGTGACTATACTGTATAGGACACTTGTGTATACATGGGTGATTTCACATGTTATATGCACCCACACTTCCATTTTAGACCAGCTACACTACCCTGGTTGACAAATATCAAGTACTACATAATTTAAAATAATAATAATAATTTTAACACTGCTTTCCCATGTAAAAATAAAATACCTGTCTTGGTACTTGAACAGTGAACACCTGCATGCAAAGCTGGGACTCTAACCACTACACTATTTCAGTATTAGGATTTTAGCTGTATGTTTTTATCTCCTAGGGGATGTTTAAGCAATGCTGAGCAGAGGGCGATAATGCACACTTCCACTCAACTATGCTTAAATAGGTCTATATTACATTACCGAATGCTTAAAAAAGCAAACGGTGATTAATTGACATTATGTAAGTGAAAGCTTACAATGTCAAACTGTCAGAACAGAGATTATTTCTCAAGGGAAAAAAACTGCTGTTCTAACCAAAAAAAAAAAAAAAAGAAAAGAAAACACTTTCAAACTTTACATTAAGTGGGGGGCTTCACCCCCCATGCCCCCTACTTAAATATACCAACTCCGAGACCGCACTACAGTGTCAAAAATGGCGAAGTAACGAAGCGGCCAAGTGAATTCTTTCCCAGGGAAAGAATCTGCTTAAAAGCTGCTTTGATATTTTGCCTTTTCAGTCTTTTATGTTCAACCAAGATGCATTCAAAAGAATGCGTCTTCGGTGTTGTAATAGGAACCCACTTAAACATACCTTAGAATGGAAAAAAAATAAATTAATAAACTCACTTTATTTGCATGTCTCTGTACTCCTTGTCTGTCACAGTAAGAAAAAATTGTAAGGGGACACATAGGGACATATTTTAAATATTGCTCTTACAAACTTAGAAAGTGTGACTGTGGTTTTCTAGCAAATCATTAGCAAATCACTTGGGGTTTAAGTCAGAACATGACAGACATTTGGGTTTTAGACTTCATATCCTTCAGGAAATCCATGCTAATGCACAAACTGTTATTCTATCAACTTTCCATGTTTGTAAGAGTAATATTTAAAATGTGTCCCTATTTTTGGGCCTTTGTCTCCCTATTATATATATGGCTTTGTACAGATTTCTTGCTATAGGAGGTTAAGAGGTATGTGAGGCAGGCATCTGGGCATTCTGCAGACACCTGTACAGTTGAGAGGTATGGGCATATGTCTCTTTTGCAATGCAGGGGGTGTGTGAAAGTACCTGTCACACACCCCCTGCATTGGTTCCTATTGGGATATCTGCTTTCAGTGTGCATGGACACTGGAAGCACTTGCAAAGTGCAATACAGCACTTTGACAATGCAGGGGGTGTGTGACAGTACTTGCCATACACCACCTGCATTGGTTCCTATTGGGATATCAGCTTTCAGTGTCCATGGACACTGTAAGCACTTGCAAAGTGCCATACAGCACTTTGACAATGCAGGGGGTGTGTGACAGTACCTGTCACATACCACCTGCATTGGTTCCTATCCAGACTTCCTGCTCTTTGTGTCCATGGATACTGAAAGCACTTGCAAAGTGCCATATGGCACTTTGATAATGCAGGGGGTGTATGATAGAACCTGTCACACACACCCTGCATTGAGTTCTTGATCCCCTATCTATTTCAGTGTCCATGGACACTGTTTTATTATTTTCTTTGATTTCAGTGTCTGCGGACACTGAAATGCTTTTACAAAGTGCTGTACAGCACTTTCTGAGTGCAGGGGGTATATTAGATGTGCGTGCACTACTTAAACACACCCCCTGCACTCAGTAGTGTTCGTGTCCATTTAGTCTTAGCAGTAGCGCGTCTTCATGAATATGCAAGGCGTGCTGCTGTAAAAGCTAAGGGTAAATAGACACGGTCCACTCCATGCAGGAATAGCACTATTCCTGCATGGAGTTTATTGAATCCTGGGGAATATCTAAGCTAGTCCTCTCACACAATCCAACCAACAGATTTTAAATTTAGTCAGGAAATCTCAATATAATTACAGCTCTGCAATATGCTTTTAATACATTGAGAAGTTAAGTGTTAGTAAATATAAGCATATATGTTATTTATAACAATATAATTTTAAATGCAGATTCATTTATTTCTCAAAACTATATTAATTTATTAGCTTAATCTTTTACTTCACTTAGTTTTTCTTATGATATTCTTAACAAGAGTTCACGTGCTTATTATTAAATGTAAATATTGTGTAATCTATTATTTTTTTCTATGAATGTCAAGAGCCTTATTAGTTTACAAAAAAATTCTAGGTAGATTTTATTTATTATAAACTATGAACATGAAGCAAACAATAAATTAAGGTAATAAAGAACTGTGTAGACAGTAGAGATTATATGACATAGTAGGGATTTTGTATTATTTGTAAGTGTATTAGGACTCAAATCTTTCTTCCTTCTTTCGTTAAACTATAATGTTTAAGCAACATAAAACAATTTCTTTAGTCTAGATCATATTTGGTTATTTTTTTATAAAAAGAATTACATGTAGTCACTCATTCCCTTAAGTGTATCTTTGCTTCTTATCCATTATACTCATCTCGTAGTGCATTTAAACTAAATAAGTATTTTAAACATTAATACAGTTACATTAAAACATTTGGAATGTATACGGAGTATTTCAATTGTCAAACATTATCTCACTCTTTAACAGAGAGTGGGTATGCTAACGTAATCTAGCAATTCCACCTCCAATATTTATATAAGTGCCCCTTCCATGTTCTATTTAATATGCTGTCTCCTCTATGAGTTATTGTCCCACTCGCTTTTCTTAATACAGACATAACAATTATGACAGGTGTACCTAAATAAAGGAAAAGCTATTAATCTTTACATTAACATTACTGCTTTGTCAAGCATTTTCTAAAACAAAGTGATCTCCATGACTAATGTCAATTCCCCTAAGCTCACCTGCAAAGCATTCACATTGTAAATGTGAAGTTAGTATGAACATGAACCAAAGTAGGAGAAGGTAGAATGTAAGCGGAGGTGTATTCACGTTAAAATCATACAGTCCCTCCTTAACAGTGACATAATGAACCAAAGATGCTCTCCATTAAATTCAACTCCTCATCCAACTCCTATATACAGCCATCTTAAAAAGAAATTAAAGTCCATTTGCTAGGACAATGCTTTAATGCATTAGCGAGGAAAAAACCCAAGCATAACATAACAACAAGACAGCAAAATTCCTTAGATTCAGAACTGGACTAGTGTACTTCCAGGCATTCAAAGGAAACCAAAACAGAATCATCATGCAGCTTCAACCACTAAGCATGAATTCCAATCTCCCCATCATATTCAGAATTTCATTACCAAACCAAGAGCTTTCAGACATGACTCCCAGTTGAAAAAGCTTACTGAAGAGAGACACATCCCTTCCATATCCTTTACATTACAGTCTCCCTTCTTATCTCCTCCCCTGTTCCCTCTCCCCACCAATATCAGGATATCCCAACCCAACAATTTATCTTACTATCTAACCAGACAGCCACCACTAAAGTACCATCATCATATTCATTCTTCACCATCATATTCTTCACTTTCTCTCTCTTCCATCTTGAAAAATTCCACAGCAATAGCTCAACTCCGGCTGTTGACCACAATATAACTATTTAGGCACTAACAATTAAGTGAGGGGAAAACAATTCAAAATGCAAGTACAGATCGAAACATAAGCAACTCAAAAACAGGTCTTGACTTTACAAGTATAATAAATTAATATAGGATGATATATGAACAAGTCTGGTTAATTCATTTAAGAAAAAAAATTAAAAATTTTGAGCTACTCCTTCCTATATTTAATCCATATACATCTTACTGGTATAGATGAGACCCACCGTGTTCAGTAACTAATGCTACTCCTTCTTATATTTAATCGACATACATCTTACTGGTATAGATGATACCCGCTGTGTTCAGTAACTAATGCTACTCCTTCTTATATTTAACCTACATACATCTTACTGGTATAGATGAGACCCGCCGTGTTCAGTAACTAATGCTACTCCTTCTTATATTTAACCTACATACATCTTACTGGTATAGATGAGACCCGCCGTGTTCAGTAACTAATGCTACTCCTTCTTATATTTAACCTACATACATCTTACTGGTATAGATGAGACCCGCCGTGTTCAGTAACTAATGCTACTCCTTCTTATATTTAACCTACATACATCTTACTGGTATAGATGAGACCCGCCGTGTTCAGTAACTAATGCTACTCCTTCTTATATTTAACCTACATACATCTTACTGGTATAGATGAGACCCGCCGTGTTCAGTAACTAATGCTACTCCTTCTTATATTTAACCTACATACATCTTACTGGTATAGATGAGACCCGCCATGTTCAGTAACTAATGCTACTCCTTCTTATATTTAACCTACATACATCTTACTGGTATAGATGAGACCCGCCGTGTTCAGTAACTAATGCTGCTCCTTCTTATATTTAACCTACATACATCTTACTGGTATAGATAAGAATCACCAAGTTCAGTAACTAATGTTATTATTTCAAAGAACTGTGCACTGAAAAGTCAATAAGCACAACAGTGAGGATAACAACACATGACAGAGTAATTACTAGATGTAAATTTATTCATTTTTCTTTCATTAATAAAAGTGAGATGCGAATGTTAAAATATATAACAATATAGCTACTCTATGTTCCACAGCATGGTTTAAAAGAGAATTTTAAGCCGATATAGTAAAACTTGATAAACACCTACCAATATTTGTTTTTAGAAAAAAATATATATTTTTTAATTCATCTGGTGAAATTCAAGTAAGTTAAAAATGGGTCAACAGAAAAAGTCTGTGAGGTCTTCGAAGCTTTGGTGTTGGAGTTTGTGGTTATTTAATTTTTTGCTTCTTATTTTTTCAGGTCTATCCATGAGCTTTTGTCAGAGGATTTCTTCAGAGTAGGAGATGCACAGTCTATTTATTCTATAATAGGTATCATGTTATTATTCTTTACAAAGGAGTTTTCTACTTCAGAGGAGTTGGAAATTAAATTTCCAGCGGATAAATGGATTTTTATTCTGGCAGGAAAATTATCTGCAATTAAATTCCATTCTAAGTATTTACCCCAGTGGCCAACATTTTTCCTCAGTTCCATGGTTTTAGCTGAATAGTCATTGTTAATTCTTATGGTGTAATGACCAAATTTTAAAGGTGATTTTTCCCACGCAATTTTATCAACAAGTTCTTTATCTATAAATGACAGGAATTTTACAACTATGGTTCTTGAAGGAGAAGTAGCAGGTGGTATAGGTTTACCAATAGCTCTATGAAATATTTCTATACCATATGACAGTCCTTCTTGAAGATTTAATAATTCAAATATCCATGAGGTTAAAAAAATTATGTTTTCTCCTTTTTTTCTGGTAAGCCAAATATTCTTATATTACATCTCCTTTCTCTGTTTTCAAAGTCATCTAGCTTATTTAATAACCAATTATTTTGCTTCAAGGTGAAAAAAATCGCTGTTCTGAGCTTTCCAGATTGTAGTCTTTTGCTTAAATGGATTTGATTATTCATCATTCGCCTTTTTAAGCATTCAGTGATATAATATAGACCCTATAACTCATTAATCAAGTATTGCTAAAAAGAACAAAAGGTTTGCTCCTAACTGTTTCACAAAATATGTAATAAATAGTAGGTAGGACTTTCTAAGGACATTTTCAAACAAAGCTCACTGGCATTCCATTAAAGCCCATTTAAGTGGGAATTCTTGAATAAAATGAGGTGTAAAATATTTTAAATTATAATTTTCCCCAAGAATTGCTGTTCATAGAGTTAATTATAATCAAAATACAGATATGTGACCCTGTTCCCGCATAGGAAATTGTTGGGCAAATGACCATCACAGAAAATGTAAACTATGAAAACTGTTTTTCTGCTGTCTTTGATAGAATTGTCTTTAACTGGCATAACCAAATTCCTTTTATAGTAATGTGGCAACAAGCAGTTGCAAGCTGTGAGATACAAACACATATGTGCTACACTTTATACATATATATTTTTTATTTATCTACACCATTGGCACATCATAAAAGGGTTATCAACCCTTTCAGTAAATAATCCACAGTTTATCAACCTTTTCTGGCACACCTTCAAAGATACACAAATTCCCATAAACTTATCAAATTTATATTTCTTGATAAAAGCTAAAACAAGAGTTCACAGATTGCATGTGCAAACAATTCCTAAACACATACATAGCCTCAAAATACCCTCACCACTTTTAAATAACCCCAAAACAAAATCCATATCTACTTTAAGTAAATTAGAAAATAAAGTAAAACTGGAAAAGTATGTCTCATTGTTGTCAGTGTTAAAAACTAGCTTTACATGCTGCCCAGACAAAATTCACGCACACAGTACTCCAAAACAAAAATGACCACCAAAATCAGCACTCCAGAAATGAAATCTCTTCATCCATGAACAAAAATGTTAAAATAAAAGAATAAAAAAAATGAACCACTGACTGCAGATAGACAGTCAGAAAGCACTACTGCAAGCAATAAGGACCTATTTTAACTATTTAAACTACATGCTGAAGCATTTTACACTTAAGGTAACATGACCATTTATTCAGTAATAAACTAAGAGTGTCTTGGGCCCTGGGCAGTTTCCAAGTTATAGTCCCCCCACTTCCTGCACCCTTTTTGGGGGGAAGACCATGTATAAATGCACATGTTCATTTGGGTTCATCCTCCTGATTTAATACCATTCTAACAGTTGTCATTATAATCCACCAACGCCCATTCCCATTAATTAAAGACACTTGGCTGTGTATATCTCAAATGTCTGATTGAGGTAAAGAAATGACCACAGTAAAGTATTCTAACTTGCTTTACAGAAATGTCCTGCAAAGGCAGACCAATGGCTGTTTAATGTCATCATGACAGCAGAATAAATCATTCTCATCCACAGGCAGCCCCCATACTCAACAATCATAGCTCCATTGTTATTATGTATACCTCAGGTGTGTGACTGTCGTAAAATGATAACTGTGGAAACACTAGTGTAATTCAAGTTTGATTCACACAAAAAATAAATATGTTACTCTTTATTTACTTATCCTTTGATGACTGGGTTAGTCCCACTAGGATAGCAGCCTATTTAGTGGGAGACCTGAGGTATTGATACTATTAGGGGAGGTTTGGCCAGGACATTGGGGAACTTCCTATACTCTTCAGCATAGGATGATTAAATTGAAGGTGGTACATCTAGTTTCTGTCTCCATTCTTGACATGAAGGTGGCCCAGAGAGACAGCAGCATCATGAAAAATGTAGTTCTGTGCGCTGATAGCGCAAATGTTGTTGAAAGTATGAAAAGGAATATGGAGTTGGCAGAATCACTGCCAAATGGAGAAACAAATGAGGTGATAGCAGAGAGTGGGGGTCTATCAGAAGAGAAAACAAGAAAGGAACAGGTTGATGTACAGGAGGAGATGGGGCCTGATTCAGAGGAGCTTTTCAATGGAGGTTGTTCGAGGGAAAGACAGAGCAGCAGGATCGATGTATTATTACAACACTTCAATCCAGAGGGTTGCAGGATGATTATCTGGAACAGTTGTTTAATCAAAGTGAAGCAGAAAACAATGAAGCAGCATTGTGGAGTGATATAATGGAGAGAATAGAAGAAGGGAAAAGAAGGGGATGGAAGAAAAGAAGAAAATAAAGAAATGAAGAGAAGGTACACTGTAAGAATAAACAGTGCAAAGGACAAAGGGATAGATAGGTATGAAGTGTGGGACACCATGATTGTATCATTAGATGTAACAGCAAAGGAGGTACGCTTGTTTATTCTAATTAATAATGAGACATTTTGTGGTTTAATATTTGAGAATGGACAATACATGGAAACCCTTATAGGAAAATATGAGCAAATAAAGAATATGCAACCTTGGACAGAATATGTATGCAATGTTCTTCAGACAAACAAAAATAATAATATGCAACCTTGGACAGAATATGTATGCAATGTTCTTCAGACAAACAAAAATAATAATATGCAACCTTGGACAGAATATGTATGCAATGTTCTTCAGACAAACAAAAATAATAATATGGGTTCAATTTAGAACTGAGATTGAACCCAAAGACTTAAAAATGACTTTATTAGCTACTTATAAGGAAGTATTAGACACAAAAAAGTTTATGATGAAAGAGCACTTTGGACCAGAGGTGGGAATGCAGAGTAATATTAAAAATGGAAAATGACAATCCCTGGGATTCATTACACTTTTTATCCCGTGCAGGAACAGTGTAGCCATTCCTGCACGGAATATGGCCCCCAAGCGATTCAGCAAACAACTGATCTGACGTGCACGAGCCTGCCGACGCTGTTCCTGCATGGAAAGCCATGCGGAATGCTAATTACCTCATTTGCTAGTGAAAACCCATACAAATGAGGTGAATTAGTGATTCAGGAAACAGGCAGGCATCTGTGCAGGAACAGTGCAAGTTGCAGAAATGTATTCAGTTATTAGCCGAACACATTTCTGCAAATAGAAAAATGGAGACATGACAGCTCGAGTAAAAGCATGTATTATAAACTTTAGGCATGCCAATAGCCAAATATATGGCCATTGGCATGGGAAAGTGTTTAAATTAATAAAAAAGTGAAAGTATTTTTTTTTTTTGCTGATCTCAGCAGTTTAAGCATAGGGCAGCAGCACGCAAATGGGATTGTGCCGAAAATAAAAAAAAAATGTAAAAACTCAATTTTAGGGGAAATCGGCATTTTGCCATTATAGTCAATTGCATGCAGAATCAAAACATTACCTGGGAACACTGGTTGTCAAGGGAAAGGCTCCATGTCAGAGCAGTAACTATGGACTAAGGCAGTGGGGTATGCAAATGAGGAGAACTTTACTGACTCAGAAAATATTCTAAGTCCACACACACAGCACCTAACTGTGTAGGTGCTATAACAGGAGAGTGTAGGCACGAGAATCAGCTAACATGAAAAGGGGTGTGTCATGCTTGCTGTAAGCACACTGGAGCTCCGTTGCCCAGGTTTGTGTTTAGCTAAACACAGCCAAGCAAAGGGGATTGTCTGAGGCTGTAATGTCTTACACCATAAAATGAAGAGCATGTTCGCATCCAGGGAGGGACATGTCTACTAAAATATGTGTGTGGCGTGCACTGGGACTTAAAAAAATGGAAATAGCAGCACTGTTTATATATAGGCAGCGGGTTTGTGCACCATGCCTTGGGGCTTAAAACAGGCAGAGATGGGAAGGGGGAAAAGAAAAAAAAGGGAAATAGCAAAATACAGCCACTCAAATACAAGTAAAATAGCTGGCAGGTGGAATGTCTCAAAGTCAGCCAATCACACAGGCAGCATTTGCAGCACACCACTATAAACTATGCAAACACCTTCCAATTTGTTTTTTCCCCACAAACTCTGCACCATAGGTGTACACATATGGGGGAATTTTAACTGGCAAAACTAGCAAAAACTTTTAGGGGCTGCTGTTGCATTGATCTATCAGAATGTGCAAGAGGGCGAGGGTGCTGAGGAGGATAATTCTGACAACTAACTCAGACCAAGGAGGAGGAGAAGAGTATTCAGACCCAGGGTAACCTACCAGGGGCTACATGATCTGGAGATAGTAGAGTGCTACAGGATGGACAGGGACATACTTCAGCAACTCACCGAGCTCTGCTGGCCTCACCTCAGACCCAGAACCAACAGAGGGGAACCCATCCCAGTGGATACCAAGGTATGTGTAGCTTTAAGAATACTAGCTACAGGTACTTTCCAAAGACCAACTGGGGATATCATGGGGGTCTCACAGGCATCTGCATCCAGGATACTCCACCAGTTCTTGGATGCCAGGTGACCACATGCTGCTGAGCACATTTATTTCCCCAGCACCCGTGAGGAGAGGACCAGCAATATGCATCTCTTCCACCATGTAGGAGAATACCTGGAGGTACTGGGTGCCATAGATCGCATGCACATCTACAGCAAAGCACCACCCACTGACCAGGCTAGGGTCTACCTAAACTGCAATGGGTTCCACTCCATCAACTGCCAGGTTGTGTGCGATGCCCAAGGCATTATCATGAATGTGTGTTGGCAACCCTGGAAGCTATCATGACTCCCACATCTGGCATTCCTCACAGCTGTACCAGGCATTTGCCATTGGGGACATCCCATATGGCCATCTAGTGGGGGATGCTGGCGCCACACTTGAGCCATGGCTGATGACACCCATGAGAAATGCACATACCTCAACGTAAGAACACCATAATGAGGCACACGCACAAACCAGGATCATTATAGACCTTGTGTTTGGGATGTTCAAGTCACGGTTCCGCTGCTTTGACATATCCGGTGGACGCTTGCAGTACTCTCCAGCCACATGTGCACGCATGTTCATAGTATGTGCCATGCTACACAATATGATCTTGCGGAAACAGCTGCAGCAGGAATTAAAAGGGGAAGGGCCACATAGCCCCCCAGCATTGCCAAGGTCTCCACAAGCACAGAGGGACTCAGAAGAGGAACATCCTAAGCCTGTCCCTGTAGGCAGATGGAGGCATGCCCAGTATGGCCTGTCCTTGGAAAAGAGGCAATGCATAGCACATACACTGACACTGTATGGCCAGAGGCACTGATCTCTCTCTCTCTCTGACTCACACACACAGTAAAATGGGTGCCAAACATCACACCACCTATATCTTACCATGTATAGGCAGTGTACTGTGTACATCTGACATAGGCAGCCCTCTAGCACCATCCCCACAACTGCCTCAGGCACAAGGTAAGTCAGTCTTCTTAACAATAAATGAATGGAGTAGAATGTCCTGATAGTATATCTATTGTATTGATGCAAGCATGCAAAGGAATTGGGTGGCTTACTGGGATAGCAGCAGACAACTGACAGCTCTGTAGGACAGCAGGAAGTGTATTCCCAGTACTGGCTTACCCAGACTATGCAGTACCACCCTAGTTGACAAATAGCACTGCAGTATATGTGGTGAGCCAAATAACTGGGAGGTCATAGGTCACATGCATGGATGTAAAAGTGGGGGTCCCATATCCACCCCCAGCCTCACACAGCAGATTAGCTGTAGAAAACCATACAGAAATGTCTGGCAAAGGCCCCCACATGGCGACATCCATGAAATACCCACCTACAGACATGCACAGTGATATCACAGCAGGTCTGGCAGTGGCAGTATGGCTCTGAAAGGTAAGAAGTCTGAAACTAAAAATGTTTATGCCAGAAAAATCTGACCTGTGGTTGATACTGTTATGCCTGTAATCTCAAAGATAGGGCACACCACTATGCTAAATGGGACCAAAATGTTAAGCAAAATATCAGCACAGTCTCTGCAAATGTGTATTGTGTACAGATGTGTCACTCACCCCACCCACAGTCTCACAGAACTGCAGTAACATGTCCCTAGCCTTAAGCAGCATCCAGCTGTCAACTAGAGGGATGGCCCAACATGAACAGAAAGCAATTATCAGTAACACCCACAGTCAACTTACTGGTGCCATCCCATGGATGTCCACTGCCAGCAGCCTGGGAACATATGATCATCAGAATGGACTGCCTTGCTAGAGATGACCTGCATCTTTCACACCTGGCCTACAGGCCTCTGGCAAATGCCCATGCCTCACCCACAGTGCCCTGTTAGGGAGTGTCATGGGGTTCATAACACCAACATAACACAGTGTACATAATGCAAAGAAAGGCCATGCTGCTAACTGCTAGGAGCACACCTGCCAGCATCAGAGAGCCATAAATCTGGACAGAACCCTGAATAATGGTGTAACAAAGGTCCAAATAGAAGGACACCTTTGAAATACTGCTCTAATAATGTTAGAAAGTTGACAGAATGATTGTATGAGCATGGAATGTCTGAAGGATATGAAGTCTGCAACTGCAATTGTCAACTGTCAGTAATATCTGACTTCAACCCTGAGTGACTTGCAAAACGCTTTTCCTTGAAAACCACACTCATTTGGGTAACCAACCAGATATATGAGTCATGAATCTGGACATTCTGTGATACCCTGTACAGTCGATAGGCAGAGCTAGGAGTCTAAACATGGGAATGCACTCATTGCAGGCAGTCCTAATCCTGAAATATGGTGACATGTCTGCACCCACAGAACCCTGCCACTCAGCCAGGGGGAGTAACACACCCTTTTCTGATCACTCATCCTGTGCAAAAAACTGACCTCAAAATATGGCCAGCAAAGCAAAATGAGGTGGGTCATACATATATGCGAGACACACACACACACACACACACACACACACACACACACACACACACACACACACACACACACACACACACACACACCTCCAGGCTGGGCAAACAGTCTGACACACTCAAGGCCCTATAAGTGCAGACAACCTTTGAGAAGACCCTTATGCAAAGTCCTGGTAGCTATAGGCCAACATATCTGACCCAGGACACCCCCCCACATATCTTATCCCCTACAAATCTATCTGGAATCTGCCTGTCACCCTGATCCAGACTGACTTATATCACCCAACTGTGGACTGGCAATCAGACCATGCCAGAACAGAAATGCACATATATTCTACCATTGTAATATATCACTAAGGTGCTGGACCATTTCCACAGCTTCAGCAGCCAACTGCTTGTAGGCACACCTCTCAACAGGTTGGATTGTGCAAGAATGCATAGCATTTGGCCCATAATATTGGTGTGTGCATCATCCATCCTGTATTCCTCTGATAAATCACTGTGATGATCTGAAGAGGTATGTCATGAGGTATTGAAATAATACATGACAGTGTCAAACGTGAAATATGTCAGATGTCTGCTAAAACAAACCCTGTAACCCTAGCAACCCATAAATTACTGAGAGAGATACCCTTGTGGTAGTTGTAAACAATGTTCCAATATCCTGAAGGAGAACAACATACAGCTGCAAAATGGGCTTGGCAGCTGGGTCAGATTTTGCAAAGGTAATTGTAATACAAAGATGCTAGTGTATTTGGCTAGGTGCAATGGATGCCCCGCGTTTTACGTGGGTAAAATGGAGAGGGCATTCAAAGACAGGATATACGAACATGGCTATGATGTAAAATCTAAGAAGGAGACTAGTGTTTTATACAAACATTCCATCAATTGTAGGTCCTTTAGTGGATATAAATTTGGCATCATAGATATAGTTAAAAACAATTCAGAGGGTGGTGATATAAAAAACATGCTGTTGAATAAAGAACTGAAATGGCAACTCAGGTTAAAATTGAACATACCCCTGGATTGAATGAGTATATTTCTGTCAAACCAGTATTAATTCAGAAGGCATCTTTAGTTTAAATTGCCAGGTAGCATAAACGTATAGGTAGCCTTAACAGCTAGAATACCATGAATAAAATATTTAAATTTGTCCACTTCATTAAATATTTTATTTTATTTAAATATTTTATTACAACTTTTTTGCAGTTTATGGTATAATTTTTACAATATTCATGTTTAATATTTGAACAACATTATGTAATTGCTTCATTTTTTTTGAAGCAATAATATAACAGCTTGAATGGGTTTTGGTTATTAGTTTTATATAGGATGAAAGTAAAGTGTATTTTGTATTGTCTTTTTAAATTATAATTGGTGGTTAATTAGGTGAATATAAAAGGTTTGTAACATGTGGAAGGGGTATCTGATGAAGTCTTGCGGCAAAGACGAAAGCGCTTATTCTGGTTGCTCCTGTGGTTAAAACAATAAAGTGGACTATTCATTTTATTTTGTGGTACCAGGACTTTTTTCTCCCATATTACCATAACACATTTTCCCACTTGCTTTTTGGAGACCTGATGTATTGTTTCCAGACTTTCACCAGGCCTGGATATTGTTTGGTGTGAGGAACTTCTGTTATCTTTCAACCCTACCCTATAGGCAGGACATATGGAGACCATGGAAGATTGTTGTGACATGTAGTACACACCCAGTACTTGACAGAGATTCCTGCTACTCCTTCACTGTTGCTGTAGGGCTCCTGGCAGCCTCTCTGGCCAGTTTTGCTCTTATATTATCATAGACTTTGGTGGGATATCCACTCCTTCCCAATGTCACTGTAGCCCCATATTTTCACCACCTTTTGCTGACTGCACTGTGTTCCATGGTATGTACAATGCTGTGGAAGTGTTTGGTACCCTTCTCCAGGCTGATACATGTCAAACATGTGGTCCCTTAGCAGCTTTGTCAGCTCTATGCGAACTATGGCTGTTGCTGTAGCAGGCAACTGGGTATATGTTAGAATAATCCTGGTAGGACAGCTGACCGTTATTTGCTGTTAATCAAAGAGTCTCTGTAATTGATGACAGTTGTGTACCCAATAAGATGTACTGCTGTAGTTATATCGAAAGCTGCCTCAACACGGTACTAGCTTTAGCCTGTGCACACATATGCATCTAGGTTGTTGTACTATTGTTCTGTGTCATTATTGTTATCCTAACAGATTTGTTTGCTTTACAATTGAATTGTACAGGTTATGGGTCACATGAAAGGTTGGCAGTATTTTGAACTTGTCTATTGTGCTCTCATTTTTGTATATCAGAAATACCTGGCATTCTAACAGGTGTGTACACCATTTATATGCACTGTATACCACGAATTTATACAATATGACCCTAGTTTGCAGCCTTTCTCCCCCATTTTGTCAGTCTTTGTCTAGATGTCCTGCAATGACAGGTTGTGAGGTATGCTACAGTTATGTCACATCTCCTGCAAATAGGCCCCTGTGATGACCACCATGAAAGATTAGTATTATTCTGTTTTATTCACTGTCTTTTCGAACTACTGCTAGCATGATTATTAGCTTGAATAAAAGCTGCAAGAATAATATGAAATATAAAGGGTTAATTTAGAAATAGTGTAAAATGCTGAAAAATAGAAAGTAGTATATGTGCTGGCAAACATATAATAGTGTAAATAGATTTTGGATTCCATGTGAAGGAGTATGTTATTGAAAAACAAAGTCTGTAAAATAACTACGTAGATGGCAGCTGCAGGGACATTCATGAAGTAAAGCAAGATAAATATGAAACACAGATAGTGCTGGAACACTACATTTCAGATAACTGAGTTTCCTTGTACCACCGAGCTTAAAGAAAGGACAAATCATAAATTAGAAGAACAAAGAAAAAACTGTTATACAAAGAAAAAACTGTAATACATCAGACTCTGAGAAAAATACCAGATCTTCTGGTATAAATGTAACTATGCTTAAACAGACTTTGGGAATTTACTATAGAGAGCTGACAGCATATGTGTTGCGTGTTTGTAGAACCAAAGTCAAATGTAACAGAAATGTCGTACTAACTAAAGCAGTTTACTAAAGCAGTTTGCTTCCGTGTATTTATTGTACTTAATACAATCCAGTATTTAAAAGTAGCTGTTCAGACTAAGAGTTAATATACTGTGGTGTGCTTACATGCAAATCTAAATAACAAGAAGTAACCAACAGAAGGCAGCACAGAATTCTTCAATGGCGAGCCACAGTTGACGGACCACATTGTTTCTCCTTCTAACAACTACAGCTACTTTTTCATTTTATTCAGTTAGTACGTCTAGTTGCAGTGCAAACATTTGCCTCCTTCTTATGCACAGTATCCAGTAGCAGAACAGTGCATCTCTGCAAGTTCCACAGGTCCTGTACATTTGCACAGCTAAGGCTGCCAGTGGTGTTTGGCCACCTTTTTGAAAGAATCAACGAGGGACTTTCCACGCTTTCTCAATGGATGACTTGATCACCTTCCACACAGAAGGTGGTAATTCTCTTTTTGTTTCTCATTCTACAGCACTGATGTCATAAACAACAGAATTGTAAAGTGTACCACTATCTTTCAGGTACACAGTAGTAATAGTCCAGCACATGTATTGTCAGGATTTAAAGATTGGTATAAACACAACTGTAGCACATGCAGTACTTTATTAGTTAATGTCAATGCTTTATGTAAATGCATTATGTTTGACTGGTATCTTAAACAGCAACATTTGTATGACAGTAAACATTTATGTCCTGTCACCACATATAAAATGTTAATTTCAGAATTACAATATCAGTCAAGTCAGTTATTTACAAGATCTTCTGTACATCTTGCTAGACAAAATTGGTATAAAACCACTGCACATTACAAAACAGATAAGAACAAAGTTCATGGTGAACTGACAAAAAGATTTAATAAACTTCTAAGACACAGTCAAAGTGAGTTCAAAAAGTTCAGACAACATATGCAAACACGTTTTCAAAAGTCCATAAGAGCTTTAAAGTCAGCAAAACAGAATACTGACAAATATAATCTGGTTAGTAAAGAGTTAAAGCAACAGCAGTTAACTGCGCTGATACATAATTTACGACGTACTATTCTACCTTTAGAAAGTGGTTAAGGGTACACAGCACAAACTTTCATTCAGTTAAAGCAAGGCACTTAAATAGTGATTTTAAAACCATTTTATCTAACAAAACAGTTCTAGGGCATAAAAATCAAATGAGAGTAGTTAAACGCAGAGAAGACATGATGACACAAGACTGACGTGCATTTATTTATTTTTTTTTCATCTAAAGTGCAGCAAAAGGCAGACCACAGCAAATGTAAATCATGTAAATATATCTGTTTTAAGCATGTGTTAGTTAAGTCAATATCTCTTTTGTTTCTTACAATATTTTGTAATTGTATGATAGCATAGAAAACTCCAGCAAAAACAGTCTTCAAAAGCAGTATTATGCATAGTTAGGCAAATTAAGAATGTTTATTATAATTCTAAGAATTTTACAACTGCATTCTAATATCAAGTTGCAAGTATATTAATGAATGACTGAAGGTACAAGTAAGTGCTGAAGGAGTTATGGGTTAAGCGTCTGGAACACGCACAAAAAAAAAAAGTATGTGAGCTCAAATCTTTCCAGGCTGGAATGGGTAGTTACAAGAAATGTTGCATAAAATAAAATGTTACTGGTACTAAAGTTTATAAGGTCAAGGAAACAAGACTTGTTGTCCGGCCAAATGGCTTACGTTTTTCTAAAAAATTATTGTTAAGTATTCACGTACAGCATTAAGCAAAAAGCACAAAAGTCTAATCCTAATAAAATGTCACACTTGTGCATATATGTCATTAATAATCTGTTTTCAAGTAAATGCTAGAGTACAGTCAGTACATGGGCTATAGTATGCAGTTAAATTATGCAGGTCCCTTTACAAAAAGGAAGGGTACAAATAACTACTAGTAACAGTAAATGTCTTTTCAAAATTGGTAAAAGCAATTCCTATTACAACTTTGACAGTATAGGCAACAGCAAAATAAATAAGCAAATGTGTAAAAGCAAAGTGTCACAGTCTACGTAACAGACAACAGGGCAAGCATAAATTCAGTTCTCATAGCATAAAACAAACAATACTGCAATAAAATAATGTATACTACAGGGGAAAGGGCATGCTTTCAATTTTACGCTGTGTAATCAATACTGCTGTTTCAAGTAATGTAATTAGCAAGGCTTCAGTTTAATGCTATGTTTGGAAACTGGATTGAGTGTACATTACAGCCATGTATATACAAATACAAAAACAATCTGTACAAGCAAGTGTATTCTGTACAGTATATAGTAAATGGTTTATCTATGTAAATAGAGTAACAAGTCATAACTTGACATTTGTGACATATGTTTTTTTTTCAAAAAACAAGACTGCAATGCCTTTGCAGTAAAATCCTCAAGCATTGTCAATAAATTGCTGTATACAACATCACTGTATAAAGTCATATTCAAATTCATCCAGTTCTAATAGTAATGGTTATCATCATTGTGTCGACAATATTAAACTGTGTTAACTTGCTGTATCAAAAGAAAACTAAAGGTTTTGTTTCCCAATGTGTTTCTACTTAATAGCAATATACCTTGACTATAGACCATTTTGCATTTAAAATAAAACAGAGGGAATGTATACAGTGATAGATATGTTTAAATATGTATAAATGCATGTGCACATCTATTTGCTAGTTAGATACATATACACATCTGTTGCTATAATAAAATAATATAGTTAGTTAAATACATGTATTTCTGTTTGGTAGCACACATATATTCTGGTACAGCTTGAGACAAGCTGAATGTTCAATGTCTGGAACATGCTTCAAAGACTATAGATAAAAATGTAGCTGCGAGACAAGGCACGCAGCATTCAACACAAACATCTGTATTTCATTTGCATCATTCTGAACATCAAAACAGAGGGAATTACAATATTTCATGAATAAAACTTAGTAAAAAAATGCTACACAAAATAGACGACAAGACAATTCAGTTGTAAAATGCATACAGTGTGTACATTTAAAAAAATGACATTTAACACAAATATAACAGCATGGTTAGCTAAACAAGGTCAGGCATACATAAAAGTAGAGAAACAATCAAAGACTGACATAAACATTTCAATAAACAGCTCTATTTCTATTAAATGCTGTACATTACCCCCTGGAAATGTAACAGTTATGGCAAGGGAAGACATCATGCAAAAATGTCACAGTGTGTAGACAATAACAAAAATAAAAATGAACTCAACAGAGGAAGAAATTCTACCAATACTCTGTTTATTTGTACAAATAGCACAAAGATACATGGAAAAGGACCATGGGTTGGAATACTTACCATTCTGGATAATAAGCCAGTACTTCATATAGATCAAGTGGTAAAAATACCATCCACTTGTACCATGATAGGACAACAATACCAAAAGACAATATTGCACTTTAATATTACATTTCCAAGTTTTAAAGATACCAAATTCTGATTTAAAAGACATTGGTATAAAAACTAGCAAAACAAGATATCTCACAGATTGTACATTTACAAGCATAATAAAATCCTACTATTTAGTAAGTTATTACAAGTATCTTTAATAGACAGATTACAATTTAGTATAAATGAACAATATTGCCTCCAAATTTCAAAATGTTTGTTAAAGTGGCACCACCGTTTGTATGAGTGGTTTCAAATAACCCAGTGTTAATAGTAAAAGACAAAAACAGAAGCTGACACTGCCCATAATTGGTGAGACATATTTAAAGAATGGTCATCATCTGGAACCAAATTGCTAAATTTGTTAATACATCCTGTGTTAATAGGTTTAAAAGTCATAATAATAATGACAGCTTACAATTGTTTTATATGCTGCAGGTTACAAGAGTTGCAATAGCTCAACAATTATGATTGTAAATATGAGCAAAGTGGAAAATGCTATAAATAGCAATGCTAATGAAACAAATGCAGTTTTTTCTTTTACTGAAGTTTAGTCCGTTCCTCAAAAATACAATAAGGGGGAACTGAAAGATTAGTATTATTTTGTTTTTTTCACTGTCTTTTCAAACTACTGCTAGCATGATTAGTAGCTTGAATAAAAGCTGCAAGAATAATATGAAATATAAAGGGTTAATTTAGAAATAGTGTAAAATGCTGAAAAATAGAAAGTAGTATATGTGCTGGCAAACATATAATAGCTTAAATAGATTTTTGGCATCCATGTGAAGGAGTATGCTATTGAGAAATAAAGTCTATAAAAATAACTACATAGATGGCGGCTGCAAGGACATCCATGAAGTAAAGCAAGATAAAGATGAAACACAGATAGTGCTGGAACACTACGTTTCAGATAACTGAGTTTCCTTGGACCCCCGAGCTTAAAGAAAGGACAAATCATAAATTAGAAGAACAAAGAAAAAACTGTATTGCATCAGACTCTAAGAAAAATACCAGATCTTCTGGTATAAATGTAACTATGCTTAAAGAGACTTTGGGAATTTGTTATAGAGAGCTGACAGCATATGTGTTGCGTGTTTGTAGAACCAAAAGTCAAATGTAACAGAAATGTCGTACTAACTAAAGCAGTTTGCCTCCATGTATTTATTGTACTTAGTACAATCCAGTATTTAAAAGTAACTGTTCATACTAAGAGGTAATAGACTGTGGTGTGCTTGCATGCAAATCTAAATAACAAGAAGTAACCAACGGGAAGGCAGTACAGAATTTTTCACACCGTGATGCAATGCAGTAAACACCACCACAGGTGAACATACAGATATTGCAAAATGGCTGAGCATAACAGTTGTGTGCATGGTCAAATGCACTAACTTTAGCATGTCTGGGGTACTGGTGAGCCACAACTGGAAAACCCCATACTTACTGGGATCATAAAAACAAAAACATTACGTTAGCAAAGATGGTCTCAACAAGTAGAGAAATGCAGGAAAAAAGATGAGACGTACCACCAAGGCTGTTGTGAGACAAACACGTCATGTTAAAAGCCAAATTCTTTAATACAAACAGACAAAAATCCAAGTAGCATAAAACAAGGTTCAGGGTGGATAAGCACTTTCAGTAAAAAACCTTCTTCAGGATCTTTTTTTCCTGCATACTTTCTGGGTTCAGGCTGCTGTCCCATGTGCAGACCAGAGGGACCTATGTAGTTGTGAGAGAGAGGTATTGACAGCAGATTCACATTAGGCATTGGTACAAGATGAATGCTATGTTTCTGCACAGGAACAATACACACTATGATATTACACAATTTGCTGTACTTCACTATAGATGTGCACTTGCGTGCATTACTACAGCCCATCCACTAATCTATTTTGCACTGAGATATGCCTCTAGAGGCTCTATAGAAGACAGTTTAAATACTACATCATTACATTGATGTGTACTCTGGCCTTACCTGGATGCTCCTCGCCTGTTACCTGGGTGCCACCCAACTCCATGACTGCTGTTTCCTGTGATTGAGTTTGTGTGGGGGCTACCCCAAGGTTGGCAAGGAGTTCCTATATCACCATAAGTGGGGCCTGTGTGGCTGGCTACCCCCCCCCCACCAGTAGCAGTACAGTCCATCGCTACAGCAGCAGTCATTTGCTGAGCACGGCATATCAGGTCAGTTGCTCTATGCCTGACCTGATCATATGTGCATCCATGTTGGCCCAAGACGTTCATTCTGGGGATGATCTCATCCCACAGGGCAGTCCGCTCCTGCAGATTTTGCTTGCTATAGCCAGAAAGGATGGCATAGTTTAACATTACAGTTTCTGTGATAGCTGCTGTCTCCACATTGGTGTAAGGTGGTTGCCGCTGCATGGCACCTGGAAGATATAAACAGGGAAACACATCACAGGACCTCAAACATTGACCAGAGTTCTTTACGGAGCCAGCATATAAATATGGACTATCATTAGCCACCATTTACAAACACATCATACCCCTATACCTGGCAGCACTGCATGAACATGCATTGTACTCCTGGTCCTGATGTGTCATGTTCCCCCCAATGAGAGCCAGTACATTGCATAAACCACCATTCATCATTCACATTTGTGTAGAGGGATGACACTGGCCGTGTTCCTTGCAGATGGGATGTCAATAGTGCTCAGGCTTTGCTTACATACAGTGTGTAATGGAACTGGAAGCATATGCCTGGGTTCATGTAGGATGCAGACAGGAATGTTATCAGGTCCCAAGGGGACTTGCTTTTGTTAACATTGATTAGGCAGTTTGCACCTGATCCATGATGATGAGGGGAGGGGTACATGTGTTGTGCATATCCACCTATACTGATGGTGATCCAGGGGGGTGATGTTTGCCCTAAAACCTGTCTGCAGCAGGTTGGCTGTAGCTATGGTGTGTGTGTATGTGCTGTGATTGACCACCATTACAGGGTGAGTTGGGTTGCTGCCTCTGAGACTGCAGACATATGTGAAGATGGCCTTGTGATTGCCCTTAGTGGATGTGTCCAATTTGTACTCATAGTTAGCCTTACAGTAATCCACCTGTGACCTAATATGCTCGTTCAGACAAAGACTGACATGCTGCCCATTTGGAGCCTGCTCCTACCTTGCCCTGTACAACCAATATAGCATCACATTATGTGCTTTGTGCATTGCTGCTGTCCAGCAAAGGGGTTTACTCTACTTTGGTGGAGACAGGTTTTACAAGTAAGGTATTGCTGAGGCCATACAGCTATATGGGTGGTCATATATCTGTTTGTAGTAGGCATGGACACAGTGTCAGAACACAGTTGGTCACCTCTACAATTTCAGTGTGATACTCGTGCTTATTATACTACCCATGTCTGTGTACTCATGCTTATTATACTACCCGTGTCTGTGCACTCATGCTTATTATACTACCCGTGTCTGTGTACTCATGCTTATTATACTACCTGTGTCTGTGTAATCATGTTTATTATACTACCTGTGTCTGTGTACTCATGCTTATTATACTACCCGTGTCTGTATACTCATGCTTATTATACTACCCGTGTCTGTGTACTCATGCTTATTATACTACCCGTGTCTGTGTACTCGTGCTTATTATACTACCCCTGTCTGTGTACTCGTGCTTATTATACTACCCCTGTCTGTGTACTCGTGCTCATTATACTACCCCTGTCTGTGTACTCGTGCTCATTATACTACCCATGTCTGTGTACTCGTGCTCATTATACTACCCGTGTCTGTGTACTCATGCTCATTATACTACCCATGTCTGTGTACTCGTGCTTATTATACTACCCGTGTCTGTGTACTCGTGCTTATTATACTAACTGTGTCTGTGTACTCGTGCTTATTATACTACCCGTGTCTGTGTACTCGTGCTTATTATACTACCAGTGTCTGTGTACTCGTGCTTATTATACTACCCGTGTCTGTGTACTCATGCTTATTATACTACCAGTGTCTGTGTACTCATGCTTATTATACTACCCATGTCTGTGTACTCATGCTTATTATACTACCCATGTATCTGTGTACTCATGCTCATTATACTACCCATGTCTGTGTCAGGGCAATGCCACAACCAATAGCTGTAGAAGTGTAACTCTGTTGGATGCACAGTAACTAAGGTTACACACATGTATAACATGTGCGGCTTGTTTACCTGACGTTTTGCATCCCATGTCAGTTGTTATGATGCAGCCAGGTACACCTACCCATACATACATATGCACAGGTAATACCTGCTATACATTTCAGTTCTATGTCAGTATGGCACACTGTAATTACAGTCTTGCTTTTCAGTCAGTCATGTCAATCTGTTAGGGCAGGACATCTGGTGGACATCACACATACATGGTGGGCTATGAGCCACAATTAGTGACACTGTCTTTATATTGCTGTAGCACATGTAGATAGTGCAGTAGTCTTTGCATTTACAGACATACCCTGGAGGATGTCTGATGCTCATATGGCAGGCAGAGAGGAGAAAGGCTAGGTGTGTGGTAGTGAGGGTAGGAACTGTTGATGTTGCGAGTATGAGTGGTATGGGGACAGAGCTAACTGATATGCGCGACATAGGAAAAGTGGATATATTGTGTGTGCCAGGGACCAGATGTACAGCTGTGTGTATTGGAGTTGGGTACAAATAGTTCTATTATGGTGTGTACGGGAGGGGAACTGGTGTAGGGGTTAACCTGAAGGAGCATTACGCCAAGTGCATTTGTGCAGGTGATAAGAGTGTCGGGTAGAGTAATGTTCAGGAGGCTGGGAATTGATGGTGTAATGTTGACAATTGTTAGTGCATATGCTCCGCCAATTGCGTGTGTGATGGATGAGACACGTACTTTGGTGTGGTTGGATGAAGTTGTGATGAGTGTACCCAAGGGTGAGAGAGTGGTGATTGGAGCAGATTTCAATGGGCATGTCGGTGAAGGGGACAGAGGGGATGCAGAAGGGATGGGTAGGTATGGTGTTAAGCAAAGGAATGCAGAAGGTGAGATGCTGGTGGATTTTGCAATAGAGGTTGGACATGGGTGTGGTGAATACATAGTTTTACAAGACCGAGGGGCATAGGGTGACATACAAGAGTGGAGGAAGATACACACAGGTGGATTATCTCCAATGCAGGTGGGCCTGTTTGAAGGGGATTAGTAACTGTAAAGTGATGACAGGGGAAATTGTAGTTAGGCAGCATGGAATGTTGGTCTGTGGGATGACGTTGGTGATCAAGAAGAGGGGGAGGAGGGTGAGGGCAACACCACAGATCAAATGGTGGATACTGTGAAAGGGTGATTGTGAGGTTGAATTCAGGGAAGAGTTAAGACGGCAGTGGGTGGCAGTAAAGACTTACCAAATATCTGGGTAGCTATATCTGAGCTAGTAAGGGAGATGAGTAGAATGGGGCTTGGTGTGACATCTGCACAGAGGAAGGAGGACAAGGAGACCTGGTGGTGGTATGAGGAAGTACAGGGGAGTATACAGAGAAAGAGGCTGACCAAGCAGAAGTGGGATTGTCAGACAGATGAAGAAAGTAGACAGGTATATAGGGAGATGGGGTGCATGGCAAAGACAGTGGTGGCAAAGACTGAGGATGGGGCATCTGAAGGGTTGTATGTTAGGTTGGACACCAGGGATGGAGGATAGGATCTTGACCAACTGGCTAGACAGAGGCATGTAGCTAGGAAGGATGTGCAGCAAATAAGGCTGATAAAGGATAATGGTGTAAGTGTACTCACAAGCAAGGAGAGTGTGTCGAGCAGGTGGAAACAGTACTTTGATGGGCTGTTGAATGAAGAGAATGAGAGAGAGAAGGCTGGATGATGTGGGTATGGTGATTCAGGATGTGCAACAGATTATCAAGGGGGAAGTAAGGATAGCTATGACGAGGTTTAAGAATGGAAAGGCTATTGGTCCAGATGACATACCTGTGAAAGCATGGATGTGTTTAAGACAAATGGCGGTGGTCTTTTTAACCAGATTGTTTACTGCAATCTTGGAAAGTGAGAGGATGCATGAGGAGTGGATGAAATGTGTTTGGGTACTGATTATGAGAATAAGGGTGGTGTGCAGAGCTGTAGTAACTACAGAGGGATAACACTGATCAGTCACAGCATGAGGTCATGGTAAAGGGTGGTAGAAGCTACGCTAGGAAGGGAGGTGAGGATTACTGATCAGCAACATGGTTTCATGCCAGGAAAGAGCAGTACAGATGTGATGTTTGCTCTGTGAGTGTTGATGGGGACATGCAGAGAAGGTCAGATGTAGCTGCATTGTGTCTTTGTGGACTTAAAGACAGCATATGACAGGATGTCTGGAGAGGAGTTGTGGTGTTGTATGAGGTGGTCAGGAGTGGCAGAGGAATCCATAAGAATGCTACAGGATATGTACAAGGCTAGTGTGACAGTGGTGAGTTCTGCATTGGGAGTGACAGGTGCATTTAAGGTGGTGGTGGGAGTACATCAGGGTTCAGCTTTGAGCCCTTTCTTATTTGAAGTGGTGATGGACAGGTTGACAGACATGATCAGACAGACGTCCCCTTAGATTGTGCTGTTTGCAGATGACATTGTGGTCTGTAGTGAGAGTAGAGAACAGGTTGAGGAGACCCTGGAGAGGTGGAGGCATGGTCTAGAGGGGGAGGAATGATGATCAGAAAGACTAAGATGGAATCTATGTGTGTGAATGGAAGGGAGGATGGAGGATGGTGAGGATGCAGGGAGTGCAGTTTGCTAAGGTGGACAGGTGTAAATACTTGGGAACAACAGTTCAGAGTAATGGCAAGTGTGGGGGAGAGGTGAAGACGAGAGTACAGGCAGGATGTGGATTGACAGGAAGAGTGTCAGGTGTGATTTGTGACAGATGAGTACCATTAAGAGTGATAGGGAAGGTCTACATGAGGGTCGTGAGACCAGCTATGTTATATGGGTTGGAAACATTGACATTGAAAAAAGAGGCATAAGTCATAGCTGGACGTAGCAGAGTTAATGATGTTAAGATTTGCAGTGGGTGTGACAAGGGTGGACAAGATTAGTAATATGTATGTTAAGGGGTCAGACCAGGTTGGACAACTTGGGGACAAAGCCAGAGAGTGGCAGGGTTATGTTGGTTTGGACATGTGATGAGGAGGTATGCTGAGTATATTTGTGAAAGGATGAGGCTGCCAGGTAAGAGGAAAAGAGGAAGGCCTGAGGTAAGGAGTATGTATGGGGTGGTGGCAGACATTCAGGTGATTGGTGTGACAGAGAAGGATGCAAAGGACTAGAAGACATGGAGACAGATGATCTGCTGTGGTGACCACTAACAATTACAGCCAAAAGAAAGAAAAGGTGATGTTGTAATGTCAGTGTTTTCACAGGTTTACAATTATTTGCCAGACATAACACAACTCTTGATGACATAACTACAAATATGAGGCACACATATGGTCAGTGTGCATAACACTGGAAAGTTGAATGGTATGAGGTCAGTATATCACATGCAGTTCAACACACACATCTGTGACAGTATTTCAGTATGCAAATACCCTGTATAGGTCCATCAGATGTCTGAGACAAATGTGTATATCATATTTGCATTGACAATAGCATATGGATATCTGAAACATCCTAGTAACTGGTCTAGCAGTGTCACAGTCAGTATTGTGCAACACACACTCCAGTAGTGGTCATATGTGAGCCATCCTTTCCTGGGGTGACTCAGGGCCCCAGGCTGTGTTCTATGTCACTGCAGACAGACACAGATGCTATGGCCATAGGTTCTGCTCAGCAGTATATCAGTACAGCATTTGTTGTTGAGACATAATATTGTTTGAACTTCCTCTTTTCTACGTTTACATATCCCCTACTACATTCCATTACATGCTTAATTGTTTAACATACCTGTGTTTGTTTTTGGTTCAGTTGGTATAATCCATCAGTTTCAGTGTGTGTGTGTCTGTCTTTCTGTCTGTCTGTTTGTCTCTCTTCTCTCTCTCTCTCTCTATCTCCCACTCAGACAGATGTAGGATATACATCTGTTTTGTATATGTTGCAGCTTGTCTTTAGTAGATAATGCTCATGAGCAACTGATGGCCTGTGCACCAATTGGAGTCCCCCACTTGCTAATTGCATGTAGAACAGCTGTGGTATCATTCTCATACCCAATAGCATGGAAACACACTACTATAACTGAGTACTTCATGTGGGCGTTGCCCCTTTTCCTTGCCTGTGCGGAAGGCTTCATAGAGGTGTGTGACAAATAGCATCACAGAGGGTAGCTGGAAATACCTCTTACAACAAACACTGTGGAGACAGCACAACAAACTGGGGGAGAATGTTCCAGACATAGGGACAGAATGTAAGTATTGCTGTTATACAGCTGAAGTAATGCTAGTTTGACGGAGTTTGTGTGGATATGGCTGCTCTGCATGAATTTAAGTCTGATAGCGTTATGTGCTTGACATAACTCTCAACCGTAGGGCTATCCACAGACTGGCCAGAGTTTGGACTGTTATATTTGGTGTTACTCACACATGTTTGGCCTTGAAAATTCAGTAGCATACTCTGAGGGTTGCAGTCAGTAAATGGTAACATCCATGTGTGTTTCTGACTTCATATCCCTCAGAACAGATATGTTGCAACAACCCTGTTACACCAGCAACTTTCTCAGTTTATAACAGCAATATGTCAATAATGCCCCTGTGTTTGGCCCTCTGCCCCAAGTATGTTAGGGCTTTGTCCAGATGTCATGCTGTAAGAGATGGATAGGTATAGTATATCATTATATAGTGACTTAATTCCAGACATTATCCAAGTGATGTATCAGACTGCCAGACATGTTATATGTAGAAGGCCTTATATATGAGGACAAAGCCTGGATGTTCTGTGTGACATTGTACAGTTGAGAGGACTGTGTATTTCTGGCAATTGTTGACAGACTGTCAGGATTGTGTAGCAGTGTGCTGTGGATAGTAGAAAGTGTTATGGGTCCTTTTCTGTCTGACTTTGCAACTGCTCCCGTTTCTGGTGCTCTATCAGCTGTATTTATTTGTATGGGCAGACTGACACATGTCCTATACCATAGTCAGGCATCAGACTACACTGTGAATTGGGCCAGTATATGTAGGGGTAGTGTGTGAGTGGCAAACATGCTGATGATTTTGCTCACACCGTCCATATACTCTACTGTCCATGTGGCTTACTAGTATGTCACTTTGAATGTGGTGAAATTGGTTCTGGATATGCACTTTCACACTGGTGTCTCTCGGCCAGTGCTGTTACATTCTTGTAGTGCCCGATATACTTGCAATTACATGTGTATTCCCCCATAGCAAAATTGGGTTAGTGTTCTGTTAGTCTGCCTGTAGTTTAGACAGTACTTGGTGACATGCCTAGCAGCTCAGTGTAGTTTCCCTACAGTGATGTTATGTCCTGATATTTATCAGATGTGCTGTTGTCTGGCACCCATATGTGTTGATTACGTCTGACACATCAGTGGGATGATGTGAAGATTTATGTCAGTAACTAGTGGGGAGTCATTTGGTTTTGGACTTGGGCTATTCCAGTCAACATATGTTACAACAGACAGGAAGGTGTTACTGCATCAACTGTGTCACCTTATCTACTCCAGTATTTGGGATGTGTTCCCAGTCTCATGGCTTTACACCCCCCTTTGTCAGGCTTGGTCCATATTTGTTGCACTAAGGGGTTCTGAACATATCTCTTGACTGGCCAGATTGTTCCAGACTGTCCAGGATTATTGCTCATATTTATGTTCTGTTCCACAGAATCATTATTTTAATTTCTGTGGCAAATCACTGTGATGAATTGATGATTTATATCAGTAAATGATGACATACATTTCAGTTTCAGAACTCACATCCTTCTGAACATGTATGCTGACACAAACCCTGTTACTGTAGCAACAATCTACATTAAAAACTGCAGTACGTAGATTATGTCCCTGGGCTTGACCCCATTGTCCCCCCATTTTGACAACCTTTGTCCAGAATTCTTGCACTAAGAGGTGGAGAGGTTTGGTGCTGAGTATGACTCCACTACATGTTATGAGCGCATATATATATATATATATATATATATATATATATATATATATATATATATATATATATTTTTGATATCTATACATATATATATATATATATATATTTATATATATATATATATATATATATATTTATATAACACTATATATGTATGTATTATATACGTATTTGTTTTATATGTATAGCTCCATATATCTGATGTATATTTATATATATATATATATATATATATATATATGCATACACAAAACATGACGGATTCCATGGTGTTTGTTCCCTACTATTCTATACCTGTACTGAATGATATATTTGAAAAAGCAGCATTCATTATTACAACTCAGATGATGTAGTGGTACATTACTCTGACTATGGTGTATAGGGTCATGGGTTCAAGACTTGGCAGGGCTGATTATTTTGTTGATGGACAGAACAGTGGCTGATGGAGACAGGGTGATTAAGGCAGTTTTAAGCATTTCTAAGTTGGTTTGTATGGGTCTGTGTGATGTTAAGTGATGCCAACACAGGGTTAAATGGGAAACTGCTTAATCTGTGTAGGCATTGCTTAGCATCATGCAAACTCGCTTACTGCTGCTTACTGCCGCTTACTCCCACTTACCTCCGCACTAATTTCTATAAAAGAAAAGAAAAAAGGGGTGATAGGAAAGTGGTGAAAAAGGGGGCATGCAGAGGGAAAAACAATATGAAAGATAGCTAGGAATGTGCAGGATGGGTGCAGGGAAGGTTCATAGCTGTCCATTTCTGATACAGCAACAGCTGTGCATTTGTACAGAATTTGGAGTTGAATTTGGGCACTCAAACCCCTGAGAGAGGGGTGAGGACAACATTAATGTGTTGTTAAGTCAATTAGACAAGATTACATATGTCCAGTGGACACATGTGCAAAATGGACAGCTATGTATGGGACGATATTTTTTTGGGGAACAGATTGCCCTTTTTTTTTTTTTATATGGTGAGATTAGGATGTTGGGGAAGGATAGTGGGTATATTTGGGGAGGTAAGTTGGGTAGGAAGACAAATAAGACAGATAAGACAGCTGACAGGGATGGTATATGACACATGTGAGGGGTAAACACCTTGGATGGGGATGGTGGTTGAGAATCCGATGCACATAAGCCCCCATACGGTTACAGTTGGACTGAGGTCCCCACCCATGGGCAGTTACCACTGCACCTTCACGGCCCAGAAGGTTGCTGTGCTGGGGGCTGTGCAGGAGGGGCAGGCTGATGCTCAAGATGCACCAGGCAGCCCTCAAGCTGGTGCAGTTGATCACTGTACTCTGAACAGAGGATGCTACGCACCAATCCCTGGACCTGACTGCAGGTGACAGTCTCCTTTCCGCGCCTGCTCCTGGGTGGGACAAGACAGATCCCCTGAGGCAGTTCCACCCAAAGGTGGTGTAGGATCAACGGAAGAGGAAGGCCCAGGTTGGGTCCCAGACATGCTGGGGTCCAGTGCCACAGCCAGATGAGGCGAGACAGGTGGATCTGTCGGGATCTGCCTTCCCAGACGTGTTATGGTGTTTCAGTTTAAAAAATATGGTGGTTAGTCAAGAACAACACATTTCAGAATTAGTTATAACAGCATGCATGAGTGTTCCGATTTACCCCATAAAACAGGATTGAAACAGTTGCATAGCAAACAGAACACATGCATATATGGAACCACAGTAGGCATTATTACAGCATGCAAGTTACATTGATAGCAACAGGCCACCAATGATAGTATTTGAACAGGGAACATTAAATTTCAAATGGATCAATATTAGTATAACAATAGGACACATATCCCAACAGTAGGTTTGGAGAAGAACATACCCATTTAATGTGTATGAAGTATTGGTGCATATAGGGTGGAGGAGAAAGAGAGAGAGGTCAATTAACAACTGTCTAGGCTTCAATTTTCAACAACTTTACAGATCATTACTCTACTCTTTACTCTCCATGGCTGACCTCACTATGTATCTAACTATGGCATGGGGATGAACAGTGGGATTGTTGTACACAGTGTATTGGTTAAGTCTTCTTACAGCTAATAGACACATTTCCTTATCTGGCAGACCTGTTGAAGAAATATGTGTTAACACTACCTGTTTCTACACATATTCACATCTTCACTGTTACATATGTGACACTGAGTGCCCGGCACTCATGCTTGGGGGAGGTGTGGAACTGACATACTCCACTGGGGTTTCTATCTGTCTCCCTGGTTATTATCAGCAGTGACTATTAGCCGTGACATTGTGACACTTGAGGGACATGTATCGAAATAAAGTACTTGGTGTATGTACTTATCTTGCTGTTATTTGCAGGCTTGGGGTTGGACAGCGGATATGTTGAACACAGATTGTGTTGGTAAAGCCTTCTTACAGCTATTACAAACATTTCCTTACCTTGCAGACCTGTGGAGGTAATTTATGTTAATACTACATGACTGTTTATACAAATATTCACATATTCTTGTTTGACAGTATGCATTCAGCACACTACCACTGCCAGGATTTAAACCATTCCTGTTTGTGCAAAAGGTAGACCACAGCTGTGTTTCATCACACTGAGCTACTGCTCCGCATGTTTGCCTTTTTTCTCCCTAGTACTTTCTGGTTTGCACAATCTGACCTTGTAGTTAGACAAGTTTCCTAGGTAATGACAACTGTACTGCAATTTTCAGACAACAGATATATACTAGGTTTTTAGTAATAGTTGCATGAAACAGTTATTTTCTACTAAAAACACATAACTATGCAAAATCTGTACACATTTACATTCCTACCACAACGTGACAAAGTAAACACAACAGTCTGGGGGGGGTTATTTTTATTCATTGTTACAGAGACCTTTATTCACTTGATGATAGTCCTTTATTCATTGCACACAGTACACAGTTTACCTACTAGCTGTTGACAATCTACTACTTTCTATTTATTTACACTGAATAATGCAAGATAGATATTTACTCACCAGCCTCTCAGTGCAGTCTTAGTAGTGTGCTGGCATGTGTGTCAATATTTGCAGCCCTCTCATCTGCAGCTGTACAGCAGATAAATATTTATGCATACCTATTGATTACATGCTCAGGCTAGACTTTGCAGAACACTACTTGATACTGATACTTACACACTTCAGGGACATTCCATGCCTGTGTGTCTTGGATCCAGTGGCCCAAGAAATCCCCCTTCCTATGCTTCAGGTCAGTATAATGGTGCTGGACCTGTTCACCAGTCCGAGAGATACCAGTAGCACTGGTGAGGTCATGTGCAAGATGTTCCCAGACCTCTGCTTTGTATTGGGAGCCCTGGTACTGGTACTGCAGCAGTCTCCCTTCATGGTCGTTTACAAGGAGTCCATCCATGATCCTGGACTTCTGAATGCCCCAGCACTGCACCCGAAAGTGCACACCCTCACTAACTCCAGCCATAGTACGTGCAGTGATCAGCTACAACTGGTTATGGGCTGTATTCCCACTTGTGAGGTTTAAATAGAGCTGATTTCCCACCCTTTGCTGTGATTGGATGATTTTGAATAGGCTGAGCTAAGCTACGTGATGGCAAACCTGCTTAGCACAGATAAGCATTGCTTAAAGAAGTAGATGCTAAGCAATGTTTACCAATGTGCAAATCCACTTAGCTATGCTAATTACTGCTAAGCATTCAAATTTAAGCAATGCTTACACCAGCTAAGCATAGCTGAGCACTATTTAGCATTGCTCAGCTTTCATTTTATGAACTATCAGGATTGTGGGGTTGATTCCTTCTTGATGACATCTTATGATATATATGTTTATCTTCCATAACATCCCCCTGTGTGGTTCATTACATTATATTCTTTTGTGGCTATACTGTATGGGACACTTGTGTTTATATAGGGGTTTCACATCTGTACTACACAGACACCTCATATTTGGACCTACTACACTACCCTGGTTAACAAATATATATTATTCACTACCTATTTATAAAAAGAGAAAATTTTAGTGCTGTTTTCACATATAAAAATGAATGGACTACAATGAGGCTCAAACCATGAATGACTGCATACTAATCGAAAGCTCTAACCACTAGACTACTGCACTTTGGCTGTTGTAAGTGTATATTTCTATTTAGCTCCTTCAGATGTTTAAGCCATGCTATACACAGCTGTGCAACATGCACATCTGCTCAGGGGATGAGAAAAAATATTTGTTTAATTTTTCTTAGTTTAGGAATGTGCACATAGCTAACAGTCATACCTATCTACATCTTACAGACAAAGTCTAACATGATGGGGGAGCAAAGAGGGACAGATGTTAAATATTGCTCTTACAAACTTAAGAAGTTGATGAATAATAGGTTTTGCATTAGCATGACTTACTTGTAGGATGTGGAGTCTTAGATTCAAATGTTTGTCATTATTTAATGACTTCGAGCCTCAGCTCTTTGCCAGGACAGTAGGAGGGACACACCTGACATATAACGCACAAAACTGGACATTCTGCAAATATCTGTTCAGTTGGGGGTATGCTAACAGTGTCTGCGGACATTGTTTTTGTTTTCAAAGTGCCGTATGGCAGGGTCATGTTTACTGTGTGAGCACTGCTCAGACACACTCCCTGCACTTGTTCACGGATCATGCCCATTCAGATTATACAGCAGCGCACCTTCATGAATATGCAAGGCGCGCTGCTGTGCTGAATGAGCATGATCCACTCCATACAAGAATAGCTTTATTCTTGCATGGAGCTTTCATGAATCACAGGGAATATGTTACATATACCAAGTATTATTAATATTCATGGTAATAGGGGCTTTGTAAGATACAGAGGGCAACCAAAGACTTGTTATTTTTGTGGTAAAGATGATCACTTAATTAATGAATGCGATAAGAAAAAATTATTTGTGTGGTAATACAGGGCATAATGTAAAAAAAATGTGATTTAAAATGTAAGAAATGTGGCAATACAGGACATTCATGGCTAGCATACAAAATCGATTGATAAGAAAATGAAAATAAAAGTACACAGGAGGAAGAGATGTAAGAAATGGTTATACAAAAACAAGTACAACAAATGAAAATTAATGTATAGGTCATGCACAAAGGTACGGAACAGGATAAAGAAAAAGAAATGAACAGGACTAGTGAAGAAGACTCTGAATGGTATAAAGTAAAAGGTAAGAAGAATTCTATAAGGAAAAAGGTTAGGGAAAGGAAAAAAAATTAAAAAACATAACATTTAGAGAAAATAAAACAGTAAATGATAGGAACTTTACTATATCTGTTTGCTAAAACCTGAGAATATTAGCTTTAAAAGTAAACAGTATGAAAAACATTAACAGGAAAATTTGTATATTACAGTGGTGTGCTAGAATAGATTATGAAGTGATAATTTTAGAGGACATAAGATTATTAGCAAAAGAAGAAAGAACACAAACAGAAAAACTTTGGAATGAGAATGTTATCTGGAACATAGGTAAAGAAACATGTTCGAGCATATGTGTATTATGTCAAAAAGACATTAAAATATTAGATGTTGCAATAGTTCAGTTTGGTAGAATAACAATATTAGACATAAGATGGAAAAAGTATATAGAATTATAGCTTTATATGCATATGTTACTAAAAAAAGAAAGGGAAAATATTTTCAAAAGTATGCTTAACTATGTATGTGTAAATATGAATATAATAATAGCAGGTAATTTTAATTGTAACGTAAGATAAAAAAGAATAATTGTGATGTTAAAATAGTTATGGAAATTATTAGGAGTGGCAAGTTCAAGTTATGGAGAAATAAACACTGGACATATAAGAGAAATGATATAAAAACTAAAATAGACTATTTTTTGCTATCAGAAAATTTAAAAGTTAAACAAAAAGGAATTAAGTATAATTGATTTTCTGATCATATAGAGATGTGGATGAAAATACAAAAAAATGAAGAATGTATTAAGACAGGAAAAGGAATTAAAAGAATGATTGAAAAGGAATTAGATTATGTAGAAAGAAAGAAAAACTACATTCTGGAAACAACATATACGCATGAAAGATTTCTATGAAAATTCGATGGTATGCTGGATACATTTTAAAGAAAAATATAAAAAAGAGTCCTCAGAAGGTATAGATAACAAAAGAAGGAAGGAAAAGAAAAATATAAGATGCTGATTCAAGAAATATTTAAGGATGTATTTGAGAAAGAGAAAAAAATTGCAAAAAGGAAAAAGAATTGCATAAAAAAATCAGATTAGATCCACAAAAATTATATAAACATATTTATTACAAGGAAAAAAAAGAAGAGATATCACTTTTTTGAGTAAAATAATGAAAGAATGAAAAATAATAAGAGAATTAAAGGATAAGGAAGGTTGGACAGCACAGTGGTGCAGTGGTATCATTGTCATCTCCCAGCAAGAGGTTCTCCACTTCAATTCTCAGCTGGGGTGCCTTCTGTGTAGAGTCTGCTTGTCCTCCCAGCATTCATGCTGGTTTCCTCCAGGGTCTCCAGTTTCCTCCCATGTTACAAAGACATGCATCCGGAGCATTTCACCCCAGGCCTCCACTGAAAATTGGCTTTGTTCTAAGTTGGACTTTCCCAGTAAACAAATGTTAAATAAATAAAATTAAAGACCAAAAAGGGATATATAAAATAATTAAAAAGCATTCATTAAATTTATTTGTTAAAAAAGAGGTGAAGATAGAAAAAAGTTATGATGGGAAGAAATTAAACAAAGAAGATAATAAATATCTTGAAAAAAGAAGGAACATAAATGAATTAAATGAAATCCTGAAACATATCAATACAAATTCTGCAACATGAATAAGTGAAATTGAAGGTCCTATATTATATTAGCGAATGCTTGAAACTGCAAACGCTATATAATCGACCCAAACAGTATGAAAATGCAAAATGTGGAACACACGATTCTTTAAAAAAAATAAAGTGGGGGGCTTTGCCCACCCACACACCCCTACTTAAATATACCAACGCAAGATCGCATCACAGTGGAAGAAATGGCAAAGTCCCAAAAATGGCCCAGTGATTTTTTTCCCTAGGAAAAAAATCTTGTTCCATGCTTTTGGCATTT
>NC_056735.1:76295068-76297568 GCF_019279795.1 Protopterus annectens | reverse complement strand
CAAGTGTGCTAGCCTGTGTTACATATTTATTGCATTTTTCTGCTGTTTGTTGCAAAAAAAGAAAAAAAAATTATCCTTGTTTCCCATTTTTCCTGACCTAGAGTAGTCCAAATACAGGCTTTGCTGTATTCTGGACTTTTGGAAAGTTCCTGTGTTGCCCATTTCCTTTCTTGGATAGAGGGAGGTTTCTTTGTTCACCAGTGGCAGTGGGGAGCTTAGAGCAGCCTATCTATCCCAGGAGGAGTGTTCCCAGCACAAGAATATGGTAGTCTATTGGCCGTTTTAGGCCAATTTCTAGCTCTTTCAAGTCCCCCTGTATAAAACCCGCTTTGGCGCGGTCTGTGTGCTTGTTACTACTCAGCCAAGCTCCTCATGGTCCTGCAGAGTGGTGCCAGCAGCAGAGAAGCTAAAAGAGCAACTGCTAACCTGATAAAAGTGTTTTTTTTTCCTGCTACTACCTGGGCGACTGTCCGATCTAGCTAAACTGCAAGTATTTCTGCTTCTTGAACTGTTATAAACTGTTTAAAGTTGTTTTTGCACCTGCACTTTTAAAGTTTGTCCTGTTTGTTGCATTTACCTGTTGAGGCTGCACACTCAAGTGTGCTAGCCTGTGTTACATATTTATTGCATCTTCCTGCTGTTTGTTGCAAAAAAGAAAAAAAATGTCCTTGTTTCCCATCTTTCCTGACCTAGAGTAGTCCAAATACAGGCTTTGCTGTATTCTGGACTTTTGGAAAGTTCCTGTGTTGCCCATTTCCTTTCTTGGATAAAGGGAGGCTTCTTTGTTCACCAGTGGCAGTGGGGAGCTTGGAGCAGCCTATCTATCCCTGGAGGATTGTTCCCAGCACAAGAATCTGGTAGTCTATTGGCCATTATGGGCCAATTTCTAGCTCTTTCAAGTCCCCCTGTATAAAACCCGCTTTAGCGTGGGTTTGCGAGATTTTGCGCATAGCGCATCATCAGGCAGCACCGCTTAATTGGGTTTAAACCATTCTCGGCTCCACAGAGTCTGTTCTTCACTTTTTCCCTTAGAATTGATCTAGTTCTCATAATAAACACCCTATTCCCACTCTAAAGCATGGCACTTGCTCACTAAAGCAATTATATAAGTCAGCACTAAACAATTAAAAGCACTACACCCTCACAAACTCCCCTTGAGTACTTTGTTCCCCATTGGCCCTTTTTTTCAATTATAAAGGAATTCCCAATACTATTCTAGCATGTCCAAAGGTCAGTTGTCAATCTCCTCTTCGGTCCAGCTGGTGAATCTGGGAATCTTGAGGCAATGTTACAACTGCCTCATGTACACAGACAACCCTCTCCTACTCCCAACAAATTCCAACACATGTGAGAGATGCAACCATATAGCCAAACTGGAGGCTAAGCTCTCTCAACTCAGTATTGGCGTAACCAGTCAGGAGGAGAAGGAAACCACACGCACTACAATTCCAGTCTCACACAGACCTACCACGACAGCAAACCAAACACATAACAAACAAAAGCATACTCAGAGCCTCTAAATAAAAATCTGCCTAAGCAGCAGAGACCTCCAAAGCAAACACCCAAGCAGCCGCTACCCCAAAACAAAACACGTGCAACGCATAGCTCACAAAGCCAGTGTGCCAAACAGCCACAGCCCTTAAGGCTAAACAACACACCTGACACACTTGTAATAGGTGACTCTATCATCAGGCACACTGACATCCCGCTCACCAGGCTGAAAAAGGAGAAGATCATGGTGAGCTGCCTGTCGGGCACTAGGATCCGTCACATAACACAAGCACTCAGGTCACTCCAAGGCAAGTACAAATATGACTCAGTCATTGTCCATGCTGGTGTGAATGACCTGAGATGTACCTCCCTGGACTGCATGAAAAGAGACATAGAGGAGCTCTCTGAGCATGTAGCCCAGGCCGGTATGACCTTGACCTTGAGTAGCATCTTACCCTCACCAAGAATGATGCCACAATATGAAGACAAGATGATCAATTTCAACAATTGGCTTAAGTATTGGTGTCATTCAAAGGGATCCAATGCCTGTCTGCCTGGGATGACATGCTCGACAAGCCACGATGCTTTGCTAGGAACGGCTTGCACCTGTCACCCCTGGGCTTTCGGATATTGGCAAAGGCTCTTGCCACCCCCATAGTGCCTTTTTTAGGCAAGGCTCAAAAGACAAACCCACCTCCATAGCTATCACAAGGGATAAGAAACTAAGAGTAATGCTACTCAACGCCAGAAGTCTAAACCTCAAGATGCATGCACTCGAAACTCTCCTTAGCATGGAGAACATCGATATCTGTGCAGTAACAGAAACCTGGTTCAAGGCTCCTGAGAGCACCCCAGCACTACCAAGTTATACCTCATACCATGCTTTTCGGCCCCAAAACTTGGACCGTACCAGAAAAGGAGGGGGAGTATCAATATTCGTCAAAGATACCCACACCTCCAGGTTGGTGGCACAGCACGAAGCATCAGAGACTATCCATGTGCAAATAAC
>NC_056735.1:76275068-76290068 GCF_019279795.1 Protopterus annectens | reverse complement strand
ACAGAAACTCCCACTTCCTCTCCCCCTCAACAAGACAGACCCTCACCACTACCTTCTTACTACCTTCACTAATGTATGGTGCTCCCCTACTAACCAACCTATCTTCCTCCATCTCTTCTAAACTAGAATCCTGTTACAATAAAATCTCAAAGTTCGCCACCACTTCCAAATACTCCACTCACCACTGTAAACCTCTCCACCAGCTGCAATGGCTAGAACTCCCAAACTACCTTGACTACCTCCAACTCATCACCACTCACAAGCTTATTTTCAAACCAGCTATATGCCCAGCACTAACAAACATCTTAACATTATACACCCCAAACAGAACTCTAAGATCTACCCACCAAAATCTAATCTCTGTTTATAAATCAAACTGTCCCACTGGTCAGCTTCTCCTATCCTTTTCCATCGCCAAAAATGGAATTCTCTCCCTCCATCTCCAAGAATTTCTGAGAACTCTGAACACTTCAAAACCCAGCTGCATTCTTACCTCTCCCAAAATGGAAATGCAATTGCACTCCACCTACTTAAGCTGCTTAATACATAAATACTTTATAACACACAAAGTTTGTTCTTCCTTACACACTATTGATTAACCCTATGTACTGCCTTCATACTAATGCTACCTCTATACCACTCTCAGAGGATTTAAACCTCTGTATTAATTTAACTCATGCTAATATTCATGCATAAAGAACTCATCCATGCTAATGTTACTTGTATATCATTCTCAGATAATGTAAACCTCTGTATTAATTTAACCTTCTACTACTGTTCTCAACCACTAAACATGTACATATGCTTTACATCCTTCTCCAAGCTGCTGTTTAACTTTTGTTTAGTTTTTGCTATTTTGTATGTAAAATTTTCTTAGTTTGTTTCTGTTTCCACTATGTATTGTACTTCATATTATGGAGCTTGTACTATGTATTATTGGAGCTTTTCTTCCCAGGCCTCCACTGAAAATGGGCTCTTTGAGCCCAGTGGACCTCCCCGGTCATCAAACTGGAAATAAATAAATAATTATGCCTGGTATGGGAATAGAACCTACTGCCTTCTGTCTCAAAGGGGGGGGGGTGTTACCTATTGCACCACTCATACTGATTTTAATCTTGTTTAAGCTTTAAATTTGTTTTACAGGGATATCATTCATTCTGATGACGTTCTTGTAATAGGAACAAAAACATTAAATTGAATACATTTTCTCAAGTACGTATTGCAGAGTATGCTGTTTTTGTTTATTTGTTTTTTATTTTGGAACATTCGACCTAGTCTTTGGTTTGTTTGTTTCTGTTGGTTCTTTTACTTCAAAGGTGGTCATATCATCACAAGATTTGATTGTTAGTTCCAGTTCTACTTGTGCACTATATTCCACTGATATGCAAGGCAATAGGTCCAGTGGATTTACAACTTTGAACATCCCTGATGGTGTGGTTTTATTTTCATCCAGTTACTGGATATTTTTCAGTGCATTAACTTTTAATTCTAATGCCAGCATCATGAATGCATGAATTAGTAATATTGTGACAAAGTATACTGCTTTGTGGATGACTTCTTCCTTGACGGGGAGTTGTGGTATAGTGCAAAAGGCCTGCAATTCTTACTCACCATCAAGAGACAGATTGCAGGCTCCAAGATTTGATTCACTTACATCAAAATAAGATCTGGATTACTGTTTACGCTCTCCTAATCCCTTCAACAGTAACACACAGATCTTCTGCAGGCTGGCAAAGAAGCAGAAACAAAACAAGGAACTTTATAGCAACAGATTGAGACTCTTGGTAAGAGATTCATTAAATTTAAAAGTATACAGTTAGACAACATGTTTTTAGGGAATGTATTAAATAATATACTATGCCTAACAGCCTTCACTTCCACAAATGTCCTAATGGGACGGGACAGGGGTCATCACTATATAAGGAACTGTATATCTTTTTACATAGACATTATATGCAATATATTAATATTTTAATTAAGTATAATAACAATACTTTAGATTACTTTTCTAAAGAAATTACAAAATGGATGATCACATTAAGTCCAACCTTTTATTTAAAACAAAGCAAGATGAGTAAACTGAAGTCCTTTTTAAGTTCATTCTATGTGTTCTCAGAAAATACAAAAAAAAACTGCATCATGTTCTCAATGGTCAGCCCCTTGGATACTATACCTGTTATTTCACACCAAGATCCATCAGAAACTGGTAATTTCAGGTCTCTAGCATCTTGTACATGTTTTAGGGGAACCACCTCCGAGCTGCTCAGAGACAGAGAGATTTGCCAAAAGGAGGGACAGTATGGCCCATCAAAACAGCAACATTTGAAAAGAATCAGGGGGCAAGCACGACGGATAAGGGGATCCAAGGAATTGATGAGTTATTTTGCATATTACCTGCTTATGTCCATTTGTCTATTGACAACAAAGATTTAAGTTAGGCCTTCAATGTATTTAACATCAGTAGTGCAACCTCCATTGGGGTTCAGGAGCAGCTATTCAAAACAGGGTTCACATTCATTCCTGCTTTACATGTTAATGTGGCAGATACTATAAAATTAACTGAAATTCTTTGTGTACAAACTCAATATTGCTTTGTTAATCGAAAGGACTATCAATTCTTTTCCACCTACAATGAGTCCCTGGCAGAAATCCCAGTGGGAGCCACCTTTACAACCATCATTTTCTGCTCTGGAAGGATGCAACCCACTAGCACATAAATATCAATTTAACCCTCAAAAAATAAGTGTTCTTTGAATTGTCACAACATGCTGAAGTCTGGATCGTGAAACCTAACAATGTGGGAGGGTTGTTTTGATGGACAAATTTGATTATATTGGGAGGATGCAAAATCTCATTTTAAGTTCAATTATTATCAGGCAACAAGTATAAATGAAATCCATCACTCATACAAACATATCAATATGGTCCTTTATGATTTACAATGAGGAGATACAAAGACATGCATCTTTAGCATTTTTCCCCAGGCCTCCGCTGAAAATTGGCTTTGTTCCAACTCGGGCTTTCCCGGTTAACAAATGTTAAATAAATAAATATATATATTTATTCTTAGATGGTGACATTTCAATGGTGGAATGCTGCTTTTTGACCATTAATAAGCCACATATTCTTATAATCTTTGGTATACCCAAGATTCATAAGGACATAGTTAATCTCCCGGTGAGAACCATTATATCTGCGGGGGTCCCCTTCAAAACATCTAAAACCCATAACATCTAATTTCATAACTTCATAACAATCTAGCATCTAATTTCATAACACTGAGACCATAACATCTAAAACCCATAACATCTATAACTCATAACATCAAGTTTCATAACATAACATCTAAAATGTATAATATGTAATAGTATATGTAATAGTATATCAGGAGATAGGTAAATGTTATAGTTTAATCTGTAAATCTTGTGGTATCACTATGAGATGTTGTAGTTTTCATTTCTATAGTATTTATATAGTGTGGGAATTAATACTCTTTATATAGTGTTTACTTTGCCATTCTGTATGTGTTTTTTAGGTCATACAGGTAAGTGATATAGACATTATGTGTACATTCTTTATGGTGATTGTGATACAGTGGGGTTAGGAAATTAACTTTTCCCCACTGTAGTGTGATCTCGGAGTTGGTATATTTAATTTATGGGGGGTGTAGGGGTAGACCCCCCCACATGGGGAGTGCAGGAGAAACATAGTAGAAAGTGTGTTTGATAGTTTGCTAGTGTTATATGTGGAAGGGATGTTATTTTTATGTGATTTGTAGTGTTCAATGTTCTGATGCACATGGGTTTTAGATGTTCTGTCCCAATATTATGAAACTAGATGTTATGGGTTTTAGATGTTTTGAAGTAGACCCATCTGTAGGTGGATCCAAGGCAGAACTACTAGATACTTTTGTTGACCAAAAACTTAAACCTTTCATCTCGAGTTTTTCCACCATCATAAAAGAGTTTTCCTGAGTAAAATCAGGGAGTTACAATATGAGCCATGTGATATTTTGGTCATGACAGATGTGAAGGACTTATTAATTGTGATTCCACTGGCCTTGAATGGTTTTGTGATATTGTCTCTAAAACAGATCAATGGTCTTCAAGGGACATCAACACTTTTTGTACTATGATGGATGGGATTCTAAGCAACAACTTTTGTATATCTGAGAATAAATATCCTCTGGAGTGGCAATGGGGGCAGCCTGCACTTCAACCTTTGCCAATCTGGTTTTATGCCTCTAGGAGCACTTGTTTCTGAGGAGCCATGAGTTCTGGCCCTTCATTCATTTATATTTTCAATTCTTGAATGATATTTCTATTGTTTGGAGTGGTGACTTGGATGGACTTAACTATTTGTTTCAATACCTTGGTTCTACTACTTCCCTTCTGATATTTTCTTTTAACATTCAGCATGTAAGTATTTCTTTATACAAGAATTTGGCTAACAGCAATTATTAGTCAACCATAGTCAGGAAGGGCAGCTTTTCCTTCAATTGATTCAATTTTCATAGTCCTCGCACTTTCAGACAAAAAAGTATTGTGAATGGACAATTCATTGTTCTTTCCTGAACTGTATCTGAGAATGAACATTTTTTGAAGGAATGTAGTTTGCTTAAGAATAAGTTTCTTGACTGTGCTTAACCCAACAACTGATTGGAGGAAGTCAATCATTTTATGTGGTTAGGTAAACCATACTGTCATGCACCCATCTTCAGAAAACCTTTATTCAACACACCAAGACAAGAATTATATTTGATCATACATTATGTATGGTCTTACATCAATCCTTGGATTTTGGTATCATATGCTCTGTTGTTAAGAACAACTGATCCAGTGTTTCTGGTGCTTTTCCTGGTCTTAATAAATTTGTCACCACAACATCTTTCATACACAAGTTACTAGACAATATTGATATCTCCTTTGAGAACAGAATGGCTACTCCATCTACTTATAGGCATATGACCAAGTGTGGTGCATGTAGCCAGTGTTATCCTTGTGGGGCCATAATGGTTCTTCCAAACTATCCTGGAGTTATTCTTTGTCATGGCAGATATACCTGGAACACCACTGAAGTGGTCCATGTCGCTTTGTTGTGCATGTCCTGTTTTTTTTTTTTTTTTTTAGAAACACTACAAGAAGATTAAATAAAAGAATATATGAACATTTACATTCCATTAAAATGGTGATGAAACTAATGCTTTATTTAAACATTCTTGTTCTTTTAAGTTTTTTGAAAAAGTTTAGTTTTTGCATTGGGAAATGCCTTTGGGACAGCAAGGGGTGACTAGCAAATTACCTTATTTTGTAGGGAATTGTAATGGCAAATCCTTTTAAATACAGAAGCTTTACCTGACTTGAATAAAAATATGTTTCTCTTACTCCAATTTTAAAGAGAAGGTCTGATAAGTTGAAAAATTAACACTTCCTGTCACACCTTTTTACCATATTTAAACTTGTTGTACAGAGACAACTTTTATTCTTATGAAGGTTTTGTGATAGGAATGAAAGCAGTAAATTAATAAATTCTGTCAAGTATTTCGTGTAGTGTGTTCCTTTTTCACTTATTTCTTTTACACAGACACATAGTAGCCCAAGTATTCCAACTGATTTCAGATAAATGCACATTAGTCCAGCACAGCTATCCTGTTCAAAATGATCAAGCAGTAAGAAAGTAACTTACTTTCATCCGGAGACAACCCACACCCACCCGGTATTTATAGCCACTTTGCTATACGCACCTCATCTAATTGTTGTAAAATCAGAATACCTCTCAACCTCTTAGAATAAGTTTCAGACTAAAGCCAAAAAATGAGAACAAAACGTGCAGAACTGAGGACAGATTTTAAATACTGTTAAATACTTAAAGTTGCTACAATAAATATATTGAGTTATCATGTAATTTCTGAAAAACATGAAACTTGAAATTCGAATGTTTGTCATTATTTAATGACTGTATTCTTCACCAATTTTCCAGAAAGCCACAATTTTATGAGGAACCAATTAAAATGAGGCAAAAGTCAGGGGCATTCTGTAAAATCAGGGACAGTTTCAACTTGTTTTCACACAAGCAGTACCCAAAGCTTATTTCATGCAAATGTGCTTTAGCATTGTAAAGTCAGAATGTAAGCTGTACAAATATCAAGAAGTTACATGATTTTCATTCACAGCCAGCAACCCCCTCCCCGTTTAGTGGCTTTGGTCCTCAAGGAGTTGGCAGAAATCCAAAAATCGTATTTGGCACAGACCTAAAATATGAAGCAAAGTTAAGGATATTCTGAAAGAGAATAAAAAGTTTCAAACTGGTTTCATGCAAACTACATCCAGAGAGTAAATATTCCAGCTCATGTCATACAAATGCATACTAGCCCTGTAAAGCCAAACTGTAAGCTGGGCAAACAACAAGAATGCAACCTGCAGACCAAACATATTAGGCAAAAACAAGGACATGCTGGGGATACGGAACAGTTTTAAACAATGGGCTCTTTGGGTAAAATTGTGTATATGTAAAAAAAAAATATCTTCCAAAAATGACAGTACTAGGTTTTTACTAGGTGGCATAGTCGCATCCATTGGCACACATGACAGATACCGCTTAATTCTAATGTTTAAGCCAAGGCCAAATGAGGCTAACTACAAATTTGTGTTAAAGGCTTGAGGTCTAAAGAATTAATTTGATTAGTTAAATTAATCATGTGTTTGTTTTAGTCATTTTTATTCAAGTGTTTTTACAATGTGTTGTTATTTGAGTCTGATGAAGTCATATTAAAAGTCGAAGACAAAAGGAGTTTTCATTAAAAGAATGTCACCTTGTATTAGCAGTATATCATATCTTTCTTAAAATATCAACAATCCACTAACTCCCACAAACATTCAGATAACTTTTTAAAACACATATGGGGTTTTGTTTTGCTGTTCTTCCAATGAATCATGGGCTGATAATGAACAGAAAGATGCAGCACTTTTGATAGGGTCACTGTGGCTGTGGGCATTTATTTATTTTTTTAAGTAAAAAAGCTATTTCTTTATTTATAAGTATAAAAAGTATAAATAAAAAGCACATAAGCTTAACATCTTGACCAGTCTGAGATGAACATTCACAAATGACAGGAGCTGCGAGTAGATAACGGTAAATACTCAAGGAGTTTGTCATTTAACTTTTTTTTTTTTTTTTTTAAGAGAAATTTTGATTTTTAAGTGATCAGCCACTTGTTATGTTCAGCATGTAAACAAACTAAAATGAGTTACCCACAGATTCAGCAAGCTCTGCATGGAGTGCAAGAATAGTGCAAGAGCTGCTGCATGCAATATGGCCGACGAGCGATCCAGGAATGAGCTCCCAGGACGTGCATGAGCGCTTCTACACTATTCCTGCACGGACACCAATGCTATATGCTAATTACCTGATTTGCTGGTGAAAAACATGCAAATGAGGTGAATTAGTGATCCAGGAAGCAGGCAGCGTCTGTGCAGGAATAGTTTAACCTGCAGAAATGTATTCGATTAGTAACCGAATACATTTCTACAAATTACAAAATGGAGGCATGGCAGCTCAAAAGAAGGCATGTATTCAATGTAGTAGGCATGCCAATGACCAAATATAAAGCCATTGGCATGAGAAATAGTTGCAAAATTATAAAAAAATAACTTTTTTTTGGCCAGTTTCGGCCATTTAAGCATAGGACAGCGGTGTGCAAACGGGATCGGCCCAAAATTAAGAAAAAGTTGGAAATAAGCTTTTAAACCCAAATCAGCATTTTGCCATAATAGTCAATGACATGCATAAGACAACAATACCAGGGAATAGTGGTTGCTAAGGGGGAAGGCTCAGTGTGAGTGTAGTAACTACGAATTAGCATTATGCAAATGAGAGGATTTATACTGAATCACAGATTTCATCTCAGTGTTAGCTTGCACCCAACCATGTAGATGCAGCAACACCATTGTTTAAGTTTAAGAGGTAGATGACCTCATAAGGGGGGAGTGTCATGCATGCTGTAAGATTATTGGAGCTCTGTGGCCCATGTTTGCTCTTAGCTAAGCACAGCTAAGGAAGGGGGGTGTCTGAGGCTGAATAGCAGTGTTTACATTGCCTAAATGGGTGTACGAGCCATGCACCGGGTTTTAAACAAATAAAAAACAGGAAACAGCACCTCTGTTCACATCTGAGCACTGGGTATGCGTGCCATGCCTTGGAGCTTAAACGGGAAGGCAATCAAGGAGAACTAGCATAGCTGCCAGGTGAAATTTATCATAGTCAGCCAATTACACATGGAACAGCCTAGCACACTAATATAAACTATGAAAACGGTTTACATGCATATGAATGAACAACCAATGTCTGAACACGTACATGTAGAAAGCAGAATCCTAAGATCGCAGTATTTCGAATTCCCAGATGTTGAACCCAAAATTACTGAATGCCAGCCAGGCTAATATTCCCACCTCTTGACCCATGGTAGCGCTTGATGCAGCAGTTGTGCAATTGGGAATTTTGAATTCAATGTTTCGCGTGATATTATGAGCATTCACACCAACGAGATTCGACATTACTGTTCAAAATAATGGCCAGTCAGCATTTGGTCGCATGACCAAATGCATGTATTACTACACAAACACCTTCCAGTCTGGTTTACCCAAAAACTCTACACCACTGGTGTACGCAGATGGGAAAATTTTACCTGACAAAACTAATAAATGTTAGGGGCTGCTGTCGCTCTCATACATCAATATGTGCAAGAGGCTAAGGGTGGTGAGGATGTGAATGCTGACGACCAACCCACAGTGAGGACAAAGAGAAGAGTGTACAGACCCAGGGTAACCTACCAGGGGCTACATGAGCTGGAGATAGTGGAGCACTATAGAGTGGACATGGACATTCTACAGCAAATTGTTGAGCTGTTCTGGCCATGCCTCACACACAGAACCAACAGAGGGGAACCCATCCCAGTGGATACCAAGGTATGTGTAGGCTTAAGAATACTAGCCACAGGTACCTTCCAAAGAACAACTGGGGATATCATGGGGTCTCACAGGCATCAGCATCTAGGGTACTCCACCAGTTCCTTAATGCCATGTCAGCACATGCCAGTGAGCACATATATTTCCTCAACACCCATGAGGCATTGACCAGCAATATGCTTCTCTTCCACCAAATAGCAGAATACCCTGAGGTAGTGGGTACTATAGACTGAACGTACACACACATCAAAGCACCACCTGGTGAGCGGGGAACGGTCTGCATAAACTGCAAGGGCTTCCCCTCCATCAACTGCCAGGTCGTGTGCGATCCCCACAGCATTATCTTGAATGTGTCTGCTGACAGCCCTGGAAGCTATCACAACTCCCACATCTGGCATATGACACAGCAGTACCAGTCATTTGCCAGTGGGAACATCCCATATGGCCACCTAGTGGGGGATGCTGGCTACACACTGGAGCCATGGCTGATGACACCCATCAGAAATGCACACACACCTGAACAAGAACTCCATAATGAGGCACAAGCACAAACCATAATCATAATAGAGTGTGTGTTTGTGATGCTCAAGTCACAGCTTCGCTGCCTGGACATATCCGGTGGAGCCTTACAGTACTCTCCAGCTACATGTACACAAATGCTCATATTATGTACCATGCTACACAATATGATCCTGCAGAAACAGCTGCAGCAGGAGCAGCATGGGGCAAGGCCACACAGACCCCCCCCCACCATTGCCAAGGCCATCAGAGGCACAGAGGGACTTGGAGGAGGAACTACCTGAGCCTACCCATGTAGGCAGAAGGAAGCATGCCCAGTATGCCCAGGCCTTGGCTAAGAGGCAACCCATAACACATACACTGACACGGTAGAGACCCAGGGAATGACACCTCTCTCTGACTCACACATACAGTAAAAGGGATGCCAAACATGACACTACCTGTGCTTTACCATGTATAGGGAGTGTATTATGTGCATCTAACATAGTCAGCCTCCCAGCACCATCCTCAATACTGGCACAGCCATAAGGTAAGTCAGTCTTCCTATCAATTGCTGAATGGAGTAGTATGTTCTTCTAGTTGTATCTATGGTATGGATGTGAGCATGCAAGAGAATTGGGTGGTTGAATGGGATGGCAGCAGATAGTGGACACCTATATGGGCAGCATGAAATCCATAACAAATACTGCTGTCAACATACTAGGCAGTACTAGACAAGGTGACAAATCCCACTGCAGTACATGTGGTGGCCCAAATGTGTGTCCATAGAACACACACACGCACGTCAGTGAGGCTAACATATCCAACATCAGCCTCAGCCAGCAAGACAGGTGTAGATGACTATAAAGAAAGGCTGGGCTAAGGCCTCCAATTGATGGCAATGGTTAAGAGCCCTCCTCCAGACCTACACAGACAGACTACAACAGGTCTGGCAGTTGTATGTCAGTTCTGAAGGGTAAGAAGTCTGAAACTGAAATGTAGGTCAATAAAACCTAAAATCTGTACTCTAAACCTGTTACAAGTGGCGTTCCCCAGGGCTCAGTCCTAGGACCCCTCCTGTTCAGCATATACTTCTCAGAGGTACAGGCAAGCACAGGAGGACTATGGCTCACCAAGTTCGCAGAAGACTGCAAACTAGGGGCTATAACTGACTCTCCATCTAACACAGACATCGCCCAAAAAGGTCTCACTGAGACAGATACCTGGTGTCAAAACCATGGTCTCAAACTAAATGCCAAAAAGTGCATAGTCATCCCCTTTGGAAAAAACAAAGTACCCACAAACTACCACATAGGTGGTAGCCCCCTAAATATGGAAGATGTAATAAGGGATCTGGGGACCCAAGTAGATAGTAACCTCTCCTTTGATAATCACATTGCCAAAGTGGTTAGAAAATCTTTCTATGTGGCCCACCAAATCACAAATGGGTTTGCATCCAGATCAAAAAAGGTCATTGGGCCCCCTCTACACATCACTCATCAGACCCATCATAGAGTACAATGCTCCATTTGGGATGTACCTTACAAGACACCTGCAACAACTGGAAAGACCACAGAAGTTCCTCACCAAGAGGATCACTGGTCTCAAGCAGATGCCCTATGCAGCTCGACTGAAGAAACTCCAGCTGTACTCAGTTGCATACCGCCTACTCAGAGGTGATCTCTGCCTGACATACAAGGCCATGTCCAACCCAGAATTGATGGACATGCTCCACCTAAAGAAAACCACATCCCCTCGAGCCACACGCTCCAGGGATCTAAACCTCACCACAACAATAAACAGGATATGCTGGATGGATAGATTCCTGTCCCAGAGACTTCCCATGCTCTAGAACAAGATTCCAATCTACATTAGGCAGAGCTCCTCGCTAACCCTCTTCAAGAAAAACCTTGACAAGTGGATGGGAAACAGAAAGTTTACCCCAGGGATCACTTCAATGGCTCTGCTGGACAGAGGCACAGGGAACTAATCTAAGGGGGTGGCGAAAGCCAACACATTCTGGCTAGGCTTATAAATGCCTTCGGGCAGATAGCCTAGTACCTACCTATGAACCTATGAACCTACTGATATGCCTCCAGTCTGCATGATAGGTCAGAATACAGACTGAAATGGAAGCCAACAGAGTACCTGAAATAGCAGTACAGTCATAGCAAATGTTTAAAGTTGTCAGGTATGCCCCCTCCCCCACAGTCCTATGCAGAAATTCAGTAACATGTAAGCATGAGGTGTAATAACAGTGGAGCACAGATTACCTGAGCTGGCCCAATCTACAGGATAGATTGTTGCATGTGTACAATATGCAGGGGGTCCATTTGTTAGGTTGTCGTGTGTTCAATATTGTGTGGTAGTGGTCAGCATGTAGGCATGGAGGGTTGTATCTCAGTGGCCTATGGGCAGTACTGCAGATGACAGGGCCATGTTCTGACAACTGCAGTGCCAACCACAATGCTTCTCAGCAATACCCATGTCAGCAGTCGTCCATACTCACAGTCTAGATGTCAATATCTGTCAGAGTCTGAAAGATGGACATGCCATGAATGTGGGCCCATACATACACACAGTACACAGGTGGAAGTACCCTAGACAGAGTGCATAAAATGTAACTGTCAACTGCACACAACTTTGGAATTCTACATACAGGTTAGCAGCACATTAGTTGTCCGTGTAGTATGGAATACTGATGTAGTCTGGCCAATCAGTGTCAGACCACAAAAGGCACAGTTACGAAGTAATGAGAGACTACCTATGTCCCTGCACAAGGCAGCATAAGGGGAATGTCCCAGGTATACCTAAGAGTCAGCTGCAAGTAGCTTCCATATCACACATGCACTCAGCTCACCCCACCATCAGCCACAGGTTTATCACAGGTCATATCCTTGCTGATGGGAATGAGTACAGTATGACCCCACTTATGTATGGGAATACCCACAGAATGCAGCATGCTGAAGAGGTGTCCTATGCAGGTTTGTCCCTAGCTATAAGCAGCACCCAGGCTGCATGCAGACCAATGGGTCAATAGGTACAGGAACTATTGCCATTAACACCTTGCACACTTACCCTGTCACCCCAGGGGAATCCACTGGCTTGCAGTCTGACAATGTAGGAGTGACAGAATGCACTGGCCTGCTACAGATGGCCTGCTTCACTACCAAATGGCCTACAGTCCTCTGTCAAAGGCCTGTGCCTCACCCGTAGTGCCAATGTATGGTATCTCATGGGGTCCTAACTAACAAACTAACATAGTCAACAGAATAGAAATGCAAGGCCATGTTGACAAATCCCAGTAGCATGCACCCCATGTCCTACTGCATGAACTGTGGACCAATCCATAAATACCGCTGGGATGAAGGGCCAACTATAGGGATACTTCCCAGATATTACTCGCATAATGTTAGGACGAGGATAGAATAACAGAGTGGGGTGAGTGTAGAAGCATGGACGTCATGGAGTGTGTGAAGTCTGAAACTCTGATGTGTGCCCATACTACCCCTGCCTGTTAACCCAGTAATAAATGGCTAGCAACCTGCATGTAAACCACAATGTGAAGGGGAACTGACCAGATATATCAGCCCTGCCTCGAGGTAACCTCGGTGAATCTGTACAGCTGAGAGGTATGACCACAGCAGGATATGGCCATTCTGTTAAGCTGGTATATGTGCAAGAAGGAGATCCTCAGCCACCATACTACCAAGGTGCTGGACCATTTACACCGACCCCTCAGCAAGTGTCTGTAGCTACCCCTCCAGAATGGCAGGAGTGTGCAAGAATGTGTAGGCTGTGGACCACAATACTGGACTCAGCTTCATTCATCTTGTATTTCTCAGGAAATAACTGTGAGTAAATAATTATATCTGTCAGTAGTCAATGACATAATACATCACATTGTAAAACAGTACATATGTCTGAATATCTCTGCTAACACCAACCATATAACACAAGCAGCACAGACAGCAATAGTTACAGTATCCCCCTATCTGTCACCCATTGTGACACCATATTGTCAACCTATCTACAGATATCCTGCAGAAACAGGTTGCTATCTGTAGGTTGAGAACACCAAACCATGGACTGGAGTACAATCCTACCTGAAATGGATTCACACACTCACTACAGAAGGTCATACTGGGCATGCTCCTACACTTAGAGAAATGAAGCCCATGTCTGACAACACAGTGGACTATACATATCTGTCATTTGCAAATGTCTGTGCACACACACCAGACTGTACACCATTTATGCTACACACACACATTGGTTAGGAATACTCACACATATCCAAGGCCAACACACTATAATATGTCAAACATACACACATAGAGAAGTGGGGAAGAGAGAGACAGACAGTGAAATACAAAATTCCATTATGAAGCCTGTCCCACCCACTACACATCCAATTGGCCGATATCACATGATATGCTGATGTCAAACACTGTAGACATTCCTTTTGATAGCCCTCAGCCCTATAGTGGTTGTGGTGCTTGTGATAACTGTGTAACACAATAGTACAAATCAGTATTCATATAGCATGTGTATACTCAGTCCTGTCAAATGTAAAGTTGTGTGTGACTGAGTGTGTGTGTGTGTGTGTGTGTGTGTGTGTGTGTGTGTGTGTGTGTGTGTGTGTGTGTGTGTGTGTGTGTGTGTGTGTGTGTGTGTGTGTGTGTGTGTGTGTGCTTCCAGAGGAATGATTTATGGCCCATTCACACACACTGCACTTCCCATTGCCCATGTTAGCACTCCTGCTGATATCAGTCACCTTGAAATAACCCTTTGGAAAAATCTCAGCCCTATAAGCACCATGGCACTTGCAATAACTGTGTAGTACTGTAGTGTAGCAAACTAATTAGGTAGGAGTTCTAATTCCAGATATGGCAACTGTGATAATGTGTGTATGTGGAGATGAATGATTTTGAGCCAATTCATACTTACTACATCTTCCATTCCCCACTTTAGCACACCTGCTGATGTCAGTCACCTTGAAATAAACTTTTGGCCAAATTTCAGCCGTATAAGATTTGTGGCATTTCCAATATCTGCGTAATACTGTAGTGTAACAAACTAGTTAGGTAGGAGTTCTAATCCCAAACATAGCAACTGTGATAATGTGTGTGCATGTGGAGATGAATAATTTTGAGGCCATTCACACTCACTACACCTGCCATTGCCCACTTTAGCACACCTGCTGATGTCAGTCACCTTGAAATAACCCTTTGGCCAAATCTCAGCCCTATAAGCTCTGTGGCACTCACGATAACTGCGTAATACTGTAATGTAGCAAAATAGTTAGGTAGGAGTTCTAATCCCAGACATGGCAACTGTGAAAATGTGTGTGTTTGTGTGTAAGAGTGTGTGTGTCTTTGTTGACACCTGATTTTGTGGTCATTCACACTTACTACACTTCCCTTACCTCTCCTTTAGAACTGCAGCTGATGTCACTCACCTTCAAGGCTACCTTTGGACAGCACTCCAACATGTAAGCTCCATGGCACTTGCAATAACTGTATAATACTATAGTATA
>NC_056735.1:76262568-76270068 GCF_019279795.1 Protopterus annectens | reverse complement strand
CAAAGACCTTCTGTGTTGGTCTGCACTTCAAAGAAGTAGATGCCGAACAGGAGAGGACTGAGGACCGAACCCTGTGGTACTCCACTCATTACTGGTCTGAAGTTGGACTTGGAGCGTTCTACTTTTACTGTGTGGGTTCTATCAGTGAGCCAGTTGGCCACCCATCTTGTGACATAGGGATCTATGTCCAGTTTAGTGAGTTTATCTATAATTCCAGAGTGGGGGATGATATGGAAAGCCTTGGCGAGGTCAAGATAGGCTCTGTGCACTAACTTGCCCTTGTCTACAACTCTAGTGACTGATTCAAAGAAGTCAACCAGGTTTAGTAGACATGATCTACCTTTTACAAACCCAAACTGAGTAGGATCCAGGGTTTGGAGGTTACATATGTCTTTGTTTATAAGCTCAAAGATGATATGTTCCATGGCCTTGCAGACCAGGTTTGACAGGCTAATGGGGTGGTAGTTTCTGGGTACCGTGGTGGCACCCCCATTGTGGAGTGGGATAACCATCACTGTGCACCATTCAGTAGGCACATAGCCTGAGGTGAGGCTGATGACTGAACATGGTACTTAGGTGGGGTGCTAGTTCATTCTGTAGTTCGTGCAGTACGCAGCCTGGGATTTTGTCTGGTCCCATGGATGCTGTGTTCATTGCTTTGGAGAGTGCGGTCTTTATTTGTTCATTCATGATTACAGGAGCTTTGCATTCTTCTGGTATTAAGATGGGCCCTTTGTAGGGTGAGAGGAGGTAAAGTTAGCACTGAACCTATCTGCCAGGAAGTTGGCAGTATCGGTTGGTTCTGTATATTTAGTGTCATTGTGCTGTAGCTCAGAGCATATCTGAGTGTTGCCATTGAGATTCTTGACATAGCTGTAGAATGCTTTGTGGTTGTCTTTGGAATCAGTGGCAATTTTATTTTCATAACTGGCTTTGGAGGATTTTATGAGGGATCTCTGCTTCTTGCTGAGGCCGACCAGGGAGTTCCTCCAATCTTGGGATTTTGCTCTTTTTTGCAACAGCTTCTTCCTTCTGTTGTAGAGTCTGTTTATGGCAGGGGACCACCAGATCGGCTTCCTTTTTTTGGAGGATAGCATCTTGGTTCTGTTGGGGATGGCACAATCAATGCACTCGTGTATGTGCTTATACAGTGCATTTGTGTAAGATTCAGCAGTCGTACCTCTATTTTCCATCTGAATGGGTGTTGTGAAGTTTGCCACTTCTGTCTTAAGAAGCATGAAGTTGGCTTTGGAGTAGTTTTTGACAGTGGTTTCCTTAATGGGTGGTGGGGGTGGGATATGGATGTCTAGGGTGATTAGCTTGTGGTTGGATCTGACCAGCGAGGAGTTGACCTCTGGCGTGGAACACTGGTTACCCATATTGGTAATGACCGGGTCCAGGATACTGCTGCCTCTGGTGGAGGTGTGGACAAGCTGATCCAAGGCATTGTAATTTATGAATTTCAAAAAACATTGAGCGAATGAGATGGTACATGAGTAGTTTTCCTAGTTGATGGTGGGGTAGTTGAAATCACCCATAATTAAGGTATTGGTTTGTACCTTAATATTTTCCAGTATCTTAAGAAATGAAGAGTGGGCATCCTGGGGCATGGTGGGGGATCTGTAAGAAGCTACAACCTGGATTGCAGTCTTGCCCACTGTTAGTTCCACTTGGATAATTTTGGGTGCATTATGTTGAGCAACTAGCCTGGAGGTGTGGATATCCTTAATGAATATGTACACACCTCTGCCTTTAATGTTTCAGTCCAGATTAGGTGGCTGAAAGGTGTGGTATGAATTATAGCCTGGCAATGCAGGGTGCTCTCTGGAGCCTTGAACCAGGTCTCTGTCACTTGCTGTTAAGTGAAGAGCATCACCAGACCTTGTGCAGTATGGTAATGGGGGTTGTACTGGGTGTTACAGGTAACTGATTACACTATCCAGCCCAATGATGCATGTGCTGTGTGCAAAAACTCTGTAACACTATGGACTCACTGACTAGGTAGCTAGCATTGCTAAACCCATGTCTGTCAAATGTGTCTATGACTGTATGTGTTTGTCAATGTGTATATGACAGTATGTCATACTATGTATTGTTCATTAACAATAAGTACATCTCCCATTACTATACTGTACAAGGCCTGGTGATGTTCTTCACTTAGCAAACTCAGGACATACCTCACCCTAAAAGCTCTGTGGTGTGTGCAATTAAGGCCAAACACATTAGTAGCAATAAGTACCTAGGTAGGGGTGCTACTCTCAGTGTTTCCAAGGAAGTGTGTGTGTGTATGTGAAGGGATCTACTTCAGTTTGCAGAAAATATATGTCCCAGGAAATCATTTGTTCAAGAAATAACTAGCAAAAAGCAACATTTCAAAGTGATCATCTTGTGGAAATTCATTCCATCAAAACTAGTAGTTGATGTGTAAATGCTCTCTTCCCCACTGGACAGCTGTACAGCGATACTTGAATTGGTATATATAGTTTGTTGTGGTTATTGTGGGCACAGTCACCCACATTGGGGTTATTGTTGTGCGTATCCCCCTGCTTAGTGTGCTGTTATACTGTACAGTTTATTTTAACAGGTTAAGTAGTTGTTAATAACACTATGTGTGGTTCTACACCATCCCACACCCTCCAAAGTGGGGGACTGTGCCACCCACACCAGCACACCTATGTTTACCAACTCCAGTATTGCACTACATTGGGGAAGAGGACATATACCCTGCCAGTACCATTGCCAGTGACATTAAACTGGTGAACTGATTATTTACTGATGTGATGTTTTGGCAATTTGGTCTTGGTGGAATTACATAGGCCAAAATGAGTTCACTGCAAAATGAAGTACATTCATGTGAACAGTTTTCTCTGTGTATTGCATCAACACCAAAGCCTCTGTGTGTGTTATTCACAAACATTTGGTGTGTGTCACCCAGTACACTTATCACTGTCCTCTGTAGAAGAGCTGCTTACATCAGCCACCATGCACTCACCTGTATACACCCCTCAGACCTATCAGCCATGTGGCACATGCCATAACTCTTATACAGACCTGTTACTTGTGTTAAGCTGTACCCAGGATATGACATAGTCAATGTGTCACCACAGTGCCACACCCCTTGTAGAAAAGGACAGCAGACCAACATCCTGCTGACACATAGACACCTAGAACACAAACAGAATACATTATGGAGACCACAATCAGTCAGTATTAATAACAGCTATAATGCATCATGGCTGGATAGCTACACACCCTGACGTGTAAGCATTAATCATTCCAGCTGAAAACACGTTAAACAGCATTATATTGCTAAACCTTAGTACATTCACTTTGTGCATCAGAACCATATTAGCATGTCCCTGCATTGATGGTATGGATGACAGGGATGTGGCACAGGTATCATCATATGCACAGGGTGTGTTGTGAGTTTGCCAGAGGCCTAGGCTGAGCTATTTGGTTGACATCATGTGTGTGGGCTAGGGGTTTCTTTATCAAATGGGCTGTGCAGACGTGGTGTGTGTAGGTATGGAGGTGCACTAACTGTGTTAGTGATGTGTGTGTATGTATGCACACATTTCTGCCATGTGGCTGCCTTATAAAGGAGTTTGCTGGACAGCTGTAAACAGTGCATGGCAGGGTGTACAGTTCACCATGTCCGGTCATGGACACGGGAACTGTGCCTGCCAGGGTTGCACGGCCACTACCAGGCAGAAGCCCAGATATGGTACTCTCCCCTGATTATGACAACTGTCCACTGGATCCACATCCCTCTTGGATTCAGCCAGGACCACATGCACATGGCCTACTGCATTGTGGTGTGGACAGCACCCCCCCCTGCAGTGCTGGTGCTAGTACTGCCACTACAGGAGCGGCCGTGAATTGTTGCACGTCCACATAGACCTTCACATGTTGGTGTTGCTGACCTACATTCATGTGGATGATGCCCTACTCCCACCACATGCTCTACCACAGACACCACACAGACTTGGATTCCCACCATCTCACCCAACTGTCTATCCATGACCTCTGCAAAATAACGTTGGGCACTTGCAACATCACGGATGTAATCATGTACAGCAGGAAGAGTAGGACTCTGGAGCCTCAGACTATCTCTGGAGTAATGTTCCATACGTGCCTGTGCCTCCATGATGGCCCGAAACATTCATCTGGTGACACCTGCTGTGGCACTTCTGCCAGGGGCATGATGGCCAGCAGTGCTCCTACAAGCACCCCTGCACATCTACCTGTGTGGTACCTCGCCAGTCATCTGACTATGGCTGCTGTGTACAGACACACTTGTCATAGTCACCACACTTTCCTGTCCCATGCTACCACCCGCCAACTGTCCCTCATCTATGGCCATTGGTTATGGAGTATATATGGGCATTGTGACTGTGTGCAGGGATGGGGTGGATAAAAGTGGGATGTCAACCAATGGCACAGATTCAGCCCCTGACAACCTTGCCTGTGCCTCACTATGCTTATCATCATTGTCAGAGTCTGTATGAACACTAACATCAGTTTGCCTGCAGGAGGGACCATGACCCACCTCACCACCTGTGAGGGGCAGACAAGAAATGTAAATTAAGACCTGAACATTATGGTTTACTTCTGGACACACAAACACACACACACACACACACACACACACACACACACACACACACACACACACACACACACACACACACAAACACTTACAGGCGAGGTGGCACAAAGATATTACACAGACCTCTCATTACCCAGCAGTCAACATGCATGACATATGGCACTCAACAGCATGCACTGCAGCCATACTCAATCCTTTTTACCAACATTATACATCTCTGTGATGCATGCGTTGTGTTAGTAGGTGATGACCTTCCGCTGGAACATGCTGCACCCATGTAAACAGCATTGTTGTGCACCTGTACAGCACTCTGGCATGTACTATGCACCATACCTCGCAAGTGTACACACCAGTGCTGAATGTGTATATGTGTGGCAGTTATATTTGCTCTGTTGCTCACAGCCATTATGTGTTTGTCTGACACACACCTGGGATGATATGAGGACTGATGTCAGTAATTAAAGCCTGTCCTTTGATTTGCAGATCTCATCATCAGCAGTGCATGCATGTGTAATAAAATCCGGTTATACTGACAACTTTCACAGCTTAATGTAGGTATGAGGAGTGTACACCCCCTTCTTGACATGCCACCCTATTCTATGATATGGAATGGGGCCACAATAATGCATTTGTTAGCATTACACACACTGATATGTGACATATGACCTGTGCAATCCAATGCAGTATCAAACAAATGTGTTAGTCGTCCAGCTACAGAATGAGATGCATAAAATATATGATTTGCATAAATATGCACACCCTTAACACAATGGTTCATTGAAGCACCTATTAAGTGACCTACAGCAGTCACTATTCCTGGAAGGGGTATACTAGCATGGCCCATCTTCACTTCCCATTATTTGGTCACTCTGCCCTACAAATGTCCCCAACTCTGCCAGATTGCAAGGTCAGCTCATGTGCATAGCCCTTGGAGGTCACACAGTGGCTTCACTATTGCTGTAGAGTCAGGGTTATGTCTGGCACAATTCATAACCTTCACTGTGTTCAGATACAGCTATTCTTAGCATGCTTTGGATGTATGCTACAGTTCACTGTTGTGTTTCAAGCTGACACCCCTCCCCATCCTCAACCTTATTGCAGATACTTGACAACTATGGGCCACAGATGAGTGTTATTTTGCAGTGTTCCAAATTCCAAACACCATGTCTACCGGCCTAGTTCCAGCTAATGAACAGCAAACCTAAAGGTGTACACTGGCACCAGCAAGCTAAATATTGGGGATGGTGGCCCTGAGGTGGAGTGAGGTGTTGCTTGTGCACCACATGTATCTTTATGAATACTGTCTGTAGGTTTGAGCCTTAATCTCATGACACCATTACACATTGCAAGACATGCCTTTGGGAGACTTGATGTTATGCTTATGATACCTGTAGGGAGCCCTGGATGATGTATCATGATATACAACTCTTCCGGCTGATTACCCTAACTCATAGGCCACACTTATGCAGAATCCAGGCAATTGTCAACACAGGTACTGCACAAGAAGTACTTGCTAGACATTCCTGCAAGCCCCTCAGTGTTGCTGCAAGTTTCTGGGCAACTTCCATGACCAGTTTGCAACATGTTTTGTCATCTGTTTTGGATGGACATCTGTTTATTTTCTATATCAATGTTGTCCCATACATAATACACACATACATGACTGTCTGCACTGTTTGCTATGATACATGTAATGGTGAGGTAAGGCTACTTTTGCCACTCCTGAGTGCTGCCTTTCAGATATGGAATCCATTTCATGGTTTGTAAGATGTGTGCCAGCCACGGCTCCCTATGTTGCAGGTGAGTGGGCAAATGTCATGGATATACTTCTTGGACAGCATACCATTACTTGGTGTAACATTGAGGCCCTGTACTTGATGGAAAGTGTGTACTCAAGAAGAGTGAATGCTGTCAGTACATCACAAGCTGCTTCCACAATATGATATTTGGAGTGTGTGCACACATATGCTTCCAGTTTTTGTTAAGGTATATATTCCCCATATTTGTTGTCCTAACATATGATTCCATATTACACATTCATTGCTCATGTTAGGATCACATTACAGGTCGTAAAATGTGTGGAATGTGGTACTGTGATTTGCCGTTGTTTATATCAGGAACAGTTCCCATTGTAATAGTGGTGTATACACTGCTGTAGCCACTGTATAAGGGTAATGTTTCAGACATGTCTCTACTGTAGGTCATTTGTCCCACCATTATGTTCATCTCTGTCCACACATCTTGCACTGACAGGTTGTTAGGTATACTGCAGGACTCTTACATAAGCTTCAGATATGCCATCATGGTGACCACTGTGATGCAGTGCAGTTAACACCAACAATAAGTGAACATGTACAGTATGCATTATGGGTAGGTGTGTTAAATGTGTGCATGGCAAATAGCATGGCCATAACATGGCTGGTGTATTGGCAATCCTGAACAAAACAACTCCATACTCACCAGCTACAGGCTGCTGCCACAGTTGTATACCAGAGGGACCTAAATAGTTGTGTGAGAGAAGTAATGTCAGTAGCCACACCTGTGACATTGGTACAGGGTGGGAGCAGCATTTCAGCACATCGACACTACAAACCTACAATACTAGACATTATGCACATCTGTTCATTACTACACTGCAGCAACAGACTATCTCATCTGACATATGCATGTAGATACTTTACAGATGAAAATGGATAAGCAACAGTGGTCTGCTAATGTTCCCTAGGGCCTTACCAGCATGCTCCTTGTCCAGTGTGTGGATGGCACCCACTTCCACAATACTGTCTTCACCCTGATGGCTTGGCTGATGGGCGGGTGCCCCAAGGCTGGCGAGGAGCTCCTTAGCATGTGTCAGCTTCCCCGCAGGCCCCAATGACTGTCTTCATCTGGCA